>NC_030686.2:50364573-50664573 GCF_000004195.4 Xenopus tropicalis
GGGTTAGATACCCCACTAGGGGCCGGGAATTGGCTGATGGAAGTATCGGCCTAGGGGGGACATTTTGCAGTTCAGCAGTTCTGGGCTGGATGAAGACTTCAGAAGAAAATTCTGAGATGGTGGAACAGTCACCCTGGGGTTAGATGCCCCACTAGGGGCCTGGCATTGGCTGATGGAAGTATTGGTCTAGGGGGGACATTTTGCAGTTCAGCAGTTCTGGGCTGGATGAAGACTTCAGAAGAAATATCTAGTATAAATAAATTTGAAGCAACTGGACTTGTATAGTAATCATTGAAGACGTTTCACTACTCATCCGAGCAGCTTCTTCAGTTCAACTGACTGGTATGGGAAGTCCTCAGCATATATACTCTTCCACTAATCCAATCACAATGGCACTATGTAACTCTTCAGAAAGGTGACATCTGAAACTCACAGAGGTGTGAATGCTGTGGAGTTACTTTGAAAGGATTACCCAAGTATCATACTTATTTATCATACGTATCATACATATCATACAATAGTTACATAGTGCCATTGTGATTGGATTAGTGGAAGAGTATATATGCTGAGGACTTCCCATACCAGTCAGTTGAACTGAAGAAGCTGCTCGGATGAGTAGTGAAACGTCTTCAATGATTACTATACAAGTCCAGTTGCTTCAAATTTATTTATACTAGATATACCATGACCTGGATGAATGAAAATCTTCATAGACATACTTCAGAAGAAAGTTCTGAGATGGTGGAACAGTCACCCTGGGGTTAGATACCCCACTAGGGGCCGGGAATTGGCTGATGGAAGTATCGGTCTAGGGGGGACATTGTGCAGTTCAGCAGTTCTGGGCTGGATGAAGACTTCAGAGGATATTTCTGAAGAGGAGGCAGTTTCCTATTTTGAACTATGTTTTTGGACTTGATTTGAGTTTGTATAAAGTTATTTTGTTTCTGTCAATAATAAAAGAGACAGTTTTACAGCGACGTCGGAAAGTGATGCTGTTTTAATACTGAGTTGGAACCTTCTTCATCTCTTGAACTTCTTATTAAAAAACATAATGGGAGGCCCCTCAACTCCAACCTATTCACATGGTGGACATTTAACAGAAAATGGGCAATCGGGCACTTGCTAACTAGATCTGGTCCCTTTCTACCGCAAGCTCTTATAGATACCTACAAGGTTCTGGGGATGTGACCAACCTGGTTGGATGTTCCACATACGGTGGTCTTGCCCTAAAGCCCAGAGATTCTGGATAAGAGTATTCACTATGGTCCACTCCCTATTTGGAGTCTCAGTCCCTAAACACCCAACCACTGCTCTGATATGTAAGCTGACGCCCCCACAGTGAAACAATTCCAACTTTATACAGTTACCATGACAAACAAAAAACCGCCGTGGACATCGAATACAGAAAAGCAATAAAGGCCCCCATACACGGGCCGATTCTAGCTGCCGATAGGGGTCCCTTGGACAGATTCAGCAGCTAATTGGCAAATCTAGTCGGATCGGGGACCGCATCCATGGGGACCGACTTTGCCTATTCCCGTCATTATAATGAGATCGTTTGGCCCCAGGGCTCGTTGGCGCGGCCCCCGGACTGACTTTGCCTATTCCCGTCATTATAATGAGATCGTTTGGCCCCAGGGCTCGTTGGCGCGGCCCCCAGACCGACTTTGCCTATTCCCGTCATTATAATGAGATCGTTTGGCCCCAGGGCTCGTTAATTCGGCCCCCGGACCTACTTTGCCTATTCCCGTCATTATAATGAGATAGTTTGGCCCCAGGGCTCGTTAATTCGGCCCCCGGACCTACTTTGCCTATTCCCGTCATTATAATTCGATCGTTTGGCCCCAGGGCTCGTTAATTCAGCCCCCGGACCGACTTTGCCTACGCCCGTCGTTTGGCCCCAGGGCCAAATGATTGAATTATCCTGGATTCTCCCGATATTGCCCGCCCCTAGGTGGGGATATTGGGAGACAATCCGCTCACTTGGTGACATCACCAACGCGAGCGGATTGGCCCGTGTATGGCGCCTTAAGGCTTAAGACCGCCCAGCACGGGCCCCCGGCAGCCAAACCCGATTGCTCTGTGAGGCCCCAGTGTTACTGTTGGTACCGTTGCTATTCGGGCCAGTGAGCGAGGGGATTGGGCGCTTCCCTAGAGAAAGGAATTGGATCTGTGGCTAAATGCGCTCCCCTTACGCCGCAGCCAGTACATTTCCCAGTAGAGTTTTTATTGCCCTGTAAATGCTCGCTGATTAGAGTATCCCGGCTGCGCCCTAAGGTTTCTCCCTTTGAACTTGATCTGCTGGTGCCTCATTGCCCCCTGACCTGCCCCCCCGCCCCGAGAGTGTCAAGTAGCAGCTTCTCACTCGGCACCCTGTCTCTGTGCCGGCCCAGCTGCTCATCCGCTCGTGGGGGCAATAAATTACCCACCTGTCAGGCAGGGGAAAGCGCAGAGCTTCATTGTCTGTAAAGGGCAACTAAACCTCAGGTGGCAGTTATGTGAATTTGCCCCCAAACAGCACAAGTGGAACAAGGCATTCCAGGCCCATAGAATACAGCACTCAGCGCTGCTGGTTCTGCCCAAAGTGTCAGTTTCATGGTCGCCAGATGGAAACGTATGAAACATAAGTCGGGGGCAGAAAGGGAATGCGAGCTCTTCAGGTAACAAACAGAGAAACTGATCCCTAGTTCCTAGATGTCTCCGTGCCCCGAGCAGTGGGATGTCGCTCGTAAACACCACAGATTCACTAACGCACCATCTGCCCCCGGCATTCGCCCCCCCCCCCCCAAAAGCCTTTCCTACCCCTGCATCAATCTTCAGGCCCTGCAACCCCCTGAAAGTTCAACATACTGCCCGGTACTCACCTGTACTGCCCCATACTCACCTGTACAGCCCCGTATTCACCCGTACTGCCCCATACTCACCTGTACTGCCCCATACTCACCTGTACTGCCCCATACTCACCCGTACTGCCCCATACTCACCCGTACTGCCCCATACTCACCCGTACTGCCCCATACTAACCTGTACTGCCCCATACTCACCTGTACTGCCCCGTACTGCCCCATACTCACCCGTACTGCCCCATACTAACCTGTACTGCCCCGTACTGCCCCCATACTCACCCGTACTGCCCCATACTAACCCGTACTGCCCCATACTAACCTGTACTGCCCCTTACTCACCCGTACTGCCCCATACTCACCCGTACTGCCCCATACTAACCTGTACTGCCCCATACTCACCTGTACTGCCCCATACTTACCTATACTGCCCCATACTCACCCGTACTGCCCCATACTCACCCGTACTGCCCCATACTCACCCGTACTGCCCCATGCTCACCTGTACTGCACCTGTACTGCCCCATACTAACCTATACTGCCCCGTACTCACCTGTACTGCCCCATACTCACCTGTACTGCACCTGTACTGCCCCATACTAACCTATACTGCCCCATAATCACCTGCACTGCCCCATACTGCCCCATACTCACCTGTACTGCCCCATACTAACCTATACTGCCCCATACTCACCTGTACTGCCCCATACTCACCTGTACTGCCCCATACTCACCTGTACTGCCCCATACTAACCTGTTCTGCCCCATACTAACCTGTACTGGCCCATACTTACCCGTACTGCCCCATACTCACCTGTACTGCCCCATACTCACCCGTACTGCCCCATACTCACCCGTACTGCCCCATACTCACTTGTACTGCCCCATACTAACCTATACCGCCCCGTACTCACTTGTACTGCCCTGTACTGCCCCATACTCACCTGTACTGCCCCGTACTGCCCCATATTCACCTGTACTGCCCCGTACTGCCACATACTCATCTGCACTGCCCCATACTAACCTATACTGCCCCATACTCACCTGTACTGCCCCATACTGCCCTGTACTGCCCCATACTCACCCGTACTGCCCCATAATCACCTGTACTGCCCCATACTAACCTGTACTGCCCCGTACTCACCTGTACTGCCCCATACTGTCCCATACTCACCCGTACTACCCCATACTCACCCATACTGCCCCATACTCACCTGTACTGCCCCATACTAACCTGTACTGCCCCGTACTCACCTGTACTGCCCCGTACTGCCCCATAATCACCTGTACTGCCCCATACTAACCTGTACTGCCCCGTACTCACCTGTACTGCCCCGTACTGTCCCATACTCACCTGCCCCATACTCACCCGTACTACCCCATACTCACCCATACTGCCCCATACTCACCTGTACTGCCCCATACTAACCTGTACTACCCCATACTCACCCGTACTACCCCATACTCACCCATACTGCCCCATACTCACCTGTACTGCCCCATACTAACCTGTACTGCCCCATACTCACCTGTACTGCCCCGTACTCACCTGTACTGCCCCGTACTCACCTGTACTGCCCCGTACTGCCCCATACTTACCCATACTGCCCCGTACTCACCTGTACTGCCCCGTACTCACCTGTACTGTCCCATACTCACCCGTACTGCCCCGTACTCACCCGTACTGCCCCGTACTCACCTGTACTGCCCCATACTTACCCATACTGCCCCGTACTCACCTGTACTGCCCCATACTAACCTATACTGCCCCATACTAACCTGTACTGCCCCATACTCCCCCATACTAACCCATACTAACCTGTACTGCCCCATACTAACCTGTACTGCCCCATACTAACCCATATTGCCCCATACTCACCTGTACTGCCCCATACTCACCTGTACTGCCCCATACTAACCCATACTCACCTGTACTGCCCCATACTAACACATACTCACCTGTACTGCCCCATACTAACCCATACTCACCTGTACTGCCCCATACTAACCCATACTGCCCCAGGGGGTCGGGCAGATCAGGGAGTCGGGCAGATCAGGGGGTTGACCAATGAGCTAATAATTGGGGCCCCTGAGGAGGAGGGTCAGTAACACTGGTAGAGGTGCCACTGGGGTGGGCCCTTGGGGGGCTATTACTGATGGCAGTACTACCCTGCCCACTAAACACTCGGTTTGCCCAAAACAATCATGTAAACGTGCGGAGAAATAAATAGAAATAAAAGGAGCGCCGGGGAGGGGTGAGGGAGGGAGGGGGGGTGACCTTTATGTGGGTGCTGAGTGTATATATATCTGGGTGTAATGTATAAGGCCCCGGGGGGGGGGGTAACTCCTGGCTCAGGTCCCAGCGTCCCGCCGATTGCAATCGATCTCCATCCGACATGGGATACTCATTGCGCTGAGCGGAGGGAATGCCGGGGGTCACTGCTTTAGTAAAGGTCACTCCTGGGGTCTTCCCCCCCCCATACACAGGCAGAGAGATAATGGGGTCAATTGAGTGCAGCAGGACCTAGATTAACCCAAAACTAAATGGGCCTTTTAGTGAAATATGTTCTGCCTCCTTTAGTATGTTATAGAGAGGCCTATTCCTAGCAACTACTATATCTATATATATACTAGTCTGCATATTCTCCCCATCTTTATATGGTTTCCTCCTGTTGCCCCAAACATACAGTACTAATTCAGAGTATATATATATGTGAGTAAATTAGATTGCAAGCTCCCCTGGTACAGTGACAGTGACTGTTTGGCTTTGTGCAGTGAGGGATAAATGATGCAGGGTTCAAATGTCTAAACAGAATAATGAAAAGTTCAATTGATCAATGATAGGACTGTATTATCCATACAGCTTTACATCATCGAGGGATAGTTCCCCTTTAAATGAGCCATTAGCATGCTGCAGGCAGTGAGGCAACTGCAATTGGTCCTCCTTTTTAATATCTGTGTTTCTTTTAATGAATAAGTTTTGTTCTTCAGCAGTGTTCAAGTCTAAGACTTAAGCAGCTATCTGGTTGCTAGGGTACAATTTACCCTAGTAACCAGGCAGTGGTTTCAGTGAGAGGCTGAAAGATGAAGAGGAGAGAGAATGAGTAGAAAGAAGGAAGGAAAGGAATGCAAAGTAACAATAACAATAATATTGTAATAGATATCCTGCTGCCGGGGTCAGCGACCCCCATTAGAAAGCTGGAAAGGGGCAGAAAGGGAAATCGAATAACTGAATAACTATAAAAAAATAAAGACCAACTGAAACGTTGCTAAGAATAGGATCTAACATACTAAAAGTTATTTTCAAGTTGAACCTCCCCTTAAGAATCTGATTTATCTGCTAAAAATAAAGCGCCAGCTCCTCCCCTTTCCCCCTGCCGGCCAATGCCATCGAGACAAAACAGGTGAGGTTTCTAAACATGGCAGTTGGAACCCGGCGAGCAGAGGCGGGCAGTGTACTGAGTCGCAACCCACAGAACATCGCAGCTAAAGCTGTTATCCCCAACCGGGGCAAGAGAGACCCCACGCCGGCACCGGGGCATTTAAAGGGGAACTAGTACCTACAACATAAAATGTGTCCCAGTCAGAGGTCTGAAGTCTATTGGTGTTGGTGGGAGAAACCCAACAGAACCCTATGGTACCAGCGCCCCCTTATTGTGCCATATCTCCCCAGATATAGAATCTGCTATCCGGAAACCCAGTATCCAGAAAGCTCCCATAGACTTCATTATAAGCAAATAATTGACATTTTTAAATGATTTCCCTTTGTCTCTGTACGGGTATAGGACACATTACCCAGAATGCTCAGGACCTGGGGCTTTCCGGATAAGGGGGCTTTTCGTAATTTGGATCTCCACTACTAAAAAATCATTAAAGCATTAAGACCCCTTATCCAGAAAACATGATATTAATGATGAGGAAAGGCTGGGGGGGGGGGTATAAAGGAATAAAGGGGAGGCAAGTGGTTGGGAGGAGATCCAAATTATGGATAGACCCCTTATCTAGAAAACACAGGTTCCTGTATACATTTCCCTATAGGACGGTGTCCATTTCAATGATGAGGAAAGACGGGGGGGAATAAAGGAATAAAGGGGAGGCAAGTGGTTGGGGGGGAGCTTTATAGGCCGGGGGGCTGCAGTAGGGACCATATTAGGGAGAGGATTAGGCAGAAGGGAAATATAAGAATCAGCAGGGATTCCGGAGACACATTTCTGCCCCAGGCTTGATTGCCCCTGATCAAACCTTATTTTTAATGCCGTGACATCAACCCCCCCCCTCCCCCGGGGGTAAGTCATGAATCCAAGGAGCAACTGTTTGTGCCAGCTGGGGGGGGGCGGAATCTGACCCGGAGCGGCACATAGCAAGGCATCAAGCTGAACTTTAATTATGTGTGTGAAATGGGGGCAGAGAGCGGTGTTCTCTTACCCGGGGCCCAATCGCCCTGCAGGAAGCCATGTTTGGGATTTGGGGGGGGGGGTGCCCAGGAATAGATCTGATGGGGCAGAAATAATGCAGTTATAAAGACAGGTACTTGGGGTGGGATCAGGAATACACTGGGGTTTGAGCCCTCGGATGGGGGGGCTGCAGGTTAGACACACTGAGGGGGCACACACTGTAGTCTGATGGAACCACAGGGGTAATGGCTATGGGGGGGCAGACTAGTGACAGTAGTGAGAACCAACAGTAACCAGCAGCACCCTACTGCCCCCCACATTATCAGCCACCCACTCTGAGTTCTACGTGCTTGTGTTCCCCTGATGGAACCGACCTGGGGGTGGTGTGTCGGAGTGTGAGTGTGGGTGTGAGTGTGGGTGTGTGGGTATGAGTGTGAGTGCATTGCTGTGGGAATACACAAGAGAATACCCAGTATGAAACCAAATGATGGGAGTTGCTGGCTGGGATACCCAGCGGGTGCGGTACAGTTGGCAGCACGCAGAGGCGCCAGTTACTATATGGCCGTATATATACACAGGGATACAGGGGAACCCCCCCCCCCCGGGCTGCCATTACATAGGAAATCCCTGGGACTAAGTGCCAGCGCTCACATCCGGCACTGAGCCCCCCGGCCCATTCCCTGCATTACGGGGCGCTTAGCTTCTCACATAGGATTTGTGTTGTTATGGGCTGCCCAACCCCTATTATCTGCCAGCCGGGGGATTCCCATGATAACAATAGCCCGGAGGGATTCCCTGCAACCCCCCCGCCCCCCGTCAGCTCTGCTTACACAATAGAACTGTCAGCGGCTTAAACCAGATGCCATCACCATCGCTTTGTCTTCCCCTGTAAATATCTGTATAATCTCCCCCCTCTATTAGCCGCTCATGTTGCACCGCTCTATTGTCTGGGGCAATACTGTATCTACTGTATATGGGGGGTAGGATCACTATATATAAATATATAAGGGGGGCAGTAATGAAATAGAGAAAGTACAGGGAAGAGCGACTAAGCTGATAAAGGGAATGGGCTCAGTTATGGGGAAAGGCTGGCCCAGTTGGGATTGGTTACACTGGGGGGGGGGGCAGTTAAGGGGGGGGTCACTATATATAAATATATAAGGGGGGGGCAGTAATGAAATAGAGAAAGTACAGGGAAGAGCGACTAAGCTGATAAAGGGAATGGGCTCAGTTATGGGGAAAGGCTGGCCCAGTTGGGATTGGTTACACTGGGGGGGGGGGGGGGGGGCAGTTAAGGGGGGGGTCACTATATATAAATATATAAGGGGGGGGGGGCAGTAATGAAATAGAGAAAGTACAGGGAAGAGCGACTAAGCTGATAAAGGGAATGGGCTCAGTTATGGGGAAAGGCTGGCCCAGTTGGGATTGGTTACACTGGGGAAGGGGCAGTTAAGGGGGGGGGTCACTATATATAAATATATAAGGGGGGGGGCAGTAATGAAATAGAGAAAGTAAAGGGAAGAGCGACTAAGCTGATAAAGGGAATGGGCTCAGTTATGGGGAAAGGCTGGCCCAGTTGGGATTGGTTACACTGGATGGGGGGGGGGGGGCAGTTAAGGGGGGGGTCACTATATATAAATATATAAGGGGGGGCAGTAATGAAATAGAGAAAGTACAGGGAAGAGCGACTAAGCTGATAAAGGGAATGGGCTCAGTTATGGGGAAAGGCTGGCCCAGTTGGGATTGGTTACACTGGGGAAGGGACAGTTAAGGGGGGGGGGTCACTATATATAAATATATAAGGGGGGGCAGTAATGAAATAGAGAAAGTACAGGGAAGAGCGACTAAGCTGATAAAGGGAATGGGCTCAGTTATGGGGAAAGGCTGGCCCAGTTGGGATTGGTTACACTGGGGAAGGGGCAGTTAAGGGGGGGGGTCACTATATATAAATATATAAGGGGGGGGGCAGTAATGAAATAGAGAAAGTAAAGGGAAGAGCGACTAAGCTGATAAAGGGAATGGGCTCAGTTATGGGGAAAGGCTGGCCCAGTTGGGATTGGTTACACTGGATGGGGGGGGGGGGGCAGTTAAGGGGGGGGTCACTATATATAAATATATAAGGGGGGGCAGTAATGAAATAGAGAAAGTACAGGGAAGAGCGACTAAGCTGATAAAGGGAATGGGCTCAGTTATGGGGAAAGGCTGGCCCAGTTGGGATTGGTTACACTGGGGAAGGGACAGTTAAGGGGGGGGGGTCACTATATATAAATATATAAGGGGGGCAGTAATGAAATAGAGAAAGTACAGGGAAGAGCGACTAAGCTGATAAAGGGAATGGGCCCAGTTATGGGGAAAGGCTGGCCCAGTTGGGATTGGTTACACTGGGGGGGGGTCACTATATATAAATATATAAGGGGGGGCAGTAATGAAATAGAGAAAGTACAGGGAAGAGCGACTAAGCTGATAAAGGGAATGGGCTCGGTTATGGGGAAAGGCTGGCCCAGTTGGGATTGGTTACACTGGGGAAGGGGCAGTTAAGGGGGGGTAGAATCACTATATATAAATATATAAGGGGGGTATAATCACTATATATAAATATGGGGGGGCATCCAATAACCCTGTGGTGCTTTAGCCACCAGTAGAGGGGACAGAGTGACATAGGGATAGGAAGTTGCCCCAGCTCAGTGCCCTTGCAGGTTCAGATGGGGCAGCTGCAGGGATCCAATACTGTAGGGGGGGCTCAGAAGTTCCCCCCGGAGATACAGTAACTCGAGCCTTGGAGACTGTTGGCAGGAGAAGTCGCCCTTCTGTGGCACCGACTGTGGCATCAAACTTGACCTTTAATGTGTCCCTGTAATGATAAACTGATAGCCCCGGGGCCCTTCTCTGCCCCCTCCCCTGCATAGGAACACAGGGGGTCTATAGGGAAACACAGGGGGTCTATAGGGAAACACAGGGGGTCTATAGGGAAACACGGGGGGCTATAGGGAAACACAGGGGGGCTATAGGGAAACACAGGGGGGCTATAGGGAAACACAGGGGATCTATAGGGAAACACAGGGGGGCTATAGGGAAACACAGGGGATCTATAGGGAAACACAGGGGGTCTATAGGGAAACACAGGGGGTCTATAGGGAAACACAGGGGGTCTATAGGGAAACACAGGGGGGCTATAGGGAAACACAGGGGATCTATAGGGAAACACAGGGGGTCTATAGGGAAACACAGGGGGGTTATAGGGAAACACAGGGGGGCTATAGGGAAACACAGGGGGGCTATAGGGAAACACAGGGGGGCTATAGGGAAACACAGGGGGGCTATAGGGAAACACAGGGGGGCTATAGGGAAACACAGGGGATCTATAGGGAAACACAGGGGGTCTATAGGGAAACACAGGGGGGTCTATAGGGAAACACAGGGGGTCTATAGGGAAACACAGGGGGGCTATAGGGAACACAGGGGGTCTATAGGGAAACACAGGGGGCTATAGGGAAACACAGGGGGTCTATAGGGAAACACAGGGGGTCTATAGGGAAACACAGGGGGTCTATAGGGAAACACAGGGGGTCTATAGGGAAACACAGGGGGTCTATAGGGAAACACAGGGGGGCTATAGGGAAACACAGGGGATCTATAGGGAAACACGGGGGGCTATAGGGAAACACAGGGGATCTATAGGGAAACACAGGGGGTCTATAGGGAAACACAGGGGGGCTATAGGGAAACACGGGGGGATCTATAGGGAAACACGGGGGGGTATAGGGAAACACAGGGGGTCTATAGGGAAACAGGGGGTCTATAGGGAAACACAGGGGGCTATAGGGAAACACAGGGTGGCTATAGGGAAACACAGGGGGTCTATAGGGAAACACAGGGGGTCTATAGGGAAACACAGGGGGGTCTATAGGGAAACACAGGGGATCTATAGGGAAACACAGGGGATCTATAGGGAAACACAGGGGGTCTATAGAGAAACACAGGGGGTCTATAGGGAAACACAGGGAGTCTATAGGGAAACACAGGGGATCTATAGGGAAACACAGGGGGTCTATAGGGAAACACAGGGGATCTATAGGGAAACACAGGGGGGTCTATAGAGAAACACAGGGGGTCTATAGGGAAACACAGGGGGGCTATAGGGAAACACAGGGGATCTATAGGGAAACACAGGGGGGTCTATAGGGAAACACAGGGGATCTATAGGGAAACACAGGGGGTCTATAGGGAAACACAGGGGATCTATAGGGAAACACGGGGGGCTATAGGGAAACACAGGGGGGTCTATAGGGAAACACAGGGGATCTATAGGGAAACACAGGGGGGTCTATAGAGAAACACAGGGGGTCTATAGGGAAACACAGGGGGGCTATAGGGAAACACAGGGGATCTATAGGGAAACACAGGGGGGTCTATAGGGAAACACAGGGGATCTATAGGGAAACACAGGGGGTCTATAGGGAAACACAGGGGATCTATAGGGAAACACGGGGGGCTATAGGGAAACACAGGGGGGTCTATAGGGAAACACAGGGGATCTATAGGGAAACACAGGGGGGTCTATAGGGAAACACAGGGGATCTATAGGGAAAAACAGGGGGGCTATAGGGAAACACAAGGGATCTACCATACTGCTTACCCTATGGATGGTATTCAGAGACAATCAGCATATACAAGAGGATCCCATTAAATGCCCCACTTGCCCCCCGTACCTCAAACCTATTTTACAATTACCGTATATGAAAATGTTCTGGAACCTTTACTGAATACTGTTGTACAGCGCTGCGGAATATGTTGGCGCTTTATAAATAAATGTTAATAATAATACTGAACAAAACCCAGCAGCACCCCTAGTGGTGATACAGAGCCAGTACAAGTAACCCTGCCCTTCCCAATTATAGGAATAGTTGTAACTCAATCTGAAACTACCCCAGTCCTCCGCTGTGTAAGTCTTCAGCTCCCACCTAGAGGGCGCTATACCCAGTGAGACTGGTGGGATTTATAGTTCATCGGCTACAGGAGTAATGCCCCTCTGCCCTGCAGGTCCCAACTGTGCCAATGCCATACCCTAACAGCAATGGGGGCTTAAGGGGCAATGCTTTTACCGTCCCCCATATAGTTCTGCTATACTGTATCCGGCATCCAATGAGATTCCCCGTACAGTTCTGCTATACTGTATCCGGCATCCAATGAGATTCCCCGTACAGTTCTGCTATACTGTATCCGGCATCCAATGAGATTCCCCGTACAGTTCTGCTATACTGTATCCGGCATCCAATGAGATTCCCCGTACAGTTCTGCTATACTGTATCCGGCATCCAATGAGATTCCCCGTACAGTTCTGCTATACTGTATCCGGCATCCAATGAGATTCCCCGTACAGTTCTGCTATACTATCCGGCATCCAATGAGATTCCCCGTACAGTTCTGCTATACAGTATCTGGCAGCCAATGAGATTCCCCATACAGTTCTGCTATACAGTATCTGGCAGCCAATGAGATTCCCCATATAGTTCTGCTATACTATCCGGCATCCAATGAGATTCCCCATACAGTTCTGCTATACTGTATCTGGCACCCAATGAGATTCCCCATACTGTTCTGCTATACTGTATCCGGCATCCAATGAGATTGTACATACAGTTCTGCTATACTGTATCCGGCATCCAATGAGATTCCCCATACAGTTCTGCTATACTGTATCCGGCATCCAATGAGATTCCCCATACAGTTCTGCTATACTGTATCCGGCACCCAATGAGATTGTACATACAGTTCTGCTATACTGTATCCGGCATCCAATGAAATTCCCCATACAGTTCTGCTATACTGTATCCGGCATCCAATGAGATTCCCCATACAGTTCTGCTATACTGTATCCGGCATCCAATGAGATTCCCCATACAGTTCTGCTATACTGTATCCGGCACCCAATGAGATTGTACATACAGTTCTGCTATACTGTATCCGGCATCCAATGAGATTGTACATACAGTTCTGTTATAATGTGTCTGACATCCAATGAGATTCCCCGTACAGTTCTGCTATAATGTGTCTGACATCCAATGAGATTCCCCCTACAGTTCTGCTATACTGTATCTGGCACCCAATGAGATTCCCCGTACAGTTCTGCTATACTATCCGGCATCCAATGAGATTCCCCGTACAGTTCTGCTATACTGTATCCGGCACCCAATGAGATTCCCCGTACAGTTCTGCTATACTATCCGGCATCCAATGAGATTCCCCGTACAGTTCTGCTATACTATCCGGCATCCAATGAGATTCCCCGTACAGTTCTGCTATACTGTATCTGGCACCCAATGAGATTCCCCGTACAGTTCTGCTATACTGTATCTGGCACCCAATGAGATTCCCCGTACAGTTCTGCTATACTGTATCTGGCACCCAATGAGATTCCCCGTACAGTTCTGCTATACTGTATCTGGCACCCAATGAGATTCCCCGTACAGTTCTGCTATACTGTATCTGGCACCCAATGAGATTCCCGTACAGTTCTGCTATACTGTATCTGGCACCCAATGAGATTCCCCGTACAGTTCTGCTATACTGTATCCGGCACCCAATGAGATTCCCCGTACAGTTCTGCTATAATGTGTCTGACATCCAATGAGATTGTACATACACAGAGGGTACATGAAACCCAATCAGGCCAGGCCAGTAGGCTATTATTTGTGCCCGTAGGACACAGGGGGGACACAGTATATGGGAAGCACAGCTCCCGGGGGGGGGGGGGGGGCAGTAGAAATGAGATGCCCATTAGTGCCCAGGGTGCCAGGCAGCTGCCCAGGATGAGAGATATGAGAGGACATGAGTGGCAGGGAGAGGGGAAGGGCAGTGCAGTACCAGCTTGGGGCACCGGGGGGCATGAGAGAGACCTTCCCCGGCCTGCACTGTATGTATAATACAGAATTTACAGCTATGTGCCCTCTGTGCAGTAACCCCATCAGTGCTGATCTGCCCCTTATTTCCCTCCCCCCCCCCCGTCACTTCTTTCTCCATTGCTCCTCTGTATCACCCCCCATGTACCCTAAATCTCTCTCTCCCAGCACCCCAATACCTGCCCCCCCCCCCCCCCGTGAGAGGCAATCTGATCTTCCAACAACAACAAGGGAAAGCCGGGGGGGGTAATTACAGGGATTCTGATCATTGCTGAACTGATCCACTAATACAGGGGCTTTCACTTACACCCAAATACTGCCCATTCCCAGCCACACCTTTTATATATACTCACTATATACTCACTGTATACTCACTGTATACTCACTATATACTCACTATATACTCATTGTATATACTCATTGTATATACTCATTGTATATACTCACTATATACTCACTATATACTCACTATATACTCATTGTATATACTCACTATATACTCATTATATATATTCACTATATGCTCATTGTATATACTCTCTATATACTCGCTATATACTCATTGTATATACTCATTGTATATACTCACTATATACTCACTATATACTCACTATATATATTCACTATATGCTCATTGTATATACTCACTATATACTCACTGTATATACTCACTATATACTCACTATATGCTCATTGTATATAACTCACTATATACTCACTGTATATACTCACTATATACTCATTATATATATTCAATATATGCTCATTGCATATACTCTCTATATACTCGCTATATGCTCATTGTATATACTCTCTATATACTCGCTATATGCTCATTGTATATAATCTCTATATACTCGCTATATGCTCATTGTATATACTCACTATATACTCACTGTATATACTCACTATATACTCGCTATATGCTCATTGTATATAACTCACTATATACTCACTGTATATACTCGCTATATACTCATTATATATATTCACTATATGCTCATTGTATATACTCTCTATATACTCGCTATATGCTCATTGTATATACTCGCTATATGCTCACTGTATATACTCACTATATACTCACTATATGCTCATTGTATATACTCGCTATATGCTCACTGTATATACTCACTGTATCCTCTATATAGGGTCTCTCACTCAGGTGAGTAAGTGACTGTAGGAAGGGTCTCTGGTTCCTTAGGGCACTACATGGGTAAAGTGTGGGTAACGCTGCTCACAGACCCATATGAGACGGCTGCTCACAGACCCATATGAGACGGCTGCTCACAGACCCATATGAGACGGCTGCTCACAGACCCATATGAGACGGCTGCTCACAGACCCATATGAGACGGCTGCTCACAGACCCATATGAGACGGCTGCTCACAGACCCATATGAGACCGCTGCTCACAGACCCATATGAGACCGCTGCTCACAGACCCATATGAGACCGCTGCTCACAGACCCATATGAGATGGCAGCTCACAGACCCATATGAGACCGCTGCTCACAGACCAATATGAGACCGCTGCTCACAGACCCATATGAGACCGCTGCTCACAGACCCATATGAGACCGCTGCTCACAGACCCATATGAGACCGCTGCTCACAGACCCATATGAGACCGCTGCTCACAGACCCATATGAGATGGCAGCTCACAGACCCATATGAGACCGCTGCTCACAGACCCATATGAGACCGCTGCTCACAGACCCACTTGAGACGGCTGCTCAAAGACCCACATGAGACCGTTCCTCACAGACCCATATGAGACCGCTGCTCACAGACCCATATCAGACCGCTGCTCACAGACCCATATGAGACCGCTGCTCACAGACCCATATGAGACCGTTCCTCACAGACCCACATGAGACCATTCCTCACAGACTCACATGAGACCGTTACTCACAGACCCATATGAGACCGCTGCTCACAGACCCATATCAGACCGCTGCTCACAGACCCATATGAGACCGCTGCTCACAGACCCATATGAGACCGTTCCTCACAGACCCACATGAGACCATTCCTCACAGACTCACATGAGACCGTTACTCACAGACCCATATGAGACCGTTCCTCACAGACCCATATGAGACCGTTCCTCACAGACCCATATGAGACCGCTGCTCACAGACCCATATGAGACAGTTCCTCACAGACCCATATGAGACCGTTCCTCACAGACCCATATGAGACCGTTCCTCACAGACCCATATGAGAGTGCTGCTGAGCTCCATTCTTGGTATTTCGAGACTTGAGAAGGAAAATTCCTCTATCAGTTTAGATCCCTAAATCTCGCTGCCGGTATATTTAGCCGGAGACTTTATGCGCAGTTGTCGCGCTTGGGTTTCACCCCGGGGGCAGGGGCAGATCTTGGCATGATTCTGCACAGATGAGCCCAAATATATTCTTAATAAAGTGGATTAGATTTCCTCCTTGTGAGTCACGACATTCTCAGGCCAAAGGGAGCGCTCGGCTAAAAACAGCCCCATGTCTATATAAGTCTTGGGAAGGGGCTCCTATCCCTCAGGTAAGAACCTTAATATAAGCACTACTGGGGGGCCCCCACCCCTGCCCTCTGCCTCTTCCATGGGCATGTAGGGCATGTAGGGCTGAACCCCCCCCCCCCATCCCAGTCATTCCTCTACTGTCCCGCACAGCAATAGGGCACAAGTGGTACAGTCCAGGGCAAGGTGGGTTCTTCCTACCCAGAATTGTGCCTACAAAGAGGTGCAACTGCCCAGGGGCTTTTATAAAGCAGCAGTAAAGGTAAGATGGCAGCTACAGTGGGGCAACACCCAAGCAAGAGGGAGACAGTAGGGCAAGATGGAAACAGTAGGACAAGATGGAGACAGTAGGACAAGATGGAGACAGTAGGGCAAGAGGGAGACAGTAGGACAAGATGGAGACAGTAGGGCAAGATGGGGACAGTAGGACAAGATGGGGACAGTAGGACAAGATGGGGACAGTAGGACAAGATGGGGACAGTAGGGCAAGATGGAGACAGTAGGACAAGATGGAGACAGTAGGGCAAGAGGGAGACAGTAGGACAAGATGGAGACATTAGGGCAAGATGGAGACAGTAGGGCAAGATGGAGACAGTAGGGCAAGATGGAGGCAGTAGGGCAAGAGGGAGACAGTAGGACAAGATGGAGACATTAGGGCAAGATGGAGACAGTAGGGCAAGATGGAGGCAGTAGGACAAGATGGGGACAGTAGGGCAAGATGGAGGCAGTAGGGCAAGATGGAGACAGTAGGACAAGATGGAGACAGTAGGGCAAGATGGAGGCAGTAGGGCAAGAGGGAGACAGTAGGACAAGATGGAGACATTAGGGCAAGATGGAGGCAGTAGGACAAGATGGAGACAGTAGGGCAAGATGGAGACAGTAGGATAAGATGGAGACAGTAGGGCAAGAGGGAGACGGTAGGGCAAGAGGGAGACAGTAGGACAAGATGGAAACATTAGGGCAAGATGGAGACAGTAGGGCAAGATGGAGACATTAGGGCAAGATGGAGACAGTAGGACAAGATGGAGACAGTAGGGCAAGATGGAGACATTAGGTCAGGATGGAGACAGTAGGGCAAGATGGTGGCACTAAGACTTTATATTGGACTTGACCTCCCTGTGGCCTTGGGTTAAACTACAAGTCCCAGCAGCACCTACAGTCAAAAGTCTCTCAGTGCCGTGAGTGATTCTGCAAATTTATAGGTAAATAAATTACATTCTGGATTGATCTCTATAGTACATAGCACTGACTACGTCCCTGAATCTCCTTGGCCATTTCAGATCAGCTGGCCACAAGATGGAACTGCAGCTCCCAGCATCCTCTCCCAGTCGCTGGCAGAACAGACAGTTGCAGAGTAGTCGAAAGCTCCCAGTTTCCATGTTGCCAGAGCCATAGTTACCCCACAATGATACCCTAAGGGCAGTAACTGCAGGTGTCACTGTGGGGTACCCCCGGCTTATCTCAGCAGTCAGCAATGAAAAAGTGAGCAATTGGCATGCTGGGAATTGTAGCTCAGCCGCAACTTCAGAGACTGGATATAGACTCTGCATATGAAGTGCAGAATGACTCTATCAATAGGCAGGGAGACTTGTGCCGGGGGTCCTACCCCTGTGCCCCCCGCTTGCTATAAATGGAGGAGGCAGCACAGGGAGCAACTGTCACACAGTCATAAGCCGACAGAAAGAATAGAAACCAGACAGGAATCAGGGAATGACCCTCAAGCGCCTTCTACTGGCTGTGTTTTAGGAATATGTAACTGTAGGTTCCACAGGCATTGTACTGTAGGCAGTGTAGGTACTGTGAGTAGTGTAGGTACTGTGAGTAGTGTGAGCAGTGTGAGTAGTGTGAGTAGGTGCTGTAGGTACTGTGAGTAGTGTGAGTAGGTGCTGTAGGTACTGTGAGTAGTGTGAGTAGGTGCTGTAGGTACTGTGAGTAGTGTGAGTAGGTGCTGTAGGTACTGTGAGTAGTGTGAGTAGGTGCTGTAGGTATTGTGAGTAGTGTGAGTAGGTGCTGTAGGTACTGTGAGTAGTGTGAGTAGGTGCTGTAGGTACTGTGAGTAGTGTGAGTAGGTGCTGTAGGTACTGTGAGTAGTGTGAGTAGGTGCTGTAGGTATTGTGAGTAGTGTGAGTAGGTGCTGTAGGTACTGTGAGTAGTGTGAGTAGGTGCTGTAAGTACTGTGAGTAGTGTGAGTAGGTGCTGTAGGTACTGTGAGCAGTGTGAGAAGTGTGAGTAGGTGCTGTAGGTACTGTGAGTAGTGTGAGTAGGTGCTGTAGGTACTGTGAGTACTGTGAGTAGGTGCTGTAGGTACTGTGAGTACTGTGAGTAGGTGCTGTAGGTACTGTGAGTAGTGTGAGCAGGTGCTGTAGGTACTGTGAGTAGTGTAAGTAGGTACTGTAGGTACTGTGAGTAGTGTGAGTAGGTGCTGTAGGTACTGTGAGTAGTGTAAGTAGTGTGAGTAGGTGCTGTAGGTACTGTGAGTAGTGTGAGTAGGTGCTGTAGGTACTGTGAGTAGTGTAAATAGGTACTGTAGGTACTGTGAGTAGTGTGAGTAGGTGCTGTAGGTACTGTGAGTAGTGTAAGTAGTGTGAGTAGGTGCTGTAGGTACTGTGAGTAGTGTAAGTAAGTACTGTAGGTACTGTGAGTAGTGTGAGTAGGTGCTGTAGGTACTGTGAGTAGTGTAAGTAAGTACTGTAGGTACTGTGAGTAGTGTAAGTAGGTGCTGTAGGTACTGTGAGTAGTGTGAGTAGGTGCTGTAGGTACTGTGAGTAGTGTAAGTAAGTACTGTAGGTACTGTGAGTAGTGTAAGTTGGTGCTGTAGGTACTGTGAGTAGTGTAAGTAGGTGCTGTAGGTACTGTGAGTAGTGTAAGTAGATGCTGTAGGTACTGTGAGTAGTGTAAGTAGGTGCTGTAGGTACTGTGAGTAGTGTAAGTAGGTGCTGTAGGTACTGTGAGTAGTGTAAGTAGGTGCTGTAGGTACTGTGAGTAGTGTAAGTAGGTGCTGTAGGTACTGTGAGTAGTGTAAGTAGGTGCTGTAGGTACTGTGAGTAGTGTAAGTAGGTGCTGTAGGTACTGTGAGTAGTGTAAGTAGGTGCTGTAGGTACTGTGAGTAGTGTAAGTAGGTGCTGTAGGTTATCACACTGTATAGAAAGAAAGAAAGTCCCCACATTTTGCAGAGAAACATTTATTTGCTGGAGAGAAAGGGATGAGAGGTTTGTGCTCCCAAACAGAATGTGACGGTGCCACCCCGGGGGGGGGTATATAGGCTGCCAAAGGCTTACACTTCTTACTAACTGTAACAGCCAAACAATCAGAAAAGCAGAGGAAAAGCCAAGAGAGGAGCTCCCTGACTGCTCCGACCATCGGGAGTACCGCAAGAGCTTATACTCCATATGCACCTCCATATCACTTAATGGCGCTTTCTAAGCCCCACCTACTTCCCAGTAAGCCACGTCCCTAACCCCATTTAAAGGGGTGGTTCCCCTTCAGGTTAACTTTTAGTATGTTACAGAATTCCCTATTCCTAGCAAGGTTTCAATTGGTCTTCATTATTTTTAGTTTGTGAATTATTTGCCTTCATCTTCCGACTCTTTGCAGCTTTCAATTGGGGGTCACTGACCCCGGCAGCCAAACCCTATTGCTCTGTGAGGCTCCAGTTTTATTGTTATTGTTACTTTGTATTACTTATCTTTCTATCTAGGCCCTCCTCTATTTATATTCCACAAACCACTGCCTGGTTACCAGGTTAAATTGGACCCTAGCAACCAGCATAGTTGCTGAAATCCTAAACTGGAGAGTTGCTGAGCAAAAAGCCAAATCATTAAAAAAACAAAATGAAGACCAACTGCAAATTGTCTCTGGATAGTACTCTCTATAACCTTTCTGTCTGGAGCCCTAATGCATTGTGGGAAAAAGCCTGGAGAATTCTGCCACCTTTTTGCACTTTGCTGATTGGTCGCTGATATTAAAGGTCAAGTAGCACTTGTTGTGCAGGATATTCACAAGGATAAGGTCACAGTTCATCATGGCGGGATGAGCTTGACAGCCTCTAGGAAGGGCCCTTTCTCCCTGTCAGCAGGGAATACGTTTAGGGGGCGTCTCGCTGCCATCTGGAGAAGCGAGTGGCGGGCAAGCTAAATATAGGGCCCCGTGGCTTTAACTAGTCTGTCTGCTCATTTGTGTAAACACAAGGGATCAGCGGGTCAGCTCAGGGTTAAATACAGTAAATATTATGGCTGTTCGGCATGGGATTAGGGCACATCTTGGGTTACACTGCCCCCTACAGACAACTAGATACAGACAACTATAGATTAAAGGGCAACTATATGTTCTGAAGGAAAACCAACAGATCCTTTATACCCTAAAATGTGACCTCTCACCGAGGCGAGAGGTCACATTTTAGGGTATAAATGATTGTGTTTTGCTTTCCAGATTGTAAGCTTGGCGGGGCAGGGATTCCCACCCGTAGCACAGGTTAAGACATTATACATTTATAAGAGCCCAATCTCCCAGCAAGCTCTAACTAAGGGGAGGAGCTTAGAAATAAACACATTCTGCGTTTTACTTGAGTTCCGCTGAGCCGCAAGTTTATTCCTGGGTCGTCACCACCACCTGCAAAGCAGAATTACAGATCGTTAAACTCGTTTTCATGAGGTGATTTACATGCATAAATGCAAATTTGTATACAGAGGCATGTGGCTTAAAGCCAGTGTGGGGGCTGTATACTCACTCTTCCCAAGGGGGGGTCATTAGGCCTATTCAGAGCTTTGTCTTATACAGTGAATAAAGTGCCCCCTATTGTAAAATATTATAGGTTGCCCAGGAGTTCCATGTCCATGTAAAGGGACGAGGCCGAAGGTACTTTATTATAATATACAAGTGATAGTGAGTCATGTGACAGAAATTACATCACTAAGCTCCGATTATAACTGATGATGTCACTAAGCATTTATAAGGATATAATTTACAGTTTGGTCCCATAGGGAAATTACCCAACTGTATATACCTGTATGCCTATATAGGGGCAACTGCCCTGGGGTCCACAGAGCAACAGCTGTAGGTAGACAGCAGGCCAAGATGGAAACAGTAGGGCAAGATGGAGAAATTAGGGAAAGATGGAGGCAACAGGGCAAATTGGAGACAGTAGGGAAAGATGGAGACAATAGGGCAAGATGGAGACAGTAGGACAAGATGGAGGCAACAGGACAAGAGGGAGACAGTAGGACAAGATGGAGACAGTAGGGCAGGATGGAGACAATAGGGCAAGATGGAGACAGTAGGACAAGATGGAGGCAACAGGACAAGAGGGAGACAGTAGGACAAGATGGAGACAGTAGGGCAGGATGGAGACAGTAGGGCAAGATGGAGACAGTCGGACAAGATGGAGGCAACAGGACAAGAGGGAGACAGTAGGACAAGATGGAGACAGTAGGGCAAGATGGAGACAGTCGGACAAGATGGAGGCAACAGGACAAGAGGGAGACAGTAGGACTAGATGGAGACAGTAGGGCAGGATGGACACAGCGAGGCAAGATAGAGACAATAGGGCAAGATGGAGACAGTCGGACAAGATGGAGGCAACAGGACAAGAGGGACACAGTAGGACAAGATGGGGAAAGTAGGGCAAGATGGAGACAGCGAGGCAAGATAGAGACAGTAGGGCAAGATGGAGGCAACAGGACAAGAGGGATACAGCAGGACAAGATGGAGACAGCGAGGCAAGATAGAGACAGTATGGTAACTGGCCACTCACAGCCACCTGAGGAAAGGTTATCAACTTGCCTCATGCTAGGAGTGGCCCTGCTTAGGCATGATCCATGATAAAGATGTGAAAAGACACAAGATAGGGAGGAGATCTGGCCAAGGCAAGCCAGGATACAGAAGGCTAGAATGTGTATTGCCAAAGGCTGTGTTGGGCTTGCTCTATGATTTGAAATACAGCATATAATTACATTTAATTTAGGGCTCTTGCAACTCCCATATTAATTAGGCATTTTGGTTTCGTTCCCTCAGAGAAGAAGCCTATACCTTTCCCTTCCCCGGGCTCTTGGATAAGCACTCGCACAGTTAGGACCTACCTTTGAGGAAATGGTTTCCCGAGTCTTTATTCTCAGCTTGTTAACCTGACTTTCAGCAATGTCAGCCCTCTCCTCGGCTTCCTCCAACTCATGCTGCACCTTGCGGCACTTGGACAAATGCACATTAGATGACTCCTCCTGTAAAGGGAAGATGTGTGTGAGGAAGGTGCAGTGTTGGGATTTATGTGATCAGCCAGGAATTGTATTCACCAATCATAAAGCATGCTGCCCTCTGATTGGTCTGTACCACACTCTTCCCATGTTACTGAGGAAGGCAATCTCTGGTGGTCAAGGTCATGTGCCCAGCCAGTAGCCTCGGGGTCTGAGGTCTCTATCCCTTGATGTGGAAGGCGCCATATTGTGGTGCTTCCATGCAATGGGACATGGAACAAACAATTTTTGAAAAATGCAGCAAAAAGGAGCAGATGCCCAATCTTATATGAAAGGAATGAGCAAAGTCACATCTAGATAATTTAGGGCCTCCTATCACACCGAACCCACACATTACCCAGGCCTAAACCAGAAAATGAGTCAACTAAAGGAGAAGGGTGCTCCTCATTTGTCAACATTTTATCCAGGGACATTTAAGCCATCTGCAAATGCCACACCCAAAAATCCTGCCCCATTTTTGTTAAACCCTGCCCCTTCTTAAGATGGAAAAGTGGAACTGTTAGATACATGCAGCTGGACACATGGGCCTCTACCACCAACATGTATGTGCTTAATTAGTTTCCACCCACATGGTCCTAAAAACCCTATTACTCACCGCCTCTTCGGTCTGCCTCTTGTAGGACTTCACTTTCAGCTGCAACTTATCCACCAAGTCCTGCAGCCTCAAGGAGTTCTTTCTGTCTTCCTCTGACTATGGGATCACAGATATAATTGTTATTAAATACTTTATCCATGAATCTGTAGGAATAAACACCCAATATAACCAATGCTGGAGTTCTACCTGGAACGTCAGCTCCTTTACGCGCCTCTCATATTTCCTGATGCCTTTGACCACCTCAACATTTTTCTTATTTTCCAGATCCAACTCATTTTCCAGTTCACGAACCTGCAAGAAACATGAAAAATGTTTTCCAGAAACGTTAAGCACGTGAAATCAGAACATAACTTCATACTACAAAGTTGTTATGTTGCCGCTGCCACTGACATAGCCATATTATTAGTAAGTAGGACCATGGCTGAGATATTTACTCTGGCTTCCAGCTTCTGAAGCTGCTTCTTTCCCCCTTTGAGGGCCAATTGCTCAGCTTCTTCCAAGCGGACTTGAAGATCCTTTACTGTTTGCTCCATATTCTTCTTCATCCGTTCCAGGTGAGCACTGGTGTCTTGTTCCTTCTTCAGTTCTTCAGCCATCATGGCCGCCTACAAAATGGACATAGTTATTGGAAAATGTGGCAGAAAATGTGGAAATCATGAGACAAATCTATTCTTTAAAAACTTTTTTTTGACACACATTTAATTATGAATTCACATTCATTTGTATTTACGGGATGAAGAAGCCAATCAAGATAAACCAGGCAAGGGGAAGCGTCCACAGCACAGTGGATACCCCACAAATAACATTATTTCTCATATAAAGTAAGATGTATAGACTCACATCTGTAATGGCTTTCTTTGCTTTCTCCTCGGCATTCCTAGCCTCTTTGGTGGTGTCCTCAATCTCTCCTTGTAGCTGGACTACATCACTTTCCAGCTTCTTCTTGGTGGTAATAAGACTTGTGTTCTGTAGGTGGCAAAGAAAAACTTCTTAATTGGATTGTTCTAGTATTGTTTGGGTTTAAGAATTTTATTAGGTATAAAACTGGGCAGGGGCATAAACTTCAAGGGCCAATACCTGTGAATGCAGAAGCTGGACGCGCTCAGTAGCATCAACAAGCTCCTGTTCTGCAACTTTTCTAGATCTTTCGGTCTGTTCTAGAGCAGCTCTTAGCTCTTCAATCTCGGTCAACATCAGGTTATTTCTGCGCTCAACTATGGCCAACTGCTCTTTCAGATCCTCCTGTCCTCGGAGGGCATCGTCCAGATGGATTTGGGTATCCTGAAGATGTAAGAGGTAAAGATGATTCTTCAAGTAACCTACATGATGGTGTGTTAGTACCATAATACCTTATTTTTGTTCAGAGCCTGAAACCAGGAGGTTTGAAGGTATAAAAAACCTGACCCTTTTTCCGAGAAACCTTAAAAAAGTTAATTCCTCTGATCCTCTCTACTTTCCACTCCTGGGCAGATCTTTCCATAGTCATTCCAGGGGTGGTGTTTCATCCTGACTAAAATGTTTATTTGTGGTTTCCATACTTTTCCATAATCTCTCTTTCTCAAGCCTTAAAGCCCTGAATGTCTGAATGTCCTCTCTCTGGTGAGCAAGCTAGACCCCCTGAACATCATGTAGGGAGTAGTCCAGAAGAAGTAATCATGACTGTACCACTATGAAGTTCCCCAGAAGACCTAGTCATTTTTATCCTGATTATATTTGAAAATCTCCGCACAGAAAACACACCTTAAGCTGACCCTGGACATTCCTCAGGTATTTCTGAGTCTCTGTGGCTATACGGTTTGCATGGCTAAGCTGGATTTCCATTTCATTCAGGTCCCCTTCCATCTTCTTCTTTATTCGCACAGCTTCATTCCTACTCCTAATCTCGGAATCTAGAGCTGTCTGCATTGACTCCATGATCCTCTGGTGGTTCCTCTTCAGCTGATCAATTTCCTCATCCTTTTCTGCCACCTTTCGCTCTATGTCGGCTTTCACCTGGGTCAGTTCCAGCTGAATTCTCAGGATCTTGGCCTCTTCGTGCTCAAGTGCTGCCTATAAGGGAAATTGGCAGAAAAAAAGCTGTTGTTTAAGAACCAATATCTCAGGTTTTGCCCAAACTGCACATCAACAACATCTTTATGAACAAATACCTCTGCTTCTTCAAGAGATGACTGCATCTCACTCTTCTCCAGCTCAACTTGCTTTTTGGCTTTCTCCAGTTCATGAATGATTTTACCACTGGAAGATATCTGCTCGGTCAAGTCCCCTATCTCATCTATAAAATTAATATTTATATATTTGATTATGACACAAAATAATTCATGCTTCTTAAGGCTTGTTACACTTTAATACCCTAGATGCCACATTGGCAGCAGATTATCTCCATTGTCCACTTACCCTGTAGCAAGAATATGAAGCCACCCCCAAGCAGTTATGTAGGAACAGTGTAACTGCCACAAGTTTCTATCATTATATCATTGCAGAGCACTCTAATAGACGGGGGGCACACTGAGCCCATCCATTGAGGATCTCCATCACAAGTGGGACTGAGATGTCCCATTAACTCTACCACAAGTAAACACACTCCCTGGAGGCTGTCTCAGTCATAATCGTCTCTCTAGGAGGCGCTAACACATAATTTCCCTGCACACTCATTCATGGCTTCTCTACACACTCACGTTGTAAGTTCTTATTTTCTCGTTTAATTGTCTCCAGTTGGTCCAGAGATTCCTCATAAGCATTCTTCATTTTGAAAAGCTCAGTGCTCAGGGACCTCGACTCCTTCATAGCTGATTCAAGTTCAGACTGAGATTCTTCATATTTCTGCTTCCACTCGGCTAAAATCTAAAGGAATTGAAAGGAACAATTTCACCCACCTTAACCCAAGGTATCAGATGCCAGGCTTAGTGAGCCATGAGAATCAAAATTCAAGTAAAACCATTACTCTCTTCATCTTAGGGATTATCGAAGGTACACATGGTTACCTTATCAAAATTCTTCTGTTTTTTATCAAGAGCTGCAGCAGCCGAATTTGCTCTCTCTACATCAATCATGAGGTCTTCCACTTCCCCTTGCAACCTCTGTTTGGTCTTCTCCAGAGAGGAGCATTTGGAATTCACAGCCTCGATCTGTTCCTCTGCCTCTTGAAGGCGTTGGGCTAACTTCTTCCTAAGGAGCACAGAAACACAAAGCACATATTTCATTACCTATTTTGAGCCGGGCCCCTCTCCATTCATAGTTAATAGTTGAATCTACAGAAATGTAGAATGTCACATTCCCTGATAACTGTTGCTTACTTGGCTTCCTCCAGTTCCTCAGTGCGCTGGATTGCATCAGTCTCGTATTTGGTTCTCCACTGAGCCACCTCTCCATTGGCCTTGGACAGACTACGTTGCAGCTCAGACTTGGCTTCTTGTTCCTCTTCATATTGCTCCCTGAGCAGGTCACAGTCATGACGGGAAGATTGCAGTGAATGGGCAAGGGCATTTTTGGCCTAGTAAATAACCAACACAAAAGATGAAATGAACAGCTACAAGAGTAGAGACACCACGAGGGTACAGTCTATGTCGGTTCATACTTTAACTTCTTCCTCCATCAGACGTTTGAGTTCCTCAATTTGCTGAGTGAAGGCTTGTTTGGATCTTGACAACTGGGATACAAGAGAATCTCTCTCTTCTAGCTGACGAGCAAGTTCCCCTAATTTAAAAACAAATAAAAAAACTGTCTTATGGATAAGGTTAAAGATTGTATAGCTATGTGTAGAAGACCCATAGGGTTAATTCTGCTGTTAGCTCGAAAAGTTATAGTTCTACTGTATGGTCACCTATGCTCTGTGAGAGGGAGGTTTCCTAACTGTCACATTGATCAAGTGACTATTTATATATAAGCTAGCCAAGTTATCTAGCAAGAGCAGCAATAGCTCCATTGAGGAGTTATAGTGTGGGGATAGCTTCCCAAGCAATACCTTGCCCAAAGTATAGGGACTCAAGCTAGTGTTCCATGAAAGGCCTCTACTGGAGGGGATCCAGTCCACTAACTGGTATTTCTCTATTAGTGGTGCTTGATCCTCTCTGTACTTGATGTTGTTACTCTACCACTTATACCACTTACCATTGGTTTTACCAATCATGTGGTTATTGTTAATAAACCCTATTCATGGTGCCTATTCCTTTACAGCTTCCATCATCCTTCCTCCATCACAAGGGCCCAACTGAGACAGAGAGGGTCACAATGTAAACTGTTCTATTGGTCAACAACTACTTGTTATATATGTGTGGCCTCTCATGAACACGTCTGTATTCAGACTCTAAATTCGATTGCTTACCTGTTTCCGTCTGCAGACGAGACTTGTGCATTGTCAGATCAGCCACCAACCTGTGGGTCTCTTCTGATTTGGCCTTGAATTCACTCAGCTGATCTTCCAGGGTCCGGCAGAGCTTCTCTAGATTGGCCTGGATAGGCAGAGAAAGACTTGCTATGAAGCCAATCAGAAGCACCTACCTTAATCAACACATCTGAATAAAAAGAATCTCCTTTATTCACAGAAGCCATTCCTTCCCTTCATTTTATTCTTATGGGAAAAGATGTTTCTCTACATAACTGACCAACCTTGGATTTAGTGACAGACTCCAAGTTGCTGCTGAGGTCGTCAATTTCCATGCGCATCTCGCTCTTCTCCTTCTCCAGTTTCTGTTTGACCCGCTGGAGATTGTCTATCTGCTCACCGTACTCGGCGGCGCTGTCTGCGTGCTTCTTGCGCAGAGAGGCCACGGTGGCTTCGTGCTGTAGGGACATCTCTTCCAGGTCCCTCCGCACCTTCTGGAACTCAACTTCTCTCTTTTTATTTAGCTCTAACTGACTGGCTGTGGCGCCCCCTGCTTCCTCCAGCCTCTCGCTGATCTCCTCCAACTCCCGCGTCAAGTCCGCCCTCTGCTTCTCTGCCTTGGCTCGGGTCGCCCTCTCTGAATCGATCTCCTCTTCCAGCTCCTCTATACGGGCCTGTATGGGGAACACCAATCATATCTGTTTATTAAAGTGTTCTGTCTTATAATTGCCACGTAGAGCAATAAAATGTGTTTGGTGCTTTATAAACAAATAGACAAAAGCCACAACCATTATTGACCATGGGAAAGAAAGCAGCCCAGGAGCAGGAAGTACAGAGAATCAGAACTCTGTACCTGGGTAAGTACTGGGGGGAGATTGGATTCACTTACCCAGGGGGAGGTTCCTACCTGACCATGGGAAAGAGAGCAGCCCAGGAGCAGGAAGTACAGAGAATCAGAGCTCTGTACCAGGGTAAGTACTGGGGGGAGATTGGATTCACTTACCCAGGGGGAGGTTCCTGCCTGACCATGGGAAAGAGAGCAGCCCAGGAGCAGGAAGTACAGAGAATCAGAACTCTGTACCTGGGTAAGTACTGGGGGGAGATTGGATTCACTTACCAGGGGGAGGTTCCTACCTGACCATGGGAAAGAGAGCAGCCCAGGAGCAGGAAGTACAGAGAATCAGAGCTCTGTACCAGGGTAAGTACTGGGGGGAGATTGGATTCACTTACCCAGGGGGAGGTTCCTGCCTGACCATGGGAAAGAGAGCAGCCCAGGAGCAGGAAGTACAGAGAATCAGAGCTCTGTACCTGGGTAAGTACTGGGGGGAGATTTGATTCACTTACCCGGGGGGAGGTTCCTGCCTGACCATGGGAAAGAGAGCAGCAAAGGAGCAGGAAGTACAGAGAATCAGAGCTCTGTACCTGGGTAAGTACTGGGGGGAGATTGGATTCACTTACCCAGGGGGAGGTTCCTGCCTGACCATGGGAAAAAGAGCAGCCCAGGAGCAGGAAGTACAGAGAATCAGAGCTCTGTACCTGGGTAAGTACTGGGGGGAGATTGGATTCACTTACCCAGGGGGAGGTTCCTGCCTGACCATGGGAAAGAGAGCAGCAAAGGAGCAGGAAGTACAGAGAATCAGAGCTCTGTACATGGGTAAGTACTGGGGGGAGATTGGATTCACTTACCCAGGGGGGGGTTCCTGCCTGACCATGGGAAAGAGAGCAGCCCAGGAGCAGGAAGTACAGAGAACCAGAGCTCTGTACCTGGGTAAGTACTGGGGGGAGATTGGATTCACTTACCCAGGGGGAGGTTCCTGTCTGACCATGGGAAAGAGAGCAGCCCAGGAGCAGGAAGTACAGAGAATCAGAGCTCTGTACCTGGGTAAGTACTGGGGGGAGATTGGATTCACTTACCCAGGGGGGGTTCCTGCCTGACCATGGGAAAGAGAGCAGCCCAGGAGTAGGAAGTACAGAGAATCAGAGCTCTGTACCTGGGTAAGTACTGGGGGGAGATTGGATTCACTTACCCAGGGGGAGGTTCCTGCCTGACCATGGGAAAGAGAGCAGCCCAGGAGCAGGAAGTACAGAGAATCAGAGCTCTGTACCTGGGTAAGTACTGGGGGGAGATTGGATTCACTTACCCAGGGGGAGGTTCCTGTCTGACCATGGGAAAGAGAGCAGCCCAGGAGCAGGAAGTACAGAGAATCAGAGCTCTGTACCTGGGTAAGTACTGGGGGGAGATTGGATTCACTTACCCAGGGGGAGGTTCCTGTCTGACCATGGGAAAGAGAGCAGCCCAGGAGCAGGAAGTACAGAGAATCAGAGCTCTGTACCTGGGTAAGTACTGGGGGGAGATTGGATTCACTTATCCAGGGGGAGGTTCCTGTCTGACCATGGGAAAGAGAGCAGCCCAGGAGCAGGAAGTACAGAGAATCAGAGCTCTGTACCTGGGTAAGTACTGGGGGGAGATTGGATTCACTTATCCAGGGGGAGGTTCCTGTCTGACCATGGGAAAGAGAGCAGCCCAGGAGAAGGAAGTGCAGAGAATCAGAGCTCTATACAAAAAGTGTATATATTCCTCTCAAATGATTTTACCTGCAGCTCTTTAATCTTCTTCTGGTATTGATTCCCCAGAACCTGCTCGTCTTCAATCTTGCTGAGCAGCTGGCTTATCTCAAAATCCTTCCTGTTGTCAAAATATATAAACTCAGCACCAATGTGGAGTCAGAATTAATCATCAGAGCAGCATTACATCTAGGTAAGTGTCACTCTATATTCCCCAACGATAGGATGTTCAGAGAGGTTATTGCCGGGCCCAGAACTCTAACTGCTAATATCTTAAATGAAACAGTAAAAGTGCTCAGAAGAATCACTTTACATTCACTGGTTTTGTGGATTTATCTCCCCTTTAAGAAACTATTTTCCTAACGCAGTTATAGATACCAAAGCCCGTACTTTTTCAGCTTTTCGTCCAGCTGCTGCCTGTCGTTCTCCAAATCCATGATGGAATCCTGCGCCAGTTTCAAGTCTCCCTCCAGCTTTCTCTTGGCTCTCTCATTGTCCATCCGAAGCTTCTTCTCTTGCTCCAAAGAGCCTTGAAGCTGGAAGATAATGAATGGGCTGGCAGTTATGAAAGTCTATGATTGGGCAGAATGTGTTTCTAGAGAACAAATAAATATATCCCTGAATAATGGGTAGAAAGGACCCTACGAGTCCACATTACGGAACACAGAGGAAGTGCAGAAATGCTCACATCATCGATCTGCTGCTCCAGTTTGGCTTTAAGCTTGGTCAGAGAGTTGACTTTGTCTTCTTCGGCCTGCAGGTCATCCAGGGTTTGTTGGTGGGCTTCCTGCAGAGCTTTCTTCTCTTTCGTCAGCTTGACTATGGTTTCATCCAGAACAGCCATTTCTTCTGTTAGGTTTTTAACCTATTATAATACATATATATATGCCTTAGCAGGGTTAATCAGCACAACTACTTACGTATTACCACAGGAATAAACCCAGATCCCACTTGACCATGGCTTAAAAGAGCAGCCCAGGAGCAGGAAGTACAAAAGACCGTACCTAGGTAAGTACTGGCTCATCCCAAGTAAAGTTACCCTTTAAAGCCAAGTACAAACCTTATTTTCAGTTGCATGTCTCTCCTTCTCCACCTTGGCCAAAGTCAGCTCAAGGTCATCAATGTCCTTCTTGAGCTCCGAACACTCGTCCTCCAGCTTCCTCTTCTTGGCCGTCAGTTCGGCATTGGACTCTTCCTCATCCTCCAGCCTCTCATTGAGCTCCTTAATTTTCGCTTCCAATTGGATTTTACTTTTAATTAACTGATCGCAACGTTCCTCTGCGTCTGACAAGTTCTCTGATTCCTACCAGAGATAAAAGAGATGTTTGATCACCCCTGCCATTGGACCCCAGGGGCCCACCAGAAAACCTTAGACCATGGGCCCATTCTCCAACCATTTTTAATCCTTTCCTTACTCAACCACTTTATTCTCCAAGTCTCTTCTATTTACATGCTAGCATCTATCCACATTTCTCCTCTTTGTTCCCATTCAGAAATAGGGAATGGCCATGATACAGGCCAAATGGTTAGGAGCAGAAGGGCCCACTGACCCCTGGGCCCACCAGGAGTTTTCCTGGTATCCTGGTGGGCCAGTCCGACACTGGTTACACAGCATTAATGTGACCTCAAACCTGAGCAACTCCCATTGTTGCTCAGCTATTCAGGGGCGGGCCAAGCCGACCGGGCACCCTAGGCAACCCGGTCGGCCAACTCCGCCCACCTCCCCGCCCCCCCCCCCCCGAACGGCGCATGCGCGCCAATGCACAGGAGGAGGTGCAAGGGGGGCGGGGTAGTTAGATCGGTCATTGCCTCCGCTGCTAATGACAAGCGGCAGAGGCAATGACAAATTAGCACTAGGGGTAGGCAGGAGAGGCTCCTGCCTGGTGCCCCTAAATCGTTGCGCCCTAGGCAGCTGCCTCTTCTGCCTACCCCTAGTTCCGGCCCTGCAGCTATTTGTATTTTAGCGTCACAATAAAGTATACAAAGAGCCATGTACTCACAGACTGGACTTGCAGCTGGAGGTCATTCTTCTCTTGGAGAAGCTTCACCATTTTCTCTTCCATTTCTTTCCTTTTTGCCTCTGACTTGGCCAGATTCTCCTTGGTCCTCTCGAACTCCTCTTTCATGGCGGCCATCTCCTTCTCGGTCTCTGCGCTCCTCAGCAAGGGCTTTATTTTGAAGTAGAGTTTCATCCAGGGCCAGTGTTTGACATTCATGAAGGCACGAATGTTGTACTGAATGGAGAAGATTGCATCCCTGGAAGGGGCATATATCATATGGTTAACTTGGCCCATGGAGCTGCCTGAGCTCAATAGAGCAAAAGATTAGAGTGCTACTGCCTGAACATTGTACAGGTGACACACTTTAGTAGGTTTAGTTCCCCTTGAGGAAACACTAATGGGACTGCTGACCAATCAGACACTATATATCCAATGGATTTCTGCTCCACCTCCCTGAAGTGTATAACATACTCACCTCCTTTCCATCATTTTCATGAACTCAAGCCTCATGAGGAACCCCCTGCACCGAGCCTGGGTACGTGTTATCACAAGGACCAAGCGGTCATCCCGCATCTCCTCCAGGGTTCCCAGCAAACCAGCCTTGAAGAATACCTGGGGAACAGATAGACACGAGATGACATACTCTGCATTGCCATATATCCAAGGTATATAGGGTCTCCCCCTGATGCAGCCATTACTCAAGTGCCAACAAGCCAGGTTCAAACATTACCTTTGTGTGGCCAAATTTATACTGGGTATGATCGATATCGATAGACCCCAAGAGCTTCTCACAGGCCTTCTTGCTGTCTATAAACTGTCCCTCCGGGATTGCACTGGCGTTAAGTATTCGGTATCTATTCAATCAGACAGGAGAAGGAAAGTGGGAATTGGCGAGTAATTTCCCCCTAGTACATACCCAGGTACCAAGCTCTGATTCCCAATGGGATCGACCAAGGATCGACCAATCACCACTGGAGCTCCCTGTCCTCATACTAATGTCCAACCAATCATTTATTTATGATGACTGTACCTTTGTTTAAAATCTCCATACAAGATTCGGTTGGGGAATCCCTTGCGGCAAATTCTGATGCCTTCCAGGACACCATTGCACCTTAACTGGTGAAGAACAAGATGGTGGTCCATGTCACCTAGAAGAAACCAATGAACCACAGGAGACTCACAAAGCACTCTATGTCCAGTCACATACCTTCCAATATTCCAGATAAAATATCATATTTATGCCACTCCCACAATTGACAATGACCACCCTCATATGCGAATACTCCGCCCAAAAATACAGGAACAATTGAGAGTTCTACGTTCACAATACCTGGTGTTTTGGTCTCATTGGGGATGATACATCTGACAAAATGGGGGTGGGTGGTCCGCAGATTGGACATCAGTTTGTTTAAGTTTTCCTAAAGCCATAAAGACATAACTGGTAAAGCAGCAGTGACTCTGGGTGACTCGTGCCAGCTCTATAAAAGGGCAAGTTCTAAGTCTGGGGTGGGCCAAGCATGAACTCCCCCCGGGCTGTGGCATAAGTCTATTTTAACCGATATACATTCCGTAACAAAAGGACAAACTGTCTTGGTGTATTGGGTACCCAGGGAATGTACATTCAACAGTCTTCCCTAAAACCTCACAGCTTCACAACCTAAACAGCACTGCCATCTACTGGCCATATTGGTAATATTCAAGATTTACATTCCTAGTTCACCAAAAACCTTGCCCTACTGCCCCCATCTTGTCCTACTGTCTCCATCATGTCCTATTGTCTTAATCTTGCCCTACTGCCCCCATCTTGTCCTACTGTCTCCATCATGTCCTATTGTCTTAATCTTGCCCTACTGCCCCCATCTTGTCCTACTGTCTCCATCATGTCCTATTGTCTTAATCTTGCCCTACTGCCCCCATCTTGTCCTACTGTCTCCATCTTGTCCTACTGTCCCCATCTTGTCCTACTGCCCCCATCTTGTCCTACTGTCTCCATCCTGCCCTACTGTCTCCATCTTGCCCTACTGTCCCCATCTTGTCCTACTGTCTCCATCTTGTCCTACTGTCTCCATCTTGCCCTACTGTCTCCATCTTGCCCTACTGTCTCCATCTTGTCCTACTGTCTCCATCTTGCCCTACTGTCTCCATCTTGCCCTACTGTCTCCATCATGTCCTATTGTCTTAATCTTGCCCTACTGCCCCCATCTTGTCCTACTGTCTCCATCTTGTCCTACTGTCCACATCTTGCCCTACTGTCTCCATCTTGCCCTACTGTCTCCATCTTGCCCTACTGTCCCCATCTTGTCCTACTGTCTCCATCATGTCCTATTGTCTTAATCTTGCCCTACTGTCCCCATCTTGTCCTACTGTCTCCATCTTGCCCTACTGTCTCCATCTTGTCCTACTGTCTCCATCATGTCCTATTGTCTTAATCTTGCCCTACTGTCCCCATCTTGTCCTACTGTCTCCATCTTGCCCTACTGTCTCCATCTTGCCCTACTGTCTCCATCATGTCCTATTGTCTTAATCTTGCCCTACTGTCCCCATCTTGTCCTACTGTCTCCATCTTGCCCTACTGTCTCCATCATGTCCTATTGTCTTAATCTTGCCCTACTGTCCCCATCTTGTCCTACTGTCTCCATCTTGCCCTACTGTCTCCATCTTGCCCTACTGTCTCCATCATGTCCTATTGTCTTAATCTTGCCCTACTGTCCCCATCTTGTCCTACTGTCTCCATCTTGCCCTACTGTCTCCATCATGTCCTATTGTCTTAATCTTGCCCTACTGTCCCCATCTTGTCCTACTGTCTCCATCTTGCCCTACTGTCCCCATCTTGCCCTACTGTCTCCATCTTGCCCTACTGTCTCCATCTTGCCCTACTGCCCCCATCTTGTCCTACTATCTCCATAATGTCCTATTATCTTAATCTTGTCCTACTGCCCCCATCTTGTCCTACTGTCTCCATCTTGTCCTACTGTCCACATCTTGCCCTACTGTCCCCATCTTGTCCTACTGTCTCCATCTTGCCCTTCTCTCACCATCTTGCCCTACTGTCCCCATCTTGCCCTACTGTCTCCATCTTGCCCTACTGTCCCCATCTTGCCCTACTGCCCCAATCTTGTCCTACTGTCTCCATCTTGCCCTGCTGTCCCCATCTTGCCCTACTGTCTCCATCCTGCCCTACTGTCCCCATCTTGCCCTACTGCCCCCATCTTGCCCTACTGTCTCCATCCTGCCCTACTGTCCCCATCTTGCCCTACTGTCCCTATCTTGCCCTACTGTCTCCATCTTGCCCTACTGTCTCCATCTTGCCCTACTGTCTCCATCTTGCCCTACTGTCTCCATCTTGCCCTACTGTCTCCATCTTGCCCTACTGTCTCCATCTTGCCCTACTGTCTCCATCTTGCCCTACTGTCTCCATCTTCCCCTACTGTCTCCATCTTGCCCTACTGTCTCCATCTTGTCCCACTGTCCCCATCTTGTCCCTACTATCTCCATCTTCTCCTGCTGTCTCCATCTAGTACTACTTTTCACCATTTTGCCCTACTGTTGCCATGATACTCTTCCAACCTACAACTGAGGGATACATTTTGTGTAGTTTCTTTGCAGTTACCCATAATTGTGCTCTCCAATGCCCCTGATAAAGTAATGAATGCTGCCACAAAGGTCCCACTAATGTGACAATAATGAAAAAGCTTTGGAGGTATTTGGGCAGCTGTTCTTTATCTTCCTCACCTCTCTCTGTAACTCACCCTAAAAAGTGCCGACACCGTTTGGAAGGAGGAGCCTTTTTTCTTTGTAGCCTTTTTGGTTGTAGCTTCTGCTGGGACAAAAGATAAAACTGTTCTTAGATGTAGAACAATGCTGCCTGCGGGAAGGTTGTTTCTAGCGCCCAAGTATATTTCCTGGGCCCAATGCCTATTGTGATCAAGTAAGAGTCAGCCAGCAGCCAGTCAGGGGATCAGTGAGAGGACTAGTGACACAGGCTGGGCTAGTGGCCAATTAGAACATTAGAATGGTCACAATTACAGGAAAGATCCTTCATGTAGAACTTACAATTCATACCTGTTGGGGTCTATTTCTCAAATAAAGGGTCGGTACTGATCACATGGATATGGTCAGTCCTGTAATGGCCACATGGGGTTACTGTTATTTACCTGCATTTGTAGACTCATAGGTGGCATAGAGATTGGCCAAGAGCTTCATGGAGGATTTCTGGTAGAGTCCCACCACAGTTTCATTCAGTGGGTCCTTATTCTTCTCCAGCCAACCTTTGATGTTATAATCTACCGTCCCGGCATAGTGGATAAGAGAGAAGTGAGCCTCGGCTTTGCCTTTGGCCGGTTTGGGCTTCTGGAAGTTGTTGGACTTGCCCAGATGTTGGTCGTACAACTTGTTCTTGAAGGAAGTATCAGTTGCCTTGGGGAACATGCACTCCTCTTCAAGGATGGAGAAAATGCCCATTGGCTGAAAAAGGTAAGTAAAGATGTTGTAAATGTCATCTTGACACTACTGGGGGGGGCAGGGGGTGCAAGGTGGTGGGTAGTTCTGGGGGGGGGGAGGGAGGCGGCTGCACATTTTCCCCCTGTGACAATTTGTGTTGAGTTCTGAGCCATATATACCATCTATATCAGAAAGTGGGAGCCAAGGGGACGTTTCAACTCACAGTTGGGCCCAGATTAAGTCCCCATAGGACCTGCCCTTTATGCCACCAGCTTTGGCCACCATAGCCATGTTTCCACTTGCCTTCTCAATAAGCTCAATGCAGGCGGCCAAGTCCATGCCGAAGTCAATGAAGGTCCACTCGATCCCCTCCTTCTTGTACTCCTCTTGCTCCAGGACAAACATGTGGTGGTTGAAAAACTGTTGCAGTTTCTCGTTGGTGAAGTTGATGCAGAGCTGCTCCAAGCTGTTGAACTGAAGGAATGGAGCCATTTAAATCTTGTACTGGGACCTTCCTCTTCTACCTACGACTCCCACCTACACTCAAATTGGCCCCTTCATGCAACTGACTGTGATCCGACCAACTCAGTTGTTTCAGCTCATTAAGAACTAGCAATGTCTGTAACAATCTGAAGTCGTACAGCGACTAGGGCGCTGGGGAAGACCTCCAACAGGAATATGATCACGTGTTAATGTTTATCCCATTATTTTCTACCAACCTCAAAGATCTCAAAGCCGGCGATGTCCAATACACCAATGAAGTGCTGCCGGGGCAGCTTAGTGTCCAGCTGTTGGTTAATGCGCGTCACCATCCACAGGAATAGTTTCTCATACACCGACTTGCTGAGCGCATTGACATTATAGTGCACCTGAAAGAGACAACCAGGCACTCACACCCATGGGGACATCTGATCTGCAAATGCACTTACCTACAGGAGAACCTACCTGCTCCACTGTTTGACCCTTGGTTACATATTCATTCCCAACCTTAACCCTGGGATAGCACAGAGCCTTAAGCAGATCCGCTGAGTTCAGCCCAGTCAGGTAGGCGGTTTTATCGGCCACTGGGAAACCATAAAACAGACACGCGCTTTAGTTGCAAAGGTTTATGGGACATAATCTCATAATCAAACTCAGAGGTGGTCTCATCGTGCCCATCCCCAGTGGAACAGGAGCACAGAAAGGACAAGAGAGTGCCTCTATGTGGTCATACAGAGGGCCCCATGCACCAGATTAAAATCCACCACCTGATGGGCACACAAGTTAGGGGGGCAGGTGGGAAAGGAAATGCCTATGTGCCTTGTGAATACAGTGCTGCCCAATGCAAGCTGCACTGTATCCATAGGGGGTGACTGCAAGTCTCGGTGCTCCATTTTTTCGTACTTGGCTCCCTCCCTTCAACTTCATAATTGATCCCGTTTGTCCTGCCTGCAGTTAGTAACTGAGCCCCCATGTCTCAAAATAGATTTGCCATTGGTGTAACTATAGGGGGAGCAGATCCTACGACCATGGGGACTCTCACAGTGGCTCATTAAGGGCTCTCTCCTCTATTCCATGATTGCCACCCTTTTACAAAAGATCTGTTGTGCATTGGGAAGTATATATGGCAGGTCTCTAATTCACCCCAACTTACCCTCTGTCCCATCAGGCTCGGCCTGCTCTTCACGTGGTCTCTGCTTGAACTTCATTGTCCCATAATGCATGACTGCCCCCGTTAGTTTATAAATCCCGTTTTTTTCTTCAGGCGTGAAGCCCAGAATGTCAATAGCGCTCTAGATATAGATAAAATAAGTACTAACATTACTATTCCTCTTTGATGGAGATCTAGAGTTTGGGTCCAAAAAGTACCACCATGGAACCCACAGAAAACTCTGCAGGAACACATAAAATGTAGTGCTGGCCCCTGCATCAGAATTAGTATAAATGCAAAACTGCTCTCCTTGTGGCCCAGCATAGTAATTGAGCCCCAGTGTTGGCTCACAGCCCAATTGAAATAGGAGCCATACTCACATCAGTGGCAAGCAATTCTTCTGTATCATCAATGCTGGCTACGGAGATCTCCCCCTGGCTGATGTAGGGAAAATCATATGGGTTTGTGGTGATAAGGAGCATATCTGCAAAACAAACAAAAAACACTTATATAAAGTGGTACTGGGGCACTGGCTATCTTGCCCTACTGTCCCCATCTTGTCCTACTGTCTCCATCTTGCCCTACTGTCCCCATCTTGTCCTACTGTCTCCATCTTGCCCTACTGTCCCCATCTTGTCCTACTGTCTCCATCTTGCCCTACTGTCTCCATCTTGCCCTACTGTCTCCATCTTGCCCTACTGTCCCCATCTTGCCCTACTGTCTCCATCTTGCCCTACTGTCTCCATCTTGCCCTACTGTCTCCATCTTGCCCTACTGTCTCCATCTTGCCCTACTGTCTCCATCTTGCCCTACTGTCTCCATCCTGCCCTACTGACTCCATCTTGCCTACTGTCTCCCTGTAGATAGATAGATATAGACAGATAATGCTTTAGCTACTAACCAATCAGCTCTGGTTTTTTGTTGGACAGGATCTGGTAAAAGATATGGTAGCTTCTCTCTGCCAGGAGCTGGAACGTCACTCTGGATTTCTCCAGCAGATCTGCAATGAAATTCATACAATTAGGAATTACCACCTCCCTAATCCTTAGGTCTCACACACTCACACACACACTAACTCACACACAAATAATACTCACAAGTTTCAATATCCGCTGAGGCTAACTTCCCAGTCGTGCCAAAATGAATTCGGATAAATTTACCCTAAAGGCAACAAGATTTTAGATTTTCATATGCTCTTATCCTTCCATACCCAGTGTCACCCTTCCCTACCCTGTGTCGCCCTTCCCTACCCTGTGTCGCCCTTCCCTACCCTGTGTCGCCCTTCCCTACCCTGTGTCGCCCTTCCCTACCCTGTGTCGCCCTTCCCTACCCTGTGTCGCCCTTCCCTACCCAGTGTACCATAAAAGATACCCGCAGTTCCTTCTAGTATGTGGTAAAATAAAATATAATAGCTAAACGGAGGGAAGGTGCTTTTTGATGAGCGGCAGGGCACCATTGGCAGGATTGCCATGGATACCCAGGGTAATGGGGCACATAATATCACCCATGGGAATGGGCTGTCAGTGTTTAAGCTAACACATTGTATTTGGGAGGGGAACTTACGAAACGAGACGAGTTGTCGTTCCTGACGGTCTTGGCATTGCCGAAGGCTTCCAGCAGCGGGTTGGCCTGAATGATTTGATCCTCAAGGGTTCCCTGTTGGGATGAGGGGTTAATAAGCAACTGTACGGCCTGAGGATTATGGGACAGTGATGCAATACACAGAGACATGTCACCTTCATGCTAGCGGTGGACTCCTTTTCCTTTTTCTTGGGGTCAACCACAGCTGCAATTGTTGCAAAATACTGGATGACGCGTTTGGTGTTCACCGTCTTCCCGGCACCGGATTCTCCGCTAGAAACATAAGAGGAGGAGCAATGAGCAGAGCCGGCGCTACCCGTGCCGCACTAGTCTGTAGCGGGATCCTAGGGAATCACTTACGTGATCAGGATGGACTGGTTCTCCCGGTCTGCGGAAACAAAGAACATACGTGTTACACACGTGCGCATTTACACATCATTGCCCAACTGTATATATGCGTGTAGCGCCCCCACCCCAATGGGACGAGCGCTTTGCAGGTCTGTGAAAGGGGGATTCAACACTTGAAATCACTCCCTGTTCAAAGAGATTTGCTGATTGGTCGGTATAAACAAGTGGTAGTCACTACTTTGCCCAGAATTAAGCAAATGGCATACCGGTCAACATGAACTGATAGGCGTTGTCCGAGATGGAGAAGATGTGGGGCGGAGCCTCCGAGCGCTTCTTCCCACGGTAGGCATTGACCACCTCTGGGTTGTACACGGGAAGCCACTTGTAGGGGTTGACAGTGACGCAGAACAGGCCTGAGTAGGTCTATAAACACAAGCAAATAATGTGTAACTGCTGTACAGCGGCCATAGCTATTGCTCTCAGTGGAGCAGGGATTACTGGGGGGAGGGGATTGGATTCAGGGGGAGGTTCCTGTCTGACCATGGGAAAGAGAGCAGCCCAGGAGCAGGAAGTACAGAGTACTGTACGTGGGTTCACTTACGAGTCACCCTTAGGGACTAGGTTTGACTACATCTCTCTACATGAGGGTTCACACGGAATGAAATTAGGTTATATATATATATATCTAAAGAAAGACTCACATAGATCATCCAGGCTTTATATCGCTCCTTTAGATTGTACAGAACAGCCGGCTCATGCAGGTGGGTCAGCATCGCCATGTCCTCGATTTTATCAAACTTTGGGGGGTTCATGGGGTAGACATTCTCAGGCTTGACAGTTACTGTCTGAAGAAGAACAGGAAAAAAAGAACCATAAACCGAATTATCCTTTGTTTATCTTCAACTGCAAAAGACATGCTTCATTACGTGCATCCTGTTCTAGCTATAGTAACTGTCTAAGGTCTTATGGGTAATGCAATAATGCAATGGTATGTATCATGCCAATAGGGACTTGGTAATAAAATATGACAAATAGCACAAGTGAGATGTGTATCCTAGGTTCGTTGATATTTAAGACATGTAGGTTAGTAGGTTAGTCTAGAATGGAGATGTGTATCTAGGTAAGTCTACCTTTATATACATGTAGGTTAGTCTGGAGATGAGGCATTTAACTAGGTCTACATTTAAGATATGTAGGTTATTATGTTAGTCTAGAGTTGAGATGTGTATCTAGGTTGGTCTACATTTGAGATATGTAGGTTAGGCTAGAGTTGAGATGTGTATCTAGGTTGGCCTACATTTGAGACGTGTAGGTTATTCTAGAATAGAGATGCATATCTAGGTGGGCCTACATTTGAGACCTGTAGGTTATTCTAGAATGGAGATGTGTATCTAGGTTGGTCTACATTTGAGACATGTAGGTTAGTCTAGAGTGGAGATGTGCATCTAGGTTGGTCTACATTTGAGACATGTAGGTTAGTCTAGACTAGAGATGCGTATCTAGGCGAGCCTGCATTTGAGACCTGTAGGTTAGTCTAGAATGGAGATGTGTATCTAGGTTAGTCTACTTTTATATACATGTACTTTAGTCTGGAGTTGAGGCATTTAACTAGGTCTACAATTGAGATATGTAGGTTAGTAGGTTAGTCTAGAATGGAGATGTGTATCTAGGTTGGTCTACATTTCAGACATGTAGATTGGTCTAGAATGGAGATGTGTATCTAGGTGGGCCTCCATTTAATACATGCAGGTTAGTCTAGATAATAAGTGAGTGGTAAGATAACAGAACATTTGGGTCATGTAGTAATGTTGCTTACCTTGTTATCCTCAGTCTCAACTGTGGTCTTCCCCCCTTCTGCGCTCTTTATTTTGCCCTTTACATAGTCCAAGACCGGATCAGTAACATAGCAATAGGTCTTGGCATCAAACGGCTGGTTTTGGGCCTCGATTCTCTCTTTCTCCGGCTTTCGAAGGAACGGGGCCGCCACCCCAAAAACCGACATCTCATGGTCGCTCATGGCTCTGCAACAACAATGTCTCCAAGAGTCAATGGCAACTCTGACACGGATTTATTGGGTCGGCAGCTCAGACAGCTGGACAACAAAAGCCAGTGACTCATACAAGACTGACACCGAATGCCTGCCCTCGCTCACAGAATGGAACCCCACTTGGCACCTCGCGAGGAACAGGAGAGTCTCATAAAGCAGAACTGTCTGTGCACTTATAGGATTATATTACACACGATCAGAGACCCCCCAGGGGACGGGGTAAATCCCCACAGACATTCTCAGCGCCATGGGGCAACTGGGCTAATAAACAGAAATTCATCCGTGCCGGGGTAATTATGGGAAGGAAAGGGAGATATCCTACCCACACACTCACATATATTATATACTGTATATATATAAACTCACTCACATTATATATATATATATCATTATCACAATCATTACCTGCTCTAATCCAGCCAATAGGAATCAGAGGTGTCTCAGCTCAGAGTCTAAAGAGAGAAGAAGAGGACAAATGGAAATAAAACAGATAAAGTGTAAGACAATTCCAACACCAAACCTTTAATCATACAGGCACATACATGATAGATAGATAGATAGATATAAATGGCAACATAGGGAGACATAGACAGATTTCTAGGTAGGTTAGATAGATGGCTGGAAAGATAGATAGATCGATAAATAGATAGATATATTTACAAATTTATTAAAGGGGAACTTAACCTATAATGATAGAAAATATAATTCTAAGAAACTTTCCAATATCCATTCATCCCTCATTCTCACTGGGTTTATAGTTATGTGTAACTGTCACTGTGTCTGTCCCTTTCCCTTCCCTGCACTGCTGGTTCTGACTCCTGATACAACTCCCCAATACCCATTCATTCCTCATTCTCACTGGGTTTATAGTTATGTGTAACTGTCACTGTGTCTGTCCCTTTCCCTTCCCTGCACTGCTGGTTCTGACTCCTGATACAACTCCCCAATATCCATTCATTCCTCATTCTCACTGGGTTTATAGTTATGTGTAACTGTCACTGTGTCTGTCCCTTTCCCTTCCCTGCACTGCTGGTTCTGACTCCTGATACAACTCCCCAATATCCATTCATTCCTCATTCTCACTGGGTTTATAGTTATGTGTAACTGTCACTGTGTCTGTCCCTTTCCCTTCCCTGCACTGCTGGTTCTGACTCCTGATACAACTCCCCAATATCCATTCATCCCTCATTCTCACTGGGTTTATAGTTATGTGTAACTGTCACTGTGTCTGTCCCTTTCCCTTCCCTGCACTGCTGGTTCTGACTCCTGATACAACTCCCCAATACCCATTCATTCCTCATTCTCACTGGGTTTATAGTTATGTGTAACTGTCACTGTGTCTGTCCCTTTCCCTTCCCTGCACTGCTGGTTCTGACTCCTGATACAACTCCCCAATATCCATTCATTCCTCATTCTCACTGGGTTTATAGTTATGTGTAACTGTCACTGTGTCTGTCCCTTTCCCTTCCCTGCACTGCTGGTTCTGACTCCTGATACAACTCCCCAATATCCATTCATTCCTCATTCTCACTGGGTTTATAGTTATGTGTAACTGTCACTGTGTCTGTCCCTTTCCCTTCCCTGCACTGCTGGTTCTGACTCCTGATACAACTCCCCAATATCCATTCATTCCTCATTCTCGCTGGGTTTATAGTTATGTGTAACTGTCACTGTGTCTGTCCCTTTCCCTTCCCTGCACTGCTGGTTCTGACTCCTGATACAACTCCCCAATATCCATTCATTCCTCATTCTCACTGGGTTTATAGTTATGTGTAACTGTCACTGTGTCTGTCCCTTTCCCTTCTCTGCACTGCTGGTTCTGACTCCTGATACAACTTCGTATAATATAATAGGTAAGTATATGCCAGACACATCCCACCCCCCTAATAATTAAGGGGTTTGATACTTACCCTATCACCGAGTGCAAATACCCGTTGGTTGGGGATAATGCGCTTTTATAAAGAGCAGGAATAATCCCTGAGGTTTATCCCCTCTCTATAATTGGTAATAGGACCCGCCGGTGCCCGACTTCTTTTTTACTTTATAATGTAAATATAGAAATGATGTTGCCTTTTCTTTCTTTCCAAGCGCGGCGCCGTGCCAGCGGGCACAATTGGGAGTCTTGACCTCTTGCTCTTAAGAATGGGATTAGCGCTCTAAGATTCTGCAAGAGACATTCTTTCACATGATGAGGGCAGAGCGATCCGGCAGCCCCCGTGCCCTGGGAAAGGAATGCCAGGGGTGGGAGCCATGTGCCAGCTGGAATGCAGCCTGGCATTGTCACCGCATTGGCAAGATGCTGTCTCATAGCCACTCAGCTGGGCTCCCTTTTTCTCTTCTCACATAGGCAGTGTGCTGAGGAGCTTGCACTCTAGTTGGGAAACAAAGAGAACATGTATATGATGGCATTTATGCAGGGCAGTGTGCTGAGGAGCTTGCACTCTAGTTGGGAAACAAAGAGAACATGTATATGATGGCATTTATGCAGGGCAGTGTGCTAAGGAGCTTGCACTCTAGTTGGGAAACAAAGAGAACATGTATATGATGGCATTTATGCAGGGCAGTGTGCTAAGGAGCTTGCACTCTAGTTGGGAAACAAAGAGAACATGTATATGATGGCATTTATGCAGGGCCGTGTGCTGAGGAGCTTGCACTCTAGTTGGGAAACAAAGAGAACATGTATATGATGGCATTTATGCAGGGCAGTGTGCTGAGGAGCTTGCACTCTAGTTGGGAAACATAGAGAACATGTATATGATGGCATTTATGCAGGGCAGTGTGCTGAGGAGCTTGCACTCTAGTTGGGAAACAAAGAGAACATGTATATGATGGCATTTATGCAGGGCAGTGTGCTGAGGAGCTTGCACTCTAGTTGGGAAACATAGAGAACATGTATATGATGGCATTTATGCAGGGCAGTGTGCTGAGGAGCTTGCACTCTAGTTGGGAAACATAGAGAACATGTATATGATGGCATTTATGCAGGGCAGTGTGCTGAGGAGCTTGCACTCTAGTTGGGAAACAAAGAGAACATGTATATGATGGCATTTATGCAGGGCAGTGTGCTGAGGAGCTTGCACTCTAGTTGGGAAACAAAGAGAACATGTATATGATGGCATTTATGCAGGGCAGAGTGCTGAGGAGCTTGCACTCTAGTTGGGAAACAAAGAGAACATGTATATGATGGCATTTATGCAGGGCAGTGTGCTGAGGAGCTTGCACTCTAGTTGGGAAACAAGAGAACATGTATATGATGGCATTTATGCAGGGCAGTGTGCTGAGGAGCTTGCACTCTAGTTGGGAAACAAAGAGAACATGTATATGATGGTATTTATGCAGGGCAGTGTGCTGAGGAGCTTGCACTCTAGTTGGGAAACAAAGAGAACATGTATATGATGTAAGTAAGTTTGTAATACCGGCCAGGCCAACCAGGCCCAGGAAATAACATTTAAGTGATAACCTCGCCCCTGTGTCAAAGCCCTACCTGACTGTGCCCACCCCTGATGTCATTATGCCACCCCCAGCATCGCTGCCCCACCCCCAATGCCATCTGCCAGCCCCTTTGTTTGGGTTTAGCCACCCTAGCCAAAAACGAAACAAGTGGATTGGGTGCAAGACACGGGTTTGTGGCATCAGAAATGTAAGAGCTTGGGGTTCATGTACCAACTGGAACCAAAGCAAAAGGGGTAAATGCAACAGGGAATGAGAAAGCAGAACAGAAATCAACCACGGGGTCGGGCACAAGTGAGGGGGCACAAGTGAGGGGGCACCAGTCAGTAGCAACGGGGGGAACTGGGATAAAATTATGGAAAGGAGCCCCTCCCCATAATAATGCACTGAGCCCCTCCCCATAATAATGCACTGAGCCCCTACCCATAATAATGCACTGAGCCCCTCCCCATGATAATGCAGAGCCCCTCCCCATAATAATGCACTGAGCCCCTCCCCATAATAATGCACTGAGCCCCTCCCCATAATAATGCACTGAGCCCCTACCCATAATAATGCACTGAGCCCCTCCCCATGATAATGCAGAGCCCCTCCCCATAATAATGCACTGAGCCCCTCCCCATAATAATGCACTGAGCCCCTCCCCATAATAATGCACTGAGCCCCTCCCCATGATAATGCAGAGCCCCTCCCCATAATAATGCACTGAGCCCCTCCCCATAATAATACACTGAGCCCCTCCCCATAATAATGCAGAGCCTCCCCATAATAATGCAGTGCCCCCCCATAATAATGCAGAGCTCCTCCATAATAATGCAGTGCCCCCCCATAATAATGCAGAGCCCCCCCATAATAATGCAGAGCCCCCCCCATAATCATGCAGAGCCCCCCATAATCATGCAGAGCCTCCCCATAATCATGCAGTGCCCCCCCATAATAATGCAGTGCCCCCCCCATAATAATGCAGAGCCCCCCCATAATCATGCAGAGCCTCCCCATAATAATGCAGTGCCCCCCCATAATAATGCAGAGCCTCCCCATAATAATGCAGTGCCCCCCCATAATAATGCAGTGCCCCCCCATAATCATGCAGAGCCTCCCCATAATAATGCAGTGCCCCCCCATAATAATGCAGAGCCTCCCCATAATAATGCAGTGCCCCCCCATTATAATGCAGAGCCCCCCCATAATAATGCAGAGCCCCCCCATAATAATGCACTGAGCCCCTCCCCATAATAATGCACTGAGCCCCCCAATAATAATGCAGTGCCCCCCCCATAATAATGCAGAGCCCCCCATAATAATGCACTGAGCCCCTGCCCATAATAATGCACTGAGCCCCCCCATAATAATGCTGACCCCCCCATAATAATGTAGTATGTCTTCTATGCCGCCGGCACCCCCCTGAGAAATGTCTTCTCCTTTCATAGAAAGCATGAAGTTAATTGGTGCAGAGGGCGGTGAGTGACGGGCTGCCGGGACCCACTTATACCCCGGCTCTGGTCCCAAATGCCCAGCATTGTCTTTTCTCTCCTACTTGACCTCTGAGCAACACGGGCCGGATCCGGTTACTGGGCCCCAAATGGGCTCGCTGCTCATACAGGAAACATGTGGCGGAGATTCTCTGGGCCCGTCACATGGTGTCTCCCTGATTAGCAGGAGGGTGATGATGGCACAATGGCAGCCAGGGCACTTTTGCTTTATGACTTGGGGCATTTAGAGGATTAGCCCCAGCGCAGCTGGATACAGCCCATACACATACAGACTCCTATGGGTCAGTACCGGCCTCACTTACAGGGAAGGGACTCATTCCTGGACCAGGACCAGCAGCTCATAATCACCGACTCATTTGCTCTTTCATCTCCTTAATTTATCTCTCATAAAAGCTTCTATAATAAGGCACTGAGGATTAAAGCTGGGAGTGAGTGTTTATAGAGTGAGAACCGACAGTGCACAGCCCGAGTAATAGCAACTCGCTCCCATCTCTTCTTTATATAATCCTGCCCCTTACACACTGGGAGATAAGAGCCAGGCCCAGGGGCAGAAAAGTGTGGGGCCCAGGGGCTAAAAAGTGCGGGGCCCAGGGGCTGAAAAGTGTGGGGCCCAGGGCAGATAAGAGCAGGGTACAGAGGAGGATAAGAGTGGGGCCCAGGGGCAGAAAAGTGCGGGGCCCAGGGCAGATAAGAGCAGGGTACAGAGGAGGATAAGAGTGGGGCTCAGGGGCAGAAAAGTGCGGGGCCCAGGGCAGATAAGAGCAGGGTACAGAGGAGGATAAGAGTGGGGCCCAGGGCAGATAAGAGCAGGGTACAGAGGAGGATAAGAGTGGGGCCCAGGGGCAGATAAGAGCAGGGTACAGAGGAGGATAAGAGTGGGGCCCAGGGGCAGAAAAGTGCGGGGCCCAGGGCAGATAAGAGTGGGGCCCAGGGGCAGAAAAGTGCGGGGCCCAGGGCAGATAAGAGTGGGGCCCAGGGGCAGAAAAGTGCGGGGCCCAGGGCAGATAAGAGTGGGGCCCAGGGGCGGATAAGAGCAGGGTACAGAGTAGGATAAGAGTGGGGCCCAGGGGCGGATAAGAGCAGGGTACAGAGTAGGATAAGAGTGGGGCCCAGGGCAGATAAGAGCAGGGTACAGAGTAGGATAAGAGTGGGGCCCAGGGGCGGATAAGAGCAGGGTACAGAGTAGGATAAGAGTGGGGCCCAGGGGCGGATAAGAGCAGGGTACAGAGTAGGATAAGAGTGGGGCCCAGGGGCGGATAAGAGCAGGGTACAGAGGAGGATAAGAGTGGGGCCCAGGGGCGGATAAGAGCAGGGTACAGAGTAGGATAAGAGTGGGGCCCAGGGGCGGATAAGAGCAGGGTACAGAGTAGGATAAGAGTGGGGCCCAGGGGCGGATAAGAGCAGGGTACAGAGTAGGATAAGAGTGGGGCCCAGGGGCGGATAAGAGCAGGGTACAGAGTAGGATAAGAGTGGGGCCCAGGGGCGGATAAGAGCAGGGTACAGAGTAGGATAAGAGTGGGGCCCAGGGCAGATAAGAGCAGGGTACAGAGTAGGATAAGAGTGGGGCCCAGGGGCGGATAAGAGCAGGGTACAGAGTAGGATAAGAGTGGGGCCCAGGGCAGATAAGAGCAGGGTACAGAGGAGGATAAGAGTGGGGCTCAGGGGCAGAAAAGTGTGGGGCCCAGGGCAAATAAGAGCAGGGTACAGAGGAGGATAAGAGTGGGGCTCAGGGGCAGAAAAGTGCGGGGCCCAGGGCAGATAAGAGCAGGGTACAGAGGAGGATAAGAGTGGGGCACAGGGGCGGATAAGAGAAGATTACAGGGGAGGATAAGAGTGGGGCACAGTGGCGGATAAGAGTGGGGCACAGGGGCGGATAAGAGAAGATTACAGGGGCGGATAAGAGTGGGGCACAGTGGCGGATAAGAGCAGGGTACAGGGGCGGATAAGAGTGGGGCACAGGGGCGGATAAGAGAAGATTACAGGGGCGGATAAGAGTGGGGCCCAGGGCAGATAAGAGCAGGGTACAGTGGCGGATAAGAGTGGGGCACAGGGGCGGATAAGAGAAGATTACAGGGGCGGATAAGAGTGGGGCACAGTGGCGGATAAGAGTGGGGCACAGGGGCGGATAACAGCAGGTTACAGGGGCAGATAAGAGTGGGGTACAGGGGCGGATAACAGCAGGGTACAGGGTCAGATAAGAGTGGGGCACAGGGGCGGATAAGAGTGGGGCACAGGGGCAGATAGAAGTGGGACACAGAGGCGGATAAGAATGGGGCACAGGGGCGGATAAGAGTGGGGCACAGGGGCAGATAGAAGTGGGACACAGAGGCGGATAAGAGTGGGGCACAGGGTCAGATAGAAGTGGGACACAGAGGCGAATAATAGTGGGGCACAGGGGTGGATAAGAGTGGGGCACAGGGGTGGATAAGAGTGGGGCACAGGGGCGGATAAGAGTGGGGCACAGGGGTGGATAAGAGTGGGGCACAGGGGTGGATAAGAGTGGGGCACAGGGGCGGATAAGAGTGGCACAGGGTGGATAAGAGTGGGGCACAGGGGGCGGATAAGAGTGGGGCACAGGGGTGGATAATAGTGGGGCACAGGGGCGGATAAGAGTGGGGCACAGGGGTGGATAAGAGTGGGGCACAGGGGCGGATAAGAGTGGGGCACAGGGGCGGATAATAGTGGGGCACAGGGGTGGATAAGAGTGGGGCACAGGGGTGGATAAGAGTGGGGCACAGGGGTGGATAAGAGTGGGGCACAGGGGTGGATAAGAGTGGGGCACAGGGGTGGATAAGAGTGGGGCACAGGGGTGGATAAGAGTGGGGCACAGGGGTGGATAATAGTGGGGCACAGGGGTGGATAAGAGTGGGGCACAGGGGCAGATAATAGCAGGGCAAACACATAGGAGCTCAAACCATTCCTTGACATTTACTTAAATCTCTGGCACCTGGCTGACATTCCGCGTTGCATCTGCTCAGCGCCCCCCCCAGGAAAGGGCATCTATGAAAAGATAAAGCGCAAGCGGATAGGGGCTGTAAGGAGACAAAACATGAATGCTAAGGAATGGGCAGGGCGGCCCGCGGAGCACTTTAATGCCGGGGATTATTGTGCCTCTGATTAATGCCAGGCTTTCCTTTCTTATCCCCTGGAGCAATTCCGCATACACATGGGATGATGTAGGAACACGAGCCTGGGGCAGAATATATATATATAATAGATTTAGGGGCAACAGGTGGCACAGGCAGGGCTGTCTCTAAAGGCCGCTCCATAGCATACTCACTGAGCTCTCACCCATGGGAGTCCCATCCACTCCCCTAATGCCCGGCCGCACCAGTAAACTCATTTACAGCCCAATAGTTAGTGGCACTGAGATCCACACATACCCCTACCTGATTATAGGTCAGCCCTCTGTCCAACTGCTGCTTGCATTGGGGGGTAAGGAGCCCCCAGCTGGTGCCTAATCAGGAGAACAAACAGAGGGAAAAGCCACCCTTTCACTGCCAAACACACATCCCTGTAACTGCCCCAAGGAGTGGGAACTGCAACAGAAATTAAATAAATGAGGTTCCCCCAGACCCACAGCCACACACCCCTCTCCCCATATACATATATAATATATATACAGTGATACACACACAGTGCATGGGGGCCTGGGGCACAATGCCGGATATTAAGGCTGCCGGCAGAAATGCACCCTGGGAAGGATACAGGAGCACGGGAAGGATTGGAGGAAGTCATGTAAATATGGAGCCCCTATTACTAGAAGGGTCCAGAAACAGAACTAGGCACCTGTGGGAGCAAGGGCAAAATCTGCAACCTGCCCCCCTGCCCCCTACCACCTTCTCAGAACTACCAACAGTCCCCTATTGCCCCCCTACCACCTACCCAGAACAACCCATGGACCCCTAATGCTCCCTACCAACGTCCCAGAACAACCCATGTCCCCCTAATGCCCCCTACCAATGTCCCAGAACAACCCATGGCTCCCTAATGCCCCCTACCAACGTCCCAGAACAACCCATGGCCCCCTAATGCCCCCTACCAATGTCCCAGAACAACTCATGGCCCCCTAATGCCCCCTACCAACGTCCCAGAACAACTCATGGCCCCCTAATGCCCCCTACCAACGTCCCAGAACAACCCATGGCCCCCTAATGCCCCCTACCAACGTCCCAGAACAACTCATGGCCCCCTAATGCCCCCTACCAACGTCCCAGAACAACCCATGGCTCCCTAATGCCCCCTACCAATGTCCCAGAACAACTCATGGCCCCCTAATGCCCCCTACCAACGTCCCAGAACAACCCATGGCCCCCTAATGCCCCCTACCAACGTCCCAGAACAACCCATGGCTCCCTAATGCCCCCTACCAACGTCCCAGAACAACTCATGGCCCCCTAATGCCCCCTACCAATGTCCCAGAACAACCCATGGCTCCCTAATGCCCCCTACCAATGTCCCAGAACAACCCATGGCTCCCTAATGCCCCCTACCAACGTCCCAGAACAACCCATGGCCCCCTAATGCCCCCTACCAATGTCCCAGAACAACTCATGGCCCCCTAATGCCCCCTACCAACGTCCCAGAACAACTCATGGCCCCCTAATGCCCCCTACCAACGTCCCAGAACAACCCATGGCTCCCTAATGCCCCCTACCAATGTCCCAGAACAACTCATGGCCCCCTAATGCCCCCTACCAACGTCCCAGAACAACCCATGGCCCCCTAATGCCCCCTACCAATGTCCCAGAACAACCCATGGCTCCCTAATGCCCCCTACCAACGTCCCAGAACAACTCATGGCCCCCTAATGCCCCCTACCAACGTCCCAGAACAACTCATGGCCCCCTAATGCCCCTTACCAATGTCCCAGAACAACCCATGGCCCCCTAATGCCCCTTACCAATGTCCCAGAACAACCCATGGCCCCCTAATGCCCCTTACCAACATCCCAGAACAACCCATGGCCCCCTAATTCCCCCTACCACATTCCCAGAAAAACCCAGGGCCCCCTAATTCCCCCTACCACATTCCCAGAAAAAACCAAGGGCCCCCTAATGCCCCCTACCACATTCCCAGAAAAACCCAGGGCCCCCTAATTCCCCCTACCACATTCCCAGAAAAACCCAGGGCCCCCTAATTCCCCCTACCACATTCCCAGAAAAAACCCAGGGCCCCCTAATGCCCCCTACCACATTCCCAGAAAAACCCAGGGCCCCCTAATTCATCCCCAAAACTACCCACAGTCCACTACTTCCCCCTTACCACCTTCCCAGAATAACCCATGGCCCCCTACCAATATAACTATGCAGCCTGGACTGGCAATACTGTATAAATTGGGCTCAGATTCCCTGAGAAGACAGATCATAGACAGATATACCAGTGGTTTCCGCATAAAGCTCTCATAACAGGGTAAAATCCCAAATGTATATCATAAATCCCAATATTTTGTATTAATAACCCAAGGAATTTGGCCCAAATGACACAAATTAAAATATGTTAAAGGGGAACTGCAGCAGAAAATAGTTTTTTTGCACAATAAAAGAAAATATAACTTTTGTATCAATGCCATCGCACGTCACCATCATGATGCGAGAGGCAGTACCATGTGACTGGTCACATGGTGCAATAAAGCGGTCGTTACGTGCAGCTGTTGGTAGTTGAAGCCTGTGGGCACTGGGGGGGTCCCATCACACCCATATAAAACCTCTGGGGGAAGGCTTGCCTGGGTGCTGAGGCAGAATAAAGTGGCCAAGTGCAAGGAAGTAACTGAAAGAGCCATGGAGTGCACAGTGAGGAGGAGAAGAAGAGCCAAGGCACAGGTCTGGGATGTACCTAAGGAATAGCCTTATACACTGGTACTTTGTGTATAGGTAATGGTATTTTATCGTTTATAGCAGCTGGTCAACTCCAGATTGTGGGTTAGACCGAGCGCTGGCACAATAGTGTGTTTCTAGCAGCTGGTCAACACTACAGCGTGGGTTAGACCGAGCGCTGGCGATTTCTTTCTGTGTTTTGTGTACAAATTGTAGCCAAATTTTGCTTCTAGCTGCTCTGTAGCCTTAAATCAATGAATCACTTTCATGTGTGTACTAATGAGCTGGGGCTTAAAAGCTCCCTGCTTTTTCACTAGAGCCTTTTTGAGCTGAAGGTAGGTGCAGTGGGTCTTAATACTCAGTCACATTGCTTTCTGGGGGACTTTATTTTAATTGCATCACAGACTCAAAGTCATTAGACAGTGTAGGACTCACGTATAATGAGGGGCCTTGACGCGGCACGTGAGCTTACATATTTTGGCCAAAGTGTGGTACTAACACCTCATTTTTTGTAAAAATTATTTTTAAAGGCAAACTAAGCGCTGGCAAACTTTCTTCTTCTTTATACACTGGTACAGCAATTACCCCTCAGTATGGGCAGAGGCTCAGGGCCTGTGTGTCCCTTTAATCAACTCTCATACAGGCCACTGTTTGTGCCACTAGGGGGCACCATGCAGCCAGTTTAGCTGCACCTCTACTGGGTTTGATTTGCCTTCATTCTCCAGCCTGTAGTGTTCTGCTCTGGTCTCTGTGTCACACACGGCTGCAGCTTAGTGTCTGTAAATGGGCCCCAGGCGTGACTGTAGCAGCCCCCCATTATGTGTCTCATCCAACAGAATGAAGCCAATATACACTGACTTACTCTGGGGGAAACCCAATATACTCAGGCATTGTTACTGGGAATGTTCCATTGCTATAGCCTAATGTTGTGGCTGTGGGCAGGACTACAGATATATTCATATTTATATACATGGGAGTAATTTCATGGGGACAGTAGGGCAAGATGGGGACAGTAGGGCAAGATGGAGACAGTAGGGCAAGATGGGGACAGTGGGGCAAGATGGGGACAGTAGGGCAAGATGGGGACAGTAGAGCAAGATGGAGACAGTAGGGCAAGATGGAGACAGTAGGGCAAGATGGAGACAGTAGGGCAAGATGGGGACAGTAGGGCAAGATGGGGACAGTAGAGCAAGATGGGGACAGTAGAGCAAGATGGAGACAGTAGGGCAAGATGGGGACAGTAGAGCAAGACGGGGACAGTAGGGCAAGACGGAGGCAGTAGGGCAAGACGGGGACAGTAGGGCAAGATGGAGACAGTAGGGCAAGATGGGGACAGTAGGACAAGATGGGGACAGTAGGGCAAGATGGAGACAGTAGGGCAAGATGGGGACAGTAGGGCAAGATGGCAGCAGTGGGACAAGCTGGGGGCTGTACTGAAGTGAAACAGTAAAAGCAGAGGGATAAGGAGACAGTAGGTTAGAGGAGAGTAAGACAGGCAGCTATGTTGCCCCACGTGGGTTGTGCCGGTGCCACATGCCCCGGTTCTGATACAGAATGCTGGAAGGGATGAGTATGGGGTAATATAATCGCACTCTCATGTTATTTTGTATTATTCTTTTGCAGTGTTATTGATGGGCACAATTGCTAGCCTCTTGCTACAGTCCTTGATTTATGGGCTGCCTGCCTGTGTTTGTACCAGTAATATCCCTGATTTATTGTCTGTATGATGCAGTTATAGGTGTGGGGGTGATTTATGGCCGCTGTTACTGTTTATTGCAGCTGCGGCTCCAGGCTCCCTCTCCTCTATACTGTATTTCTTTCCTCTTTCCCTACAGAAATATTTATGTACACATCAGCCTTGGCAGCCGGATCTTTATAAAGGAAAAGCAAACCTTGTTCCATCAGTGATTTACCTGGAAAATGTCACAACATCAAACATATGTGTGCTGGGAAAGTGTGTGTAGTACGGAACCTTCCCACCTATAGAAATGAATGTCATGAATAAGAATTGGGGGGGGGGGGGGGGTGAAATAAATTTGGGTCAAATAAAATGTGTTGTATTGTAAAGCAGCAATCAAGATGGCAAGAAATAGAAAATGAGGAACAAATTGCTTCACTTGTAAAGGCTTTTCCCAAAATTATCATGAATAAATAATGAAGACCAATTGAAAAGTTGCTAATTTATTTTCACCAGTACCTAATTATTATTATTATATGTCTAATCCAGGGTTAACTTACCCTTTTATGCATTTGGCATAGTTTCCCAATGATGGCTGTGTGTTGGGCTCTATTCTCAGTATAGGAATTGTAGCTGTTATGCAACAATAACCCCCTGGGTTTCTGCACCAATTAGAGTTAAGATTCCGGGCAAGGTTGGATTTGTATTATAGACTAATTACTTACTTAATTTGTTATTATTATCTTGCTGTTCATTCTGTCTCTTCACATTCAATTTTGTCATCAAATACCATTTTCTGCCAGTGACCATAGCAACCAGATAGCCGTCTCCATGCCAAGCCTAGGCCGGTAGAACAAAAGGCACAGTTATATTAAAGCAAAAGCACAAATAATGCTGGAATTGTACTGATAACCTTTAGTACATGTTCATTTAAGGAGAATAATAGAAAAGGCCAGACTCGCCACTCATATCAAGTGGAACCTGCTGCCAGTAAATAGTCAGCTAATGCCACGTGTATGTGAGATTTCCATAGCAACCCCACGCTGCGATCAAAACAGCTTTTCTCCCTCTTGGAGACATTGGGCCCCATGCAACATCCTCCCCAAGTAGGGCCCAACATTAACTGTCAGACTGCTCTGTGTAAATACTGACACCCCTCCCCACAGACCCATATTGTGTTGGCTTTGGTTGCTGGATCCAATCAAAAGAAAATGAATCTGTATATTAGGCTTCATATTTGGATCCAATCTCCCCCCAGTACTTACCCAGGTACAGAGCTCTGATTCTCTGTACTTCCTGCTCCTGGGCTGCTCTCTTTCCCATGGTCAGGCAGGAACCTCCCCCTGGGTAAGTGAATCCAATCTCCCCCCAGTACTTACCCAGGTACAGAGCTCTGATTCTCTGTACTTCCTGCTCCTGGGCTGCTCTCTTTCCCATGGTCAGGCAGGAACCCCCCCCTGGGTAAGTGAATCCAATCTCCCCCCAGTACTTACCCAGGTACAGAGCTCTGATTCTCTGTACTTCCTGCTCCGGGGCTGCTCTCTTTCCCATGGTCAGGCAGGAACCTCCCCCTGGGTAAGTGAATCCAATCTCCCCCCAGTACTTACCCAGGTACAGAGCTCTGATTCTCTGTACTTCCTGCTCCTGGGCTGCTCTCTTTCCCATGGTCAGGCAGGAACCTCCCCCTGGGTAAGCGAATCCAATCTCCCCCCAGTACTTACCCAGGTACAGAGCTCTGATTCTCTGTACTTCCTGCTCCTGGGCTGCTCTCTTTCCCATGGTCAGGCAGGAACCGCCCCTTGGGTAAGTGAATCCAATCTCCCCCCAGTACTTACCCAGGTACAGAGCTCTGATTCTCTGTACTTCCTGCTCCTGGGCTGCTCTCTTTCCCATGGTCAGGCAGGAACCTCCCCCTGGGTAAGTGAATCCAATCTCCCCCCAGTACTTACCCAGGTACAGAGCTCTGATTCTCTGTACTTCCTGCTCCTGGGCTGCTCTCTTTCCCATGGTCAGGCAGGAACCCCCCCTGGGTAAGTGAATCCAATCTCCCCCCAGTACTTACCCAGGTACAGAGCTCTGATTCTCTGTACTTCCTGCTCCTGGGCTGCTCTCTTTCCCATGATCAGGCAGGAACCCCCCCCCTGGGTAAGTGAATCCAATCTCCCCCCAGTACTTACCCAGGTACAGAGCTCTGTGATTCCTGTCTCTGCCATGAAGGAGTTAAGCACGCCGCGCCATTATTTGCTAGTTAAACACAATAATACATCTCTGCAGGTGGATTTTTGATACATGAGCAGAAATAACAGGCGGATAATGAGGGTCAATCACCACCTTTCATCGTGTCACTAATCAAACACAAAGCTCAGTGTAGGAATTCAGTGCAACTATAAAACATTATACTGTTACCAACAAGGCGTGCCGTGTAACCGCTAACCCAAACAACACGACTTGCTCTCTGATATCCGATAAGCACAATTGGCTGATAATATAGGCCTACCAGGAACCAGTGCTTGGCCATTCATATCCAGTAGCCGACAACGGTTCTCGAGCTGCCGGCGCCTTGTTACTGTTTAGTAGATGTGTGCCAGCCAAGCTAATTGTTTTGGGCCGGTTTTAGTTGGAGAGAAGCCACAACAAATACACGAACAAAAGTCGTGGAACGCAGACTTGAAATTACCAACATGAATGCAAAGGAAGACCAGGGTCTTGGGGAGGTCTCCTGCTGAGGAGCTGAACCCATGATCTTAGCGTCAACAAGGAAAAAGAGGGTCACACTTCCGGGGGTTCTTCAGTCTGGAAGGAGGACCTTCAGGAGCTGCCAGTGAAGATCTAAAAGGTGCTGATACCAATAGACAAGAAGTAGGCAACTGATGCACCTTCTGACTGCAAACCTCAGGATCCTTCTGCTTGGCCAAGTTGCTCTGTAGAGCCCAGCATGTTTATTTCTGGCTAAGGCTCTCTGTAACCCTATGGATACTCCTTGCTGGAAGAGTTTTCTGTAAAGATCAGGACCATTTTGCCTGCTTTCTTTGTAGACAAACAGCCTACACTTCCTTGGGACATTGGTAAGGTTAAATCTTCTAGTTGTGTTAAAGATGTTCCTTCCAACTCCTCTGTAAAGATCTGGACTTTTATCCAGTCAGATTTATTTGTAATCATAAAGCCTAGACCTCCTCAGGACATTGATAAGATTGACTTTTATCCAGTCAGGTTCTTTGTAAACATAAAGCCTAGACCTCCTCAGGACATTGATAAGACTGAGACTTTTGTCCAGTAAGGTTTCTTTGTAGACTTAAAGCCGAGACCTCCTCGTGTTGGAGTTGGAGTTGAGTTAAAGATGTTCCTTCCAACTCCTCTGTAAAGATCAGGACTTTTGTCCAGTCAGGTTTCTTTGTAAACATAAAGCCTAGACCTCCTCAGGACATTGATAAGATTGACTTTTATCCAGTCAGGTTCTTTGTAAACATAAAGCCTAGACCTCCTCAGGACATTGATAAGATTGACTTTTATCCAGTCAGGTTCTTTGTAAACATAAAGCCTAGACCTCCTCAGGACATTGATAAGATTGACTTTTGTCCAGTCAGGTTTCTTTGTAAACATAAAGCCTAGACCTCCTCAGGACATTGATAAGATTGACTTTTATCCAGTCAGGTTCTTTGTAAACATAAAGCCTAGACCTCCTCAGGACATTGATAAGACTGAGACTTTTGTCCAGTAAGGTTTCTTTGTAGACTTAAAGCCGAGACCTCCTCGTGTTGGAGTTGGAGTTGAGTTAAAGATGTTCCTTCCAACTCCTCTGTAAAGATCAGGACTTTTATCCAGTCAGGTTTCTTTGTAATCATAAAGCCTAGACCTCCTCAGGACATTGATAAGATTGAGACTTTTGTCCAGTCAGGTTTCTTTGTAGACCTAAAGCCTAGACCTTCTCGGGTTGGAGTTGGAGTTAAGTTAAAGATGTTCCTTCCAACTCCTCTGTAAAGATCAGGACTTTTGTCCAGTCAGGTTTCTTTGTAGACAGAAAGCCTAGACTTCCTCAGGACATTGGTAAGGTTGAATCTTCTAGTTGTGTTGAAGATGCTCCTTCCAACTCCTCTGTAAAGATAGGGACTTTTGTCCACTCAGGTTTCTTTGTAGACAGAAAGCCTAGACCTCCTCGGGACATTGGTACGGTTGACTCTTCCAGTTGTGTTGAAGATGCTCCTTCCAACTCTTCTTTAAAGATCAGGAATTTTATCCAGTCAGGTTTCTTTGTAGACAGAAATTCCACACTCCCTCAAGACATTTGTAATGTTCTAGATGTGTTGAAGATGCCCCTTCCGACTCTTCTTCAGAAACGTGCCAATGCCCTACAGAGACAACTCCTGTCTGTCACTCTACTTCAAGAGCTAGAACACTTCCTAAAGAAGCAGGTGGGTGAGAATGACACAAAAGTCAGTATCAATATTTACAATCAAATGGTAAAAAATAATGAACTGGTACCGCTGGAAATAGAGGGGATAAAGCTTAAGGACTAAATGAGTCTTTCTCAGAATTGGTTAAAAGATTTTTTACAGAATACAAGCTGTATACCTATGTTTCTCTTTGTGCATAAATCATACAGAATTCAGTATTTTGTTTCAATTTCAGTGTTTTTTTCAAAATTTACAGCACAATTATTGGGCACCCATTAAGTACTGCTCCAAAACGTCACGTGTGAACACTACTGTCTCCATCTTGCCCTACTGTCTCCATCTTGCCCTACTGTCCCCATCTTGCCCTACTGTCCCCATCTTGCCCTACTGTCTCCATCTTGCCCTACTGTCTCCATCTTGCCCTACTGTCTCCATCTTGCCCTACTGTCCCCATCTTGCCCTACTGTCTCCATCCTGCCCTACTGTCTCCATCTTGCCCTACTGTCCCCATCTTGCCCTACTGTCTCCATCTTGCCCTACTGTCCCCATCTTGCCCTACTGTCTCCATCTTGCCCTACTGTCCCCATCTTGCCCTACTGTCTCCATCTTGCTCTACTGTCCCCATCTTGCCCTACTGTCCCCATCTTGCCCTACTGTCTCCATCCTGCCCTACTGTCTCCATCCTGCCCTACTGTCCCCATCTTGCCCTACTGTCTCCATCTTGCCCTACTGTCTCCATCTTGCTCTACTGTCCCCATCTTGCCCTACTGTCCCCATCTTGCCCTACTGTCTCCATCTTGTCCTACTGTCTCCATCTTGTCCTACTGTCTCCATCTTGCCCTACTGTCCCCATCTTGCCCTACTGTCCCCATCTTGCCCTACTGTCTCCATACTGCCCTACTGTCTCCCTCTTGCCCTACTGTCCCCATCTTGCCCTACTGTCCCCATCTTGTCCTACTGTCTCCATCTTGTCCTACTGTCTCCATCTTGTCCTACTGTCCCCATCTTGCCCTACTGTCCCCATCTTGCCCTTCTGTCTCCATCTTGCCCTACTGTCTCCATCTTGCCCTACTGTCCCCATCTTGCCCTACTGTCCCCATCTTGCCCTACTGTCTCCATCTTGCCCTACTGTCTCCATCTTGCCCGACTGTCTCCATCTTGCCCTACTGTCTCCATCTTGCCCTACTGTCTCCATGTTGCCCTACAGGTGTATTTGCTTTTGTTTCAGCTTCTCTTTTAATTCTTTTTCCCAGGGGCTTCAAAAATGTTCTGGGCAAAAGGTGAAGTTCTGCAATGAGGAAAGCATCTTAAGGTAAGCTGGAAAATGCTCCATCCCGGGGTATATAGGTTTAACACCCACACAAGGGAGCTATTGCTACATACACTACAGAAAGTGTATGGCTGCCTGAGAATGGTTGAACTCAGTGCAGACCCATATTAAAAGCTATTTTGTATCCAGGCAGCACAGGGGGTTAAACAGGCCAGTCCGGCTATGGGGATCGGTACACATCCCATTGTGAGGCAGTGTTTGCCGAGCACTTAGCGCTGACAGAAGTGAAGCCAATTTATTAATAGGTATTAGCGCTGCTGGCAGCAAATCAGCGTATGCCAATGAGGTACCAAACTGACCAGGAGACCCCTGGCATTATTATTATTTATAAATCTCGTCGGATCGGGGGCCACATAAACGAGCCGATGCGGTCCTGATCCGACTTTTCCCCAGGGTCAAACGATCGAATTACCCTAAATTCCCCCGATATCGCCCACCCGTAGGTAGGTGAATGATTGGGGTATTGAGTAATATGATCAAATCAGACCCAAGTCCCCCGTTGTTAAAATATTTTATCTCCAGGGGGGGCAAGAGTTAGCACAGCCACCATGTCGGCACTTTCCAGCAATGGCGTTGGGTACACATCCCAGCAAGTGAGACTGTTTGCTCAGCACTCACACTCACTGTCAGCAGAGAAGCCAGTTTCTTAGGGAGCATTGTCACGGCAACCAGCTGACGTTCCATAATCAGCAGCAGCTAAGCGGTTAAACCTGATTTTAGGGAAATCGGAATTTCCTATTTACAGGACACGACAATCTGAAGAGGCCGGGCAGGTGTTTGCACCCTACACATAGTAATTGACCCTTTGCAACTGATTCACAAGGGATATTTCCCCTTTAATGTGTCTGTGCTTTGAAGAAGGAAAGCCCAGCTGTAAGGCAACAGCTAAGGCTAATGGGTAATTAAAGCACAGCGCCTCCTCCTTATCCCACTACTCCCAGCATGCACTTCTCTCTGTCCAGTGTCTAACCTCCCTTGTATCTAATCTCTTCTAATATAAATGTTCTGTTTATGGGCAAATCCAAGGGAGACACTGCGGCTCATTACACTTTAACTAACGACCTTTGCCGGCCCAAACTTTTATTTGTTGTTATAGGAACCCACAACGTGTAAGGGCAAGCAGCTCTGGAACATACGTGTCCCGGGTCCAACATTCATATATAGGGACAGAGACAGGAGAAAGTGTTAGTTGCTCATTTGCCGCTGAGTGACGGGGAAAGGGTTAAAGCCACTGGCACAGATTCCGTTTCTTGCCCGCTGAGCGCATCATCCGCTGATTGGATTCGTTAATGATCAATTGGCCCATCGTTTCCATTGCACTGAATTCTTTCCTCTTCCCCTATCACTATTGGTGGATATGTGTAACCCTCCTAAGGTAAATAGTAAGGAGATTAAGCCCCATTCTGACTCAGTAAGTGAAGAGCCATCGCTAAGGCCGATATGCTATACGGCGGCCAGCCAGACGCACAAGTTTTAGATATTTTTTAAGCGGAAATGGGTACTAAAAGTAACGGATTCTGTGTCTATGAAGAAGAAATTCCATCGAAAGTAAAACGGTAAATTCTATCCGTCAGAAGGACGTATCTATGGGCAGATTCACTGCCTGCACAGGGTGCAAGGGCTGAGGGTGTGTCAGAAGCTTCTGGTTCTGGGTCATTGTTCATCCACTAGTGATTAGGAAGGGATGGGTTAAAGAAGTCAACTTTTAGTCAATTTTTAGTATGTTATAGAATGGCTAATTCTAAGCAACTTTTCAATTGGTCTTCATTATTTATTTGTTTTGGTTTTATAACTTTCTGCCTTCATCTTATAAATGGGGGTCACTGACCCCGGCAGCCAAACCCTATTGCTCTGTGAGGCTCCAGTTTTATTGTTATTGTTACTTTTTATTCCTTATCTTTCTATTCAGCCCCTCTCCTATTCATATACCAGCCTCTCATTCAAACCACTCCCTGGTCACTAAGGTAATTTGGACCCTAGCAACCAGATAGCTGCTGAAACTCCCGACTACATTAAATGTAGATGCAGTTGTGCTTCCCTGCACATTGTTGCATTAACTCCGTCTGTTCCAGCTTCGATCGCAATGAAAACCTGCGCTTGGAGGAGAAGTTCCGTTTGGATGACCTGCGCCTCCTGCAGGAAGCCTTCGCTAAGCACAATTCCGACGGCAAAGAGACCAATTGCAAAGAGGAGTCCGACGATCTCCGAGCGACGAGGCGCAGAGCGAAACAGGAGGCGCGGCCTGCGGGAAACATGACCCTCGATGAATTCCGCCGGGTTCTCTGCGACCTCTTCGGGTCGGAATGTTTCGACGACGACATGGAACTTCTGTTTAACGAGGTACTGACGGGATACGGGGCCTTGGTTGAATTTTGCGTATTTTTGTTGCCATATCACTAAACAGGACAGGTTGGCTCATCACTGGTGATCCCATATATATATATAAATGTGTGGGTGACCTTTCCCTAGGTGGACACCTCCTGTGACGGCTACGTAGACTGGGGGGAGTTCTGCACTTACCTGCTGCTGCAATACAGGAAGCGAGACTACAGGATGATTGGCAGGGTGACCTTCCTGGGACAGCCAGTCATACGGCTTTGCACTCGCAACAAGGTGGGGCTACAGTATCACATGACTACTATAACCCCGCCCCCAGAATTAGTCTATAAACACCCCCCCCCCAAAATCCTAATTGACCATTTTATTCTAAAACTGTTTTCCTTCTCCAGCAAGAGCCAACCAGCAGGATCCTCGCCATCAGCTCCCCCCCTCCCATGTGGCTCCTCAGTGTGAGCAAAACCGGCGTCCTCACTACGTGGGATTTGGCCCTGCACCCCCAGAAATCCTACGAGGTACATTCCTAGAGTCACGTGGATCATATTAACCAGGGGGCAAATGTATCCTACTAGCACCTGTACTTACCCAGGCACAGAACTGTCTGTACTTGCTGCTCCTGGGCTGCTCTCTTTCCCATGGTCAGACAGGAACCTCCCCCTGGGTAAGTGAATCCAATCTCCCCCCAGTACTTACCCAGGTACAGAGCTCTGATTCTCTGTACTTCCTGCTCCTGGGCTGCTCTCTTTCCCATGGTCAGGCAGGAACCCCCCCCCCCCTGGGTAAGTGAATCCAATCTCCCCCCAGTACTTACCCAGGTACAGAGCTCTGATTCTCTGTACTTCCTGCTCCTGGGCTGCTCTCTTTCCCATGGTCAGGCAGGAACCTCCCCCTGGGTACGTGAATCCAATCTCCCCCAGTACTTACCCAGGTACAGAGCTCTGATTCTCTGTACTTCCTGCTCCTGGGCTGCTCTCTTTCCCATGGTCAGGCAGGAACCTCCCCCCGGGTAAGTGAATCCAATCTCCCCCCAGTACTTACCCAGGTACAGAGCTCTGATTCTCTGTACTTCCTGCTCCTGGGCTGCTCTCTTTCCCATGGTCAGGCAGGAACCTCCCCCTGGGTAAGTGAATCCAATCTCCCCCAGTACTTACCCAGGTACAGAGCTCTGATTCTCTGTACTTCCTGCTCCTGGGCTGCTCTCTTTCCCATGGTCAGGCAGGAACCCCCCCTGGGTAAGTGAATCCAATCTCCCCCCAGTACTTACCCAGGTACAGAGCTCTGATTCTCTGTACTTCCTGCTCCTGGGCTGCTCTCTTTCCCATGGTCAGGCAGGAACCCCCTCTGGGTAAGTGAATCCAATCTCCCCCCAGTACTTACCCAGGTACAGAGCTCTGATTCTCTGTACTTCCTGCTCCTGGGCTGCTCTCTTTCCCATGGTCAGGCAGGAACCTCCCCCTGGGTAAGTGAATCCAATCTCCCCCCAGTACTTACCCAGGTACAGAGCTCTGATTCTCTGTACTTCCTGCTCCTGGGCTGCTCTCTTTCCCATGGTCAGGCAGGAACCTCCCCCTGGGTAAGTGAATCCAATCTCCCCCCAGTACTTACCCAGGTACAGAGCTCTGATTCTCTGTACTTCCTGCTCCTGGGCTGCTCTCTTTCCCATGGTCAGGCAGGAACCTCCCCCTGGGTAAGTGAATCCAATCTCCCCCAGTACTTACCAAGGTACAGAGCTCTGATTCTCTGCACTTCCTGCTCCTGGGCTGCTCTCTTTCCCATGGTCAGACAGGAACCCCCCCTGGGTAAGTGAATCCAATCTCCCCCCAGTACTTACCCAGGTACAGAGCTCTGATTCTCTGTACTTCCTGCTCCTGGGCTGCTCTCTTTCCCATGGTCAGGCAGGAACCTCCCCCTGGGTAAGTGAATCCAATCTCCCCCCAGTACTTACCCAGGTACAGAGCTCTGATTCTCTGTACTTCCTGCTCCTGGGCTGCTCTCTTTCCCATAGTCAGGCAGGAACCCCCCCCTGGGTAAGTGAATTCAACCTCCCCCCAGTACTTACCCAGGTACAGAGCTCTGATGCTCTGTACTTCCTGCTCCTGCTGCTCTCTTTCCCATGGTCAGGGATAGGGGCTGGGGCTTGAATAAAGCTAATAAAGCCAATGTTTTCTAAGTTTGTTGAAATAAAATAGCTCCTCCTAGTGGGAAGGTAATGAACTAAGAGCTTTCTATTAACCCTTGCGCCCCCAGGTTGCTGCTGAATACCCAGACTCCCAAGCCGGGAAGAGGAGGTTCAAGTGCTGGGTAACGGACGCTGTGCATCTGCCCAACGCTAATAAAATCGCCATCGCCACCACCAGCCGTGACATCCACTTCTTTGACGTCTCCACCATGAACTTGTTTGAGGAGTTTCACCTGTTTGGTATGGAAACCATATGTATGGGTGCTGTTCTTCCCAACCTCCTCCCCCCAGGCACAGAGCACAGCGAGTACTACTACCCTCAGTAATAAAGCTGGGCACTTCAGGCTCAGGGAATTAGCGGAACCACAAATAATAATTTCCCTTTTTATTTCCCAGCTCTGAATCACGTTCCCACAACCTTCTCATATTGGTACAACAAACAGGTAAGTACTAACCCCCCCCCCCCAGTGGGAATACAAGGGTTTTGCCCCACTGACCCCGGCGGTCAGAAAACAATTGCTCTTAAGCTTCCAATTTTATTATTATTGTTACTTTTTATTCCTTATCTTTCTATTCCTGTCCTGTCCTATTCATATTCCGGTCTCTCATTCAAACCTCTGCCTGGTTGCTAAGGTAAACAAGACCCTAGCAACCACATAACTGCTAAAATTCCACACTGGAGAGCTAAATAACTGAAAACCACCAAAAAAAAAATGAAGACCAATTGCAAACTCTCAGAATATCAATGTCTATGCCATACTAAAAGTCAATTTGAAGGTGAACTTCCCCTTTAACTTTACCCTTTTGTTTGTTCAGTCCCCAGAGAGTCGGTCCCTGCTGTTGTGGGGAGGAGATAATGGGGCGATGAATGTTCTTTGGCTGCTCCAACCCCAGACGGGGGTATTTGAGAAACCATTTAGCCAGCATCCGGGCCCTACTAAAATCTACATGCAGGTAAGTCCCTAACTCTGTAGGGCCAAAGGGGTATATGATGACTATGCTGAGGGCCCCATATAACTAATTTGCAAGGCCCCCCCCCCCCCCCGATTCACCCCAGCTGTACTAAAACCCTCCCCCTTACCCCTTGGATTATTCTTTATATTCATTCTGACATATGAGTCGCTAAATGGTAAAGGTAATTTTTAAGTTTAACTTCCCCTTTAATACATTATATGGTTTCCCTATATACCCAGGAGCTGAAAGATCACAGCAAACTGCTGAGCTACCAGGTTATCCCCGACGTTCACCCCGAGGCCATCACCAAACTCATATACTGCCCGGAGAAGCAACTGATCATTACATCATCGGGAAGCGCCCAATCCTCGCTGCTCATTATGGACATTAACCAGAAGGGAAAGGTTTATACGTGGAAGATTAACAAGGTGGGACGCACATATTAACCCCATTACATACAGTCATTCCCCAGGTTACAATAATATACAAAGTATCAGGTATCAGGGGCTGAACTGTTAAATGTGCACTGGCCCTTTAAGAAGAAAATGCCCCTGTACTCAGCCTGGGTGTCTCACTATTTCCCTCTGCAGGGGGTGCAGTGTTTCGACTACTGCCGGGCCTTGAATCTGCTGGTAACTGGGGGGTTCGACCACAAAGTGCGACTATGGAATCAATACGTCACGTGTCGCCCCATTGCCGTCCTACCGGAACATTCCATGGCCATCCTGGATGTGATGATCTATCAGCCCCTGGGGCAAATATTCAGCTTCTCCAAAGACTCTGTGAGTTGATCTTCTGTCCAAATTACTTACTAGAGCTCTGCCCAATTAACCCCTTTCTTAATATAGCTGAGAGCACAGGCAGCACAGAGAGAAGGGTGGAGCTGGCTGTATAATCTCAGTCTCATTCCCAATGTTGGACTTAAGACCATACCTCCCAACATTTGAAAAATGAAAAGAGGGACAAAAAGATTTGGTGTGCACAGTGCGGCACACCCATTTTTGTGACCACGCCACAATTACCCCACCCCATTTTTTCTTTTTCAAAAAATACTCCTTTTATACAGTTGAAATGGCGGGATCAGACGCAAATGTGCTATACCCTCATACTGTACTGCCTAAGGGAAACAATATGGCAACTCCTACATATAAAATACAAATATAGAGAGAAGGCAGTCAGTTATAAGTGAGTTATAACTATGTACCAGCTTTGCCCCCCCATACACAGAGCTCCCAATGGCCCAATAGACAGTACCCCCATACACAGAGCTCCCAATGACCCAATAGACAGTACCCCCATACACAGAGCTCCCAATGACCCAATAGACAGTACCCTCATACACAGTGCCCCCATAGGCAGTACCCCCCATACACAGTGCCCCCAGAGACAGTACCCCCCATACACAGTGCCCCCACAGACAGTACCCCCCATAGACAGTACTCCCCATACACAGTCCCCCCATACACAGTGCCCCCAAAGACAGTACCCCCCATAGAAAGTGCCCCCATAGATAGTAACCCCCATAGAAAGTGGCCCCAATTGACCCCATAGACAGTAGCCCCCATACACACTGCCCCCATAGACATTGCCCCCATAGAAAGTACCCGCCATACACAGTTCCCCCAATATCCCCAATAGACAGTACCCCCATACACAATGCCCCCATAGTAAGTGCCCCCAAATGGCCCCATACACATTAGCCCCCATAGACGCTCCTTCCTGTGCGGCGGCGACAGGCCCTTTTATAAGGTTGCGCTCCATATGTAGTGACATCAGTACACACAAGGTGCAACCCTATAAAAGGGCCTGTCACCGCCGCACAAGAAGCCGGAGCGGCCGGCTACAGCCAGCGCATCCCACTGTGCTTGATAGTTCAAAGAATGTCCCGCGTTTCTGTAATCTATTACGGAAATGCGGGACATTCATGGAACTATCCGGAACAGCGGGATGCGCAATAAAAACCGGGACTGTCCCGTGGAAAGTGGGACAGTTGAGGGGTATGCTTAAGACTTTATTGCCCCTCTGGCTGCCCAGGGGGTTTATGAGGAGGTGAAATACAAGAATATGGCTCTAATGAATGCCCCCCCCCAGGTGCTAAAGGTTTGGGACATCCCCTCACAGACGTGCCTGCACACCCTGGTGCTGAAGTTCCCCTGTATCCAGCCCGGCAGGATCCAAGAGCAGGGCAGCTTCCCCTTCCTGCTGGTACCCACCAACCCCAGCCGCTTACTGGTCTGCTACTCCGACTATATTGGCATTCTGAGACTGGCACGGGCTGAGCCCACGGAGGGCACTTTCTTCACACACAGGGCACCTGTTACCTGCCTCCTCTACAGCAGCTTCTGCCATCTGGTGGGTAATACCAACTGCCCCAGGTACATGAATCCAAACCCCCCCAGAATCAGTACGTGAACCTGTCACTCGCCCCCCAGAGCTTACACTCACATAGGACTAATATAGTTCTATAACGGGCAGACTGTGGGCACAGGCTGGCAGAGCGCAAGTTAACAGCCTGTCTCTGCCCAATTGGCAGAATATTGCAAGTCAGCAGAAAGGAAAGTGGGGTATAAATGCGGCTCTTCGGCACGCTACAGCGATCACCGCGTCGCTACTGATCGTAAAACCCCAAACTGACATCTCGCAACCTCATAAAATGGGGCAATTTAACGGCAATTTGGAGATGGGAATTTGCATTTTCATTTCAGCAAAGTCAGGAGAAAAAAAAAATAAGTGATTCCTCGCGTCGGAGCGACTGAGCGGCTCAAGGATCCCAAATTCATTACTCGGCTGGTTCTGCCAGAACCTGAGCTGCCTCCGTGGGGCGTATGGATTTAACCCCTTAGGCACAGGGCAGCACGCCTCTAGCATTCCGCCAATCCCATATATAGTATATAGCGGATCCATAGACAATAATAGGGGGCATAAAAGGGGCAATTACACAGTGCAGTCAATGGCATGAAAAATACCATTCATGGGCAAATAGTCTCCCCAAATCTCACACTAAATGACCTTCAGGATGAGCCCCCCTATCACTACTCCATGCACCCCAAGGGGATTGGGAACCACTGCCCATGGGTATTGGCCATATAGTTTGGGAATACCGAATGCGAATTAGCATATATTAGGTTTTGGAAGGGTTAAATGTCACCGCAACTTCCTTGTTTATGTGACAAAAAAGTCACGTGATTTTTAGGATTCGGATTCGGTTCTGCCAGGGGCTTGGATTCGGCCAAATCCCAAACCGAATCCTGGATTCAGTGCAACCAGTGTTGGACTGGGGGGTGCAGGGCCCAACGGGGCCCCATACCCCCCAAGGTACCCCCCACCGGACATGTCCCCTGCAGGGGCCCCCGCCACGCACCCTTAACCCCCCCCCGATGTCCTCCCCTCAATGTGCGTATGTGAACGCATCAGGGGAGGACACAGGTGGCACGGGGAAGCGCCAACAGGGTTGGGTCTGGTCCCACCGGGTATTTTCCCAGTGTCCCGGTGGCCCAGTCTCACTTTTAGTATAATGTAGAGAGTGTTATTTGCACTTGGTCTTCAATTTTTTTATTATGAGCAGTTTTTGAATGATTTACCGCCCCTTTAAGAGATCAGGGTGGCAGTGCCCATTGGTAGGTACCAGGTGCGTATGGTTGCCAATCAGAAGCCTCAGCAGATACTGTATAACCCTTGACTTGCCACATCTGCCAGTTTGGAAGCCCACAAAGAATGTGCACTGATCTTTAAATGAAGGTTAAGGGGGATCTGTGTTATTTTTGCCTCCAGATAGTTACGGGCAGCGAAGATTCCACGGTTGCCGTGTGGGATGTGGAGACCGGCGCCAAATCTCTTCTACTCGGCAACGCGCACGGCCAGGAGGAAGTCACTTGCATGGCGCTCGACAAAGCGCAGAGGAGGCTCATCACTGGGGCGAGGAACGGCACCATAAAGGTACAGTCACACCTTGTGCCCATTGCAGCTATTTCTGTTTATCTTTATATACAAAGAAATTTCCTTATGTACTGTGCCAAGAAGGAAATGCCCGCATACCATTGGCTGCGCTGTATGACCCCAGATGGGATTGGCTCATGTGGCTGATATGTAACGGATATGTCATCAATAAACCTCCCAGATCTGGAACATTCAGAACGGGCACAACCTGCACCAACTGGAGCCGGTGGAGGATGCGGAGATCACTTGCATCGTGGCCTCGCAGGAGAATGTGTTCCTCACTGTCGGCTGGAACCGGAAAATTGTCACTTACGACATCCCCAAAACCAATGTAAGTATAGCCAACCCCACCCCACCCCTCCAGGGTTACCTTATGGCATCCCATAGACAGGCAAAAGTCTCCAATCACCTTATTCCTACCATTCCAAGGTTCTCATATGGCAGCGGTTCTCATCCTGTGGGTCGGGACCCCTTTGGGGTCGAATGACCCTTTCACAGGGGTCTCCTAAGACCATCGGAAAACGCACATTTCCGATGGTTTGAGGAATAATTTTATGGTTTGGGGCCACCACAACATGAGGAACTGTATTAAAGAGGCGCAGTATTAGGAAGGTTGAGAACCACTATCACATGGTGAGCTTGGCCAATCAGAGTCTACATTTCCTTTTCCCCGCTGAAGACATACTTGAGTGGCAGCAGATCCAATTAGATCTGATGTAACTACGGATACTCTAAAGCCACTATTTTCGGATTCGGCCAAACCCCAAAACCCTTTGTAAAAGATTCAACCGAACACTGAATGAAATGGATACAGAAGGGTTAAAGAGTGAATCATTTTTCATTTACATTTCGCCATTAGTGAATTGTTTCATGAAGTTTCCACAAAAATTCAGCTCAAAAAAGTGGCGGTTGCATAAAAAAAAAACGGCGGTCATAAGAAAATAGGGGCAGCCACATAAAAATGGGCACTGCCATGTCAAAAAGGGTGTGGTCGCGTAAACATGGGAGTGGTTGAGTCAAAATGGGTGTGGCCACATAAAAAAGACTTGCACGTCAAAACACCAGTGTTTTGCAAATTTTTCGACATTTCGTGAGGTTTGCAAGTTTTTCGACAAAACGAAATGGGACAAATCCGCTCATCGCTGCTTATGTGGCAAAAACTCGGCCGAATCTTGGTCAAATCCCGAACTGAATCCTGGATTAGGTGCATCCCTAGATGCAACCTCTCCAAAACCTTATCTGATACCCAGAATCCATCTTTCCATCCATTGCTTGGCTGTATCAGTCTCACAAGGAGCTACTAAAGTTGGCCATACATAAGGAGATATTTGCCCCGTAGGTCTGTATATGGGTCAATTGGGCGGTCCATGGTTCTTTTCTGATCTGATCCTTGGCCATAGTTCTGTTTTTTCAAGTCTTTGGTTGGAAGAGAATGTTTACTCCCTCTGATTGGGCGTTGAACTGCCGTGTTGCTCTTGCAGGAGGTGTATGTGCCGGCCAATCACTCGTGGAAAGGAGGGCAACTTCACCAGGAGGATATCCTGACTGCTGATTTCTGCCCCTCCCTGGGGCTTCTTGCTACAGCCAGTTTTGATGGAGAGATCATTCTGTGGAACGCGGAGACTCAGAGACTGTATCTGTATCTGCGGCAGTGTCCCCAAGCAAGGTACCCTGGGCACTTCTTGCTTTGCTGTCTGTTGCCCAATACTGCTCCTTATTGCATAGCTTGTTGCTGCACTAATATCATTTTAATAAAGAAATGAGGGAACCCACTGTACCTACTGCCCTGGGAGGGACTGACTGTGTAACCCCGCCCCTCTCCCCCTGCACAGGAAGTACCTCCCCCAGATACCCAGGGAACCCACTGTACCTACTGCACTGGGAGGGACTGACTGTGTAACCCCGCCCCTCTCCCCCCTGCACAGGAAGTACCTCCCCCAGATACCCAGGGAACCCACTGTACCTACTGCACTGGGAGGGACTGACTGTGTAACCCCGCCCCTCTCCCCCCTGCACAGGAAGTACCTCCCCCAGATACCCAGGGAACCCACTGTACCTACTGCACTGGGAGGGACTGACTGTGTAACCCTGCCCCTCTCCCCCCTGCACAGGAAGTACCTCCCCCAGATACCCAGGGAACCCACTGTACCTACTGCACTGGGAGGGACTGTGTAACCCCGCCCCTCTCCCCCTGCACAGGAAGTACCTCCCCCAGATACCCAGGGAACCCACTGTACCTACTGCACTGGGAGGGACAGACTGTGTAACCCCGCCCCTCTCCCCCCTGCACAGGAAGTACCTCCCCCAGATACCCAGGGAACCCACTGTACCTACTGCACTGGGAGGGACTGACTGTGTAACCCCGCCCCTCTCCCTCTGCACAGGAAGTACCTCCCCCAGATACCCAGGGAACCCACTGTACCTACTGCACTGGGAGGGACTGACTGTGTAACCCCGCCCCTCTCCCCCCTGCACAGGAAGTACCTCCCCCAGATACCCAGGGAACCCACTGTACCTACTGCACTGGAGGGACTGACTGTGTAACCCCGCCCCTCTCCCCCCTGCACAGGAAGTACCTCCCCAGATACCCAGGGAACCCACTGTACCTACTGCACTGGGAGGGACTGACTGTGTAACCCCGCCCCTCTCCCCCCTGCACAGAAACTACCTCCCCCAAATACCCCCCTGCACCCAGCTTGTGTAGATGGAATAGTAGGGTTAATAGCTGCACTGTGGGCTGATCTGGAAGCAAGCTCTGTCTTTGGTCGGATATGGAAATTCTTCCTGCATAAAACGGTAATTAGCAGTTTATACCACTAACAAGCTAGTAATTAATTTCTATTTCCCTGCAATACAGGAGGTTCATTTAGAGTCATTTCCCTGCCAGGGGAGGGGCTGGGTATAATTCACAGAGAGCTGTAAGTCTGGATTCCCTATTAATGGTCTATCAGGGATTCTGTTTCTCGTTAAATAAATGGAAATGTGAGCTTGGAAATGGCTGTAATGATCATACAATTAACTTCTGACCTGGCTAAAGTCTCCCCAGGGGGATTTCCCTGATACATGGGAAGGGTAAGGACCAATGGCAGCCGCAGGGAGGGCTGGGAGTGGCACGCAGGGCGCACGGGGCTACCGGCTGGGCATTAATAGGAGCCTGAATGATATGGAATATACTGATATATTAGTCATTACACTGGTTTAGGTTTCTTGATATATTTATATATAATATAAATGAGTTACCATTTGCCATAGCTACGTACTATTCTCAGCTGCACTTACATTCTATGGCCACAGAGGGAGCTACAGATCCATCAGAGAGCTGTCTATCCCTATATGCTTGTATGCTGCATCCCCAGAATGCACTAGGAAATTGGGGAGTTGAATATTGGAGAGTATGTGGGCAGAGTTGCTGGACTACAAGACCCTGCACCTACTCACTGAGTTGTAGTTCAACAACACCTTGACAGCTGCAGATCTATATACTGTGATACCCCAAGAGACTCACTGGGGGTCATTTATAAACACTGGGCAAATTTGCCCATGGGCAGTAACCTATGGCAACCAATAAAATTGTTGCATTCATTGTTTTACATGCAGCTGGCTGAAAAAAAGGCAATCACTGATTGGTTGCTATGGGTTACTGCCCATGGGCAAATTTTCCCAGTGTAAATAAATGAGCCCCACTGTCCCTTTAACGTTTAGGTCTCCGGCACCGGTGGATAAACTCTTCTTCCTCCAGAAACGTTCGGCAAAGAGAGAAGCCGCCATTCTGGTCAGTTCGGAGGCGGGGACCCTGCGTTGGTGGCGAGTGACCAATGGTGGGCAGGAATGGGGTAAGTGAAAGGGGTTAGTAGCCATGGGGTGGGGCCTGTATAGATACTGATGGGCTTTGTGTTGCAGGGAGTTTCTATGCCCAGGATGAGGCAGACTGCTCTGTATTGGGGTTAGCAAGTGACAAGGCAAACAGGGTTCTGGTATCGGGAGACACCCTGGGATTGGTCCAGGTGTGGGACATTTCCGCCTATGGGCTACAGGCCGCCGCCCAGGTAAATGTTTGTGCCTTCTTTGTGCCGGCCAATAGGGGGCGTTATTGGGTACATATATAACGTTACTAACTGGCATTGCTTTATTCCATATTAGACCTACACCTGTAGGCCACCCCTACTTTACTCTTGGGGGGCCCATGACAGCGCCGTAGTCAGTGTGGAACATTTCTTGTACGACTCGGAACCATTCATTGCCAGCGGCTCCTCCGACAAAACGGCCAAACTGTGGACAGTGGACGGGAAGCAAGTGGGAACGTTCGGCCAATCCAAATGCTGGAAACTAAGTGACCCCACCTCTTACCTGGACAGCAGGTGAGACTGGCGCCATTTGTGTTTGTTACACTGCAACAAATCTGCCCTGAAAAGGGTGGGCACTATACCTGACCATGGGAAAGAGAGCAGCCCAGGAGCAGGAAGTACAGAGAATCAGAGCTCTGTACCTGGGTAAGTACTGGGGGGAGATTGGATTCACTTACCCAGGGGGGGTTCCTGTCTGACCATGGGAAAGAGAGCAGCCCAGGAGCAGGAAGTACAGAGAATCAGAGCTCTGTACCTGGGTAAGTACTGGGGGGAGATTGGATTCACTTACCCAGGGGGGGGGTCCTGCCTGACCATGGGAAAGAGAGCAGCCCAGGAGCAGGAAGTACAGAGAATAAGAGCTCTGTACCTGGGTAAGTACTGGGGGGAGATTGGATTCACTTACCCGGGGGGGTTCCTGCCTGACCATGGGAAAGAGAGCAGCCCAGGAGCAGGAAGTACAGAGAATCAGAGCTGTGTTACTGGAAAATCACTGGGGAAGATTCACTTACCCAGCAGAAGTGGGGCTAAGGCTATCCCTGCTCCCAGTGCCACCCTTTTAAGTTACTTTATCCACGTCTCCCAGCATGCCCAGTTTGCCCAAAGATAGCTACCACTGCTTTAAGACCTTTATTAAGAATAACTACCTCCTTCCCTCACCTGAAAGGGTTAACAATCATTTTTGTCCTAAATGTCACTGGAACTATGTCTGAATGACTAATATATATATATATATATATATATATGTAACCTGGTTAGGGGGTATTGGAGCCCTGAGCAAATATTGGACTTGAAATTGGGCCTTTATTTGGGGTTAATTGGAAGGACAGGGACAAGCTGTACCACTATCCCAATCAATTCTAGGCTGCTCGGTGCCCCGGCGCTGACCAAAGCTTCTCGCTGTGTATAATGAGCCCCCGAGAGTCCCGGCAGCGCCACGTACATACATATATCCTTTCTTTGCCAATTACGCTCCCTAAGTGGAAGATACAGTGTATCCATAGCGCTTATTATTTCTCATTCTTTGTTACTGTGTCTCTCCCATCTCTCACCATTGGGGGGGGGGGGGATGAACTGGGTCAAACAAATAAAGGAAAAAAAGCCCCATTTGTGATGAAAGAGAAAACCCATCCCTATTCCTGTCCCACCCTTGGCGTGAGTAATTGGGTGGCTCATTAATGTGAGCCAGAGCCACAATAGCAATAAACACAGCTAAATGGAAGCAGATGGGAAGGAGTGGGGGGGGCTCGGGGGCTTTATTTATCAGCAAATTTAGCAGAGATACGAGAAAGCGCCGAGTCAGATGGATGTGCACCTATAATGGCCATTAGTGAGGAGCGGCGGCACTGTAACCCTTTCCTGCCACTCTCCTTAATACCTTCCTATGGTTTATGGCACAGCTAGATACTGACCCCCCCAACACACAGATAGAGCTGTGATTATACAACAGTAGCCCCAGCCCAGTGAGAGGAGCCCCATACTAGGGCCCTGTGTGTCACACTGACAGCCAATATACCCTATCCCTACTCTCAGCCCCACATATCCGCACATCCATTACTTACACTCACTTTCCCATTGGAATTTTCTGGTCGGACCTTTACAAATAGATTTACAGAGACACCAAATAAGAACAAGGGAATCTAAATCATTTTTTTTCTTTAAAGTGATATTGTCCATATATAATATCTGTGTTATGTAGTGTAAGTGTTGGACAGTTCTGTAACTACAGCTAAAACCTCAGCCATAAAGCAGGGCAGGACTGCTGCTTCCAATCATAGGATCTGTACTAACAGATAAGTAGTGCTTTCCTAGCATAGAGTGGGAGAGTTAGATATGAGGGAATCTATGGACACAGTAGGGCTGAGAGTACATGGATCAGGCCGGGCTGCTTATCCCTCTATCCGGGATTTACCTGTATCCCTATTGGAACGGCTCAGTGTAAAAATGATACATTTCTAATATAGTTAATTAGGCAAAAATGTCATGTGTAATGGCTGGAATGGGCAGATGAGAGAGCGCTAAAGGAATAAAGACTGTTGGGACAGGAGAGAGTGCTGGAGGAGGAGAGACTGTTGGGACAGGAGAGAGTGCTGGAGGAGGAGAGACTGTTGGGACAGGAGAGAGCGATGGAGGAGGAGAGACTGCTGGGACAGGAGAGAGTGCTGGAGGAGGAGAGACTGTTGGGACAGGAGAGAGTGCTGTAGGAGGAGAGACTGTTGGGACAGGAGAGAGTGCTGGAGGAGGAGAGACTGTTGGGACAGGAGAGAGTGCTGGAGGAGGAGAGACTGTTGGGACAGGAGAGAGTGCTGGAGGAGGAGAGACTGTTGGGACAGGAGAGAGCGATGGAGGAGGAGAGACTGTTGGGACAGGAGAGAGTGCTGGAGGAGGAGAGACTGTTGGGACAGGAGAGAGTGCTGGAGGAGGAGAGACTGTTGGGACAGGAGAGAGTGCTGGAGGAGGAGAGACTGTTGGGGCAGGAGAGAGCGATAGAGGAGGAGAGACTGCTGGGACAGAAGAGAGCGATGGAGGGGGAGAGACTGTTGGGACAGGAGAGAGCGATGGAGGAGGAGAGACTGCTGGGACAGGAGAGAGCGATGGAGGAGGAGAGACTGTTGGGGCAGGAGAGAGCGATGGAGGAGGAGAGACTGCTGGGACAGAAGAGAGTGATGGAGGGGGAGAGACTGTTGGGACAGGAGAGAGCGATGGAGGGGGAGAGACTGTTGGGACAGGAGAGAGTGCTGGAGGAGAGACTGTTGGGACAGGAGAGAGTGCTGGAGGAGGAGAGACTGTTGGGACAGGAGAGAGTGCTGGAGGAGGAGAGACTGTTGGGGCAGGAGAGAGCGATGGAGGAGGAGAGACTGTTGGGGCAGGAGAGAGCGATGGAGGAGGAGAGACTGCTGGGACAGAAGAGAATGATGGAGGAAAGAGACTGCTGGGACAGAAGAGAGTGATGGAGGGGGAGAGACTGTTGGGACAGGAGAGAGCGATGGAGGGGGAGAGACTGTTGGGACAGGAGAGAGTGCTGGAGGAGGAGAGACTGTTGGGACAGGAGAGAGTGCTGGAGGAGGAGAGACTGTTGGGACAGGAGAGAGTGCTGGAGGAGGAGAGACTGTTGGGACAGGAGAGAGTGCTGGAGGAGGAGAGACTGTTGGGACAGGAGAGAGTGCTGGAGGAGGAGAGACTGTTGGGACAGGAGAGAGCGATGGAGGAGGAGAGACTGTTGGGAACAGGAGAGAGCGATGGAGGAGGAGAGACTGTTGGGACAGGAGAGAGTGCTGGAGGAGGAGAGACTGTTGGGACAGGAGAGAGCGATGGAGGGGGAGAGACTGTTGGGACAGGAGAGAGTGCTGGAGGAGGAGAGACTGTTGGGACAGGAGAGAGTGCTGGAGGAGGAGAGACTGTTGGGACAGGAGAGAGCGATGGAGGAGGAGAGACTGTTGGGACAGGAGAGAGCGATGGAGGAGGAGAGACTGTTGGGACAGGAGAGAGTGCTGGAGGAGGAGAGACTGTTGGGACAGGAGAGAGCGATGGAGGGGGAGAGACTGTTGGGGCAGGAGAGAGCGATGGAGGAGGAGAGACTGTTGGGACAGGAGAGAGCGATGGAGGAGGAGAGACTGTTGGGACAGGAGAGAGCGATGGAGGAGGAGAGACTGTTGGGACAGGAGAGAGTGCTGGAGGAGGAGAGACTGTTGGGACAGGAGAGAGCGATGGAGGGGGAGAGACTGTTGGGACAGGAGAGAGTGCTGGAGGAGGAGAGACTGTTGGGGCAGGAGAGAGTGCTGGAGGAGGAGAGACTGTTGGGACAGGAGAGAGTGCTGGAGGAGGAGAGACTGTTGGGACAGGAGAGAGCGATGGAGGAGGAGAGACTGCTGGGACAGAAGAGAGCGATGGAGGAAAGAGACTGCTGGGACAGAAGAGAGCACTAAAGGCTTTTGCTTGATACTTTGGTGTTTGTGCAGGTCGGAGGGAAGTGAAGGAAAGGGCCCCCGGGGCGCAGGAGGGCTGGAGATCCTGCCGGGAGTAACTGAGATACAGGAGGAGAATAGCGAGGGCAGAGGTGAGTCCAAAGGAGCTGACACTTCAAGGATTATGGGAAATCTGACAAACCTTTCCCCCCCCCCCATCATGCACTGCACTTCAGTATTCAAATTCACAGGGGATTCTGGGCCGGTGAATAATTAGCCAGCATTAAGCCCAATTGGACCAGTTCTTCCAGTCGGCCAAACCCAGTAAATAGCCCCGCCCCCTGATCTGCTTCTTTACTGTCATTCCTAAACTCCCACTCAATCCAGTGCAGTGCGGCTAAACTGGTACCGTCTGCCCACACATGCCAAGGGAACCCGCTGGGCGAGGGGGGCACTATAACATACAGTCTGATGCACACATGCCAAGGGAACCCGCTGGGCGAGGGGGGCACTATAACATACAGTCTGATGCACACATGCCAAGGGAACCCGCTGGGCGAGGGGGGCACTATAACATACAGTCTGATGCACACATGCCAAGGGAACCCGCTGGGCGAGGGGGGCACTATAACATACAGTCTGATGCACACATGCCAAGGGAACCCGCTGGGCGAGGGGGGCACTATAACATACAGTCTGATGCACACATGCCAAGGAACCCGCTGGGCGAGGGGGGCACTATAACATACAGTCTGCCCACACATGCCAAGGGAACCCGCTGGGCGAGGGGGGCACTATAACATACAGTCTGATGCACACATGCCAAGGGAACCCGCTGGGGCGAGGGGGGCACTATAACATACAGTCTGCCCACACATGCCAAGGGAACCCGCTGGGCGAGGGGGGCACTATAACATACAGTCTGATGCACAGATGCCAAGGGAACCGACTGGGCGAGGGGGGCACTATAACATACAGTCTGATGCACAGATGCCAAGGGAACCCACTGGGCGAGGGGGGCACTATAACATAGTCTGATGCACAGATGCCAAGGGAACCCACTGGGCGAGGGGGGCACTATAACATACAGTCTGATGCACACATGCCAGGGGAACCCACTGGGCAAGGAGGGCACTATAAGAGGGTTTCTCATTAGAGTGGGGGCATTGATATTGTTTGTCTGTATCTTATTCATCAGCAGGGGGCACTGTTCCACTGATCTTTAACCATACTACCCTTTGAAGAGCTGGACTATCGCCCCCCCCCATAGTGACCGGCACAATGGTATTTCCCCTGGCATGCTGCCCCTGGCACTTACCCACACAATAAGCACACACTCACCCAGGCTGTATCCGTGCCCCTCAGTGACCCCATTCCACCCTATGACTGGCGCTGCCAACACCCAGATGCTGCATGCCGTGGGCAGGAAGTGGGTTTGTGGGCACGTCTCCCCGGCTTAAGCGTCCCCTCCATGTTCCCTGTTATCTCAGCTGGATATTAGAGAGGGGCACCACACAGAGACCCCACATGTATTGGGGGGGGGGGGGGTCTCAGTACATGAATACTGGGTGCACTGTTATCCCCAGGGCAGGAATAAGCCATATTTGTACTATACATGTCTCCCAGAGCCCCGCCTCCCCATTCATCCAATGTTATTATCCCACAGCTCTAACACCCGCCCCCGAGGATCTGCCTGAGATACTGAGCCAAGAAATTCCTGACCTGGCAACAGGATCAAGTTCCGAGGTACGTAACCCCCCTCCCGGAGCCACTGTAGCCGAGACAGGAGCCCCCGCACCACCCTGTGCAGGATACGACTCATGAACACAGCTACATGTAGTCTTGTCTCCCACAGGCCAGCTTGGGAAGTGCGCAGGAAGAGAGCACAAACATGGCCGCCGCTAGGAAAGAGCGCAGGCAGCGCCTCACTGACATCGATGTGAATAAGTGCAACCGATTTGGCCACATCTGCTCCCCATTCCAAGCCTTGATCACCCCTGTAAGCACCCGACCATTTACCTTAAAGACAAAGATTTACCGTTAAAGGGGAAGTTCACCTTTAGCCATTGATATTCTGAGACAATTTGCAACTGGTTTTCATTTTTAAGTTTTGGTGAGTTCTTTAGTTAGTTATCTTTTTGTCCAGGTAGTGGGTTAAATGAAGGACTGGAATATGAATACGAGAGGGGCTGAACAGTTAGATAAGTTATAAAAAGTAACAATATTAATATATTTGTAAACGCACATCAGTGACCCCCAGTTGAAAGCTGGAAAGAGGCAGAAGATGAAGGCAAATCATTCAAAAACAATAACAAATAAATAATGAAGACCAATTGCAAGGTTGCTAGGAATAGGCCATTCTGTAACATAGTAAAGTTAATATAAAGGTGACCCCCCCCCCTCTAAAGGGACATGTTATTTGACATTCGCTGTTTGCCGTGCTGCAGGCCGTACAGGAGATCAGCTTGCCCCCGGGCCTGCCCGTGATGATGAGGAGCAGCAGTGGTGCCAGCAGTGAGCGACAGGACTCAGGGATTGGGGGCAGAATGGATCCAGGAGAATTCAACCCACAAGGGAGTAAAAACTCACAGACGCTACAAGAGAAAACATAGGGCCCAGGGGCCCGGCACCGAGTAACCACCATGGGACAATGGCAATACACAATCCTCCAATAAGAACCTGCGTAGAGTGGATTGTGTGCTTACATCACTAATACACTAAAACCAACAAACTACCCCACCCAGGGCTCCTTGTGATCTGGGTAATGATCCATTTATAGGCCAACTTACATCCTCTGTAGCCATCTTGGCACCTCCTTCCTACTCCAGCACTTTGTACAATAATGACTGCACCCAAACATGATATATACGGGGTTAACTACATTACTGATTTGGCAAGATGGGGACAGTGGGGCAAGATGGAGACAGTGGGGCAAGATGGAGACAGTGGGGCAAGATGGAGACAGTGGGGCAAGATGGAGACAGTAGGGCAAGATGGAGACAGTAGGGCAAGATGGAGACAGTAGGGCAAGATGGAGACAGTAGGGCAAGAGGGAGACAGTAGGGCAAGAGGGAGACAGCAGGGCAAGAGGGAGACAGCAGGGCAAGAGGGAGACAGCAGGGCAAGAGGGAGACAGCAGGGCAAGAGGGAGACAGCAGGGCAAGAGGGAGACAGCAGGGCAAGAGGGAGACAGCAGGGCAAGAGGGAGACAGCAGGGCAAGAGGGCAGACAGCAGGGCAAGAGGGAGACAGCAGGGCAAGAGGGAGACAGCAGGGCAAGAGGGAGACAGCAGGGCAAGAGGGAGACAGCAGGGCAAGAGGGAGACAGCAGGGCAAGAGGGAGACAGCAGGGCAAGATGGAGACAGCAGGGCAAGATGGAGACAGTAGAGCAAGATGGAGACAGAAGGGCAAGATGGGGACAGTAGGGCAAGATGGGGACAGCAGGGCAAGAGGGAGACAGCAGGGCAAGATGGAGACAGCAGGGCAAGATGGAGACAGCAGGGCAAGATGGAGACAGTAGAGCAAGATGGAGACAGCAGGACAAGATCCCCACATCGCCACAACACAAACATTTTGAATAACCTATATATATAATGGCCAGAAGCAGCTAATTCCAATTTCGATTAATGAAACTTTATTTATGTATTTAGTTTGATTGCAAGCTCTTCTCTGTGCTGAATATCGCTTCAAGTCATTGTGCCTTGGCAATAAGTTGCCCTTTAATATCCAACATAAATGACTTCCAAGTGCCTGTAGAACTCGCAGCCCCCACAGTATCTGCTTGGAACTTACTATCTCATAGCCCTATTTACTCACACCCCACCCTTACAGCCTCGCCCAGATCCTACCCCAATCCCTTTAGAGCTTCTGGGGCAATTACACTGGGGGCTGCCTTCTGCAAACAAAGTAAGAACAGGGCGTCGGATATAAAGCTCGGCCTTAGTATGGGGCACATGCGTCATTTATTATTGCACAACTAAACACCTAAAAATACCCAAATCTGCATTTTCTGTGGTTTAGTAAATATTTCCTTGTGTCTGCTGCTGATGGAGAACTCGCCAACTCAACTTCCTGACTGACTTCTAACGGCAACATTTCCCTTTATTCCCCAGTGATTCAGCCAATAAGTTATACCTGGGTCTGTGTCTGTACCGGGGGCCACACAGAGCAGCTAAGGGGGCCCAGCCTAAAGGCCAGTTAGGGGGGATTTGGGGTGAGTGCTTATTTGTGCCCTGGGTACCCCTGGAACTATAGCGGGGTGACTGTTACCCCAATGTTTCTATATATCTGTAACCTTGTTATGGGCTAAGGGGGCCCAGCCTGAAGGCCAGTTAGGGGGGATTTGGGGTGAGTGCTTATTTGTGCCCTGGGTACCCCTGGAACTATAGCAGGGTGACTGTTACCCCAATGTTTCTATATATCTGTAACCTTGTTATGGGCAAAGGGGGCCCAGCCTGAAGGCCAGTTAGGGGGGGATTTGGGGTGAGTGCTTGTGCCCTGGGTACCCCTGGAACTATAGCGGGGTGACTGTTACCCCAATGTTTCTATATATCTGTAACCTTGTTATGGGCAAAGGGGGCCCAGCCTGAAGGCCAGTTAGGGGGGGATTTGGGGTGAGTGCTTGTGCCCTGGGTACCCCTGGAACTATAGCGGGGTGACTGTTACCCCAATGTTTCTATATATCTGTAACCTTGTTATGGGCTAAGGGGGTCCAGCTTGAAGGCCAGTTAGGGGGGATTTGGGGTGAGTGCTTATTTGTGCCCTGGGTACCCCTGGAACTATAGCAGGGTGACTGTTACCCCAATGTTTCTATATATCTGTAACCTTGTTATGGGCTAAGGGGGCCCAGCCTGAAGGCCAGTTAGGGGGGATTTGGGGTGAGTGCTTATTTGTGCCCTGGGTACCCCTGGAACTATAGCAGGGTGACTGTTACCCCAATGTTTCTATATATCTGTAACCTTGTTATGGGCTAAGGGGGCCCAGCCTGAAGGCCAGTTAGGGGGGGATTTGGGGTGAGTGCTTATTTGTGCCCTGGGTACCCCTGGAACTATAGCGGGGTGACTGTTACCCCAATGTTTCTATATATCTGTAACCTTGTTATGGGCTAAGGGGGCCCAGCCTGAAGGCCAGTTAGGGGGGGATTTGGGGTGAGTGCTTGTGCCCTGGGTACCCCTGGAACTATAGCGGGGTGACTGTTACCCCAATGTTTCTATATATCTGTAACCTTGTTATGGGCTAAGGGGCCCAGCCTGAAGGCCAGTTAGGGGGGATTTGGGGTGAGTGCTTATTTGTGCCCTGGGTACCCCTGGAACTATAGCAGGGTGACTGTTACCCCAATGTTTCTATATATCTGTAACCTTGTTATGGGCTAAGGGGGCCCAGCCTGAAGGCCAGTTAGGGGGGATTTGGGGTGAGTGCTTATTTGTGCCCTGGGTACCCCTGGAACTATAGCAGGGTGACTGTTACCCCAATGTTTCTATATATCTGTAACCTTGTTATGGGCTAAGGGGGCCCAGCCTGAAGGCCAGTTAGGGGGGGATTTGGGGTGAGTGCTTATTTGTGCCCTGGGTACCCCTGGAACTATAGCGGGGTGACTGTTACCCCAATGTTTCTATATATCTGTAACCTTGTTATGGGCTAAGGGGGCCCAGCCTGAAGGCCAGTTGGGGGGGATTTGGGGTGAGTTCTTATTTGTGCCCTGGGTACCCTGGAACTATAGCGGGGTGACTGTTACCCCAATGTTTCTATATATCTGTAACCTTGTTATGGGCTAAGGGGGCCCAGCCTGAAGGCCAGTTAGGGGGGATTTGGGTGAGTGCTTGTGCCCTGGGTACCCCTGGAACTATAGCGGGGTGACTGTTACCCCAATGTTTCTATATATCTGTAACCTTGTTATGGGCTAAGGGGGCCCAGCTTGAAGGCCAGTTAGGGGGGATTTGGGGTGAGTGCTTATTTGTGCCCTGGGTACCCCTGGAACTATAGTGGGGTGACTGTTACCCCAATGTTTCTATATATCTGTAACCTTGTTATGGGCTAAGGGGGCCCAGCCTGAAGGCCAGTTAGGGGGGATTTGGGGTGAGTGCTTATTTGTGCCCTGGGTACCCCTGGAACTATAGCGGGGTGACTGTTACCCCAATGTTTCTATATATCTGTAACCTTGTTATGGGCTAAGGGGGCCGAGCCTGAAGGCCAGTTAGGGGGGGATTTGGGGTGAGTGCTTATTTGTGCCCTGGGTACCCCTGGAACTATAGCAGGGTGACTGTTACCCCAATGTTTCTATATATCTGTAACCTTGTTATGGGCTAAGGGGGCCCAGCCTGAAGGCCAGTTAGGGGGGGATTTGGGGTGAGTGCTTATTTGTGCCCTGGGTACCCCTGGAACTATAGCAGGGTGACTGCACCGTAGTTGCCTTATCCCTTTAAATCAGTCACCCCCGCCAGACAGGGAACTGGTTAATGATCCGTCCCCCACTATTCTACAGATGCTCAGTTTAAAGGGGATGTCTACCTTTGAGTTAAGTTTTAGTATGATGTAGCAACTAATATTCTGAGACCATCTGCAATTGGTCTTCATTTTTTTATTACCTGTAGTTTTTTTATTTATTTCAGTTTTTGTTCAGCAGCTATCTGGTTGCTATGGTCCAAATGACCTTTGCAACCAGGGAGTGGTTTGAATGAGGGACAGGTATATGAAGAGAAGAGAACCTGAATAGAAAGATAAGGAATAAAAAGTAACAATAACAATAAAACTGGAGCCTCACAGAGCAATAGGTTTTGGCTGCCGGGGTCAGTGACCCCCATTTGAAAGCTGCAGAGACAGAAGAAAGCAAATAATTAAAAAAAATAAATAAGGAAAACCAATTAAGAAGTTGCTTAGAACTTGCCATTCTATAACATAGTGCTGTCCCTCCCCGGCCCCCCATTCAGCTCCATATAAAGAAGCCTATAAATAAGGCCACATTATCCCACGCAGACTGGATCCTTTTAGCTTTACTTGCAGTAATTATACCTTTATAGCTCACGTATGGCACATCCCGTGCCCAGATGGTACTGCCCTACCTACGTTATTGCCTCAGGCTGGCAAAGCACAGTAACTCCTTGGCAGTGAGGGACAAGCCGGAAATGATATAATATTACATATTGTGCTGTGGTTTATGGAAGTGCTTTTTATTCCGCCAACTCTATCCCTTTTAGATATGAATGTTTTTGTGCCGCTGTTGCTTTAGGGCTTAATTCTACCCCCATAGGGATCACACACATGGGGGCACTAGGTGAGCAGGGATTACATATGGCCACTAGGTGGCTACAGGGCTACGGTGTCACTGGCTTCTTGTGTGGCCAATCAGTGCAATGTGTCAGGGACCGGCTAATAGGGAAGGGATTATCTGCACAGGCCAGCCCAGGATGGAATGACACCTAATCCACCGAAAGTCCCATTAGGTCTGATATTTACTGTACTGGGCCCTAAGGAACTAATGGCCATGTCTTCTCAGGCAGATTAGCAGAAAATTACCCATACAGGTCGGTACTATTAGTACCCTGTGGGCCCAGGGGGAGTATTTCCCAGGATCCCCTGCACAATGAGGTTGTTTACTAAAGTTACAAGTTATCAGTCCCCCTTGGATTTTGGGGCATTATCAAACCCCAAGTGAATGTCTGAAAGCCAGTGAAAAGGGGAGCAAGCAGGGAGCTGAGTAGGGGACAGGGCTAGGGAAGGAGGGCGGAGCTGAGTAGGGGACAGGGCATAGGTAGAGGAGCGGCAGGGACGTGGTACGGACAGGCTAGGGAGGGGCGAGGAGCTGAGGAGGGGAACAGGCTAGGGCGAGAGGGCAGGAAGCTGAGTAAGGACAGCTAGGAGACAGGAGCAGGAAGCTGGAGGGAGACAGGGGCTAGGCGTTAGGAGAGGCAGGCGAGCCTGAGTAGGGACAGCTAGGGGAGTGAGGCAGGGAGCTGAAGAGGAAAAGGGCTAGGGGCAGCAGGGAGCTGAGATGGGAGCGGGCGGAGCTAGTAGGAGACAGGGAAAGCTGGTTGGGGCAAGCTAGGGGATGGGCAGGGCAGCATGAGTAGGGCAGCGGCTGGGGATGGCGGAAGTGAGATAGGGACAGGGCCTAGGGGACGTGGCAGGAGCTAGAGTAGGAGACAGACTGGGGAAGAGGCAGGGAGCTGGTAGACAGGGCTAGGAGAGGGCAGGAGTGAGCTAGGGAGCAGGCTATGGGCGAGAGGCAGGGAGCCTGAAGTAGGAACAGGCATAGAGGGAGGGCAGGAGCTGAGTAGGACCAGGGGCTAGGGAAGGGCAGGAGCTGAGTAGGAGAACAGCTAGGGGAGGGCAGGGAGCTGAGTAGGGGACAGGGCTAGGGGAGAGGGCAGGGAGCTGAGTAGGACACGGGACGAGAACAGGCCGGCTAGCGGTGGCGCTGGTAGAGAGGCAGGAGCTGAAGGACAAGGCTACGGAGAGAGGGCAGAGCTGAGTAGGAACAGGGTAGCGGAGAGGCAGAGGACTTAGGACAAGAGCTAGGGGAGGGCGGACTGAGTAAGGGAACAGCGGGAGCAGAGAGGGACTGGTAGGGACAGCGGGATCAGACAGAGCTGAGTAGGAGCGGGCAGGGAGCAGCGGAGTAGGACAGGGGAGCTCTGGTTGGGACAGGGCATAGGGAATGCGGAGTGAGTAGGGGACAGGCTAGGGAGAGGGCAGGGAGCGGTAGGGACAGGCTAGGCGAGAGAGCAGTGAGATAGGACAGGGCTAGGAGAGGGCAGCGAGCTGAAGTAGGAAGGCATTGGGAGCAGGAGCTGTAGGAACGGGCTAGGGGAATGGCAGGGAGCTGAAGTAGGGACCAGACTAGGTGAAGAGGGCAAGGGCTGAAGTAGGGAGACAGGACTAGGGGACGAGGCAGGGAGCTGATACGGGAAAGAGCTACGGGATGAGAGGGCAGGGGCTGAGTAGGACAGAGAGAACACAGAGCTGGTAGGGGCACGTGGGAGCGACAGGGAGACTGAGGAGGACAGGGAGTTGAGTGGGACAGCGGCTCAGGGATGGGCAGGAGCTGAGTAGGACAGGGAGGCAGACAGGAGCTGAGTAGGGCAGGTAGGAGAGGGCAGGAAGCTGCTAGGGACAGGGGAAGCAGACAGAGCTGTACGAGGACAGGGCTAGGCGATGAGGGCAGGGAGCTGAGAGAGGACAGGGGAGCATAGCACGGAGAGTAGGGCGACTAGGGGAGGCAGGAGACTGAGTCAGGGGACAGCGGGAAGCAGACAGGGAGCTGAGTAGGGGACAGGGCTAGGGGAGAGGGCAAGGGGTGAGTAGGGGCAGGCTGGGGGGAGGGAGGGAGCTGAGTAAGGACAGGGGCTAGGGAGTGGCAGAAGCGAGTAGGACAGCTAGCGGACAGGGCTTAGGGGACGAGGGCAGGGCCTGAAGTAGGAGACAGGCTAGGGAGAGGGCGGGACTGCATAGGGGACAGGCAAGCGGTGCGGCGGGGAGACTGAGATAGGGACAGGGCGTAGGGAGTAGGCAGGGAGCTGAAGTGGAGACAGGCTTAGGGGAGTGGGCAGGGGAGCTGAGTAGGTACGGCTAGCGGAAGGGCAACAGGGAGCTGAAAGTAGGACAGGGAGTGATTGGGACAGGCTAGGGGAGTGCAGGATGAGTACAGGGACAGGGGGAGCGAGTTGGGGACAGCTAGGGACGTGGGCAGGAGTATAGGGGACAGGTGCGTAGGGAGTGGGCAGGGCTAGTAGGGACAATGGGCGGGGAGGGGCAGAGCTGAGCTAGGACAGGCTGAAAGGGGTGTGGGGGAGCCTGGAGTAGGAACAGGGTTAGGGAGAGGCAAGGGAGCTGAGACAGGCTAGGCGAGAGGCAGGAGCTGAGTTGCGACAGGGCTGGCGGACGAGGGGGCAGGGAAAAGCTGACGTAGGACAGTGCTGGGGAGGCAGGAGACTGAATAGGACAGCTAGGACAGGGGGGCAAACGAGTAGATATGGGAACAGGGCTGGGGGAGAGGCATGGGTGAAGTAGGGACAGGGCTAGGGGGTGGACAGGAGCTGAGTAGGGAACAGGGTTAGAGGAATGGGCAGGAGCTGAGTAGGGACCAGGAGGAAGGGCGGGACCTGAGTAGGAACAGGGCTTGGGGAGAGGGCAGGGATGCTGAGTAAGGGGCAGGCTAGGAAGGCAGGCTGATAGGGACAGGGTAGGGAGTGGAAGCAGACTAGTAGGGACCGGCTAGGGGAGTGGCAGGGAAGCTGAGTACGGACAAGCGGTAGCTGAGTAGGGGACGGGCTAGGGGAAGTGGGGCAGGAAGCTGAGTAGGGCACAGGGGTAGGGACGGGCAGGAGGAGCTGAGTAGGGGACAGGCTACGGCGGACAGGGCAGAACTGATACGGGGACGGCGGGGAGAGGCAGGGAGCTGGTGGGACAGCGGCTAGGGAGTGGGCAGCGAAGATGCAGTAGGGACGCTAGGTGCAGGGAGCTGAGTAGGACAGCTAGCGAGACAGGGCAGGAGCTGAAGTAGGGACGGGCTGGGGATGAGGGCAGGAGCTGGTAGGGGACAGGGTAGGGGAGAGGCAGGGAGCTAGTAAGGGAAGCGCTTAGGATGGGGCAGGGAGTGAATAGGGACAGGGCAGACGGGAGTGAGTAGGGAGCAGGGCTTAGGGGAGTGAGCAGGGAGCTGAGTAGTCAGGCCAGGGAGTGGGCAAGGCGAGGCTGAGTAGGGGACAGAGGGAGCAGACAGGGAGCGAGTAGGGAAGGGCTAGGGGAGAGGCAGGAGAGCTGAGTAGGACAGGGCTAGGGAGTGGGCAGGAGCTGATAGGGGACAGGTAGGGGAAGTGCGGGAGCTGGTAGGACCATGGCTTGGGGAGTGGGCAGGGAGCTGAGTAGGGGACAGGGCTAGGGGTGGGCAGGGAGCTGAGTAGGGGACAGGCTAGGACCAGGGCAGGGAGTGGAGTAGGACAGCTGGGGGAGAGGGCAGGGAGCTGATAGGTACAGGCTAGGGGGGGGAGAGACAGGGAGGCTGGTAGGGGACAGTGCAGTAGCGAGTGGGCAGGGGCTGAGTAGGACAGGGCTTAGGGAGTGGCAGGAGCTGAGTAGGGACGGGCTGCGAGGAAGGCAGGGAGCTGCAGTAGGGACAGCGCTAGGGGACAAGGCAGGAGCTGCAGTAGGGAAGGGCTGGGGATGAGGTCAGGAGCTGATAGGGACGGTAGGGACAGAAGGAGCTGAGTTAGGGACAGGGCTAGGAGTGCGGCAGGGACATGTAGTAAGGACAGTCTAGGGATGTGGGCAGGGAGCTGCGTAGGGACAGGCAGGGGAGGGAGCAGGACTGAGTAGGGACGCAATAGGACAGGCAGGAGTCTGAGTAAGGGACAGGGCTGGGAGAGGCAGGAGTGAGTAGGGAACAGGCTAGGGAGAGACAGGGAGCTGAGTAGGGGACACGGCATTAGGGTAATGGCAGGGCTGAGTAGGGACAGCGGGGCAGACAGGAGCTGAGTTAAGGGGACAGGCTAGGAGTGGCCAGGAGCTGATAGGGACAGGGCTAGGAGTGGCAGGAGCTGGTAGGGACAGAGGAGCACAGAAGGGAGCTGACGTAGACAGGGCTAGGGAGTCGAGGGAGCCTGAGTACGGGAAGGGCTAGGGACAGGCAGGCTGAGTAGGGACAGGCGCTGAGGAGAGTGAGGAGGGAGCTGATAGGACGGGCTAGGGAGAGGCAGAGGAGCTTGAGTAGGGACAGGGGGCAGACAGGAGCCTCGAGTAGGGACAGGGCTAGGGAGTGGCACGGGAGCGAGTAAGGGAGACAGGGGACAGACAGGAGCTGGCAGTAGGGACAGGGCTGGAGAGCAGGCGGGAGCTGAGTAGCGACGGGAGCAGACGGAGCTGAGTAGGGACAGGGCTTAAGGGGAGAGGGCAGGGGCTGAGTGGGGACAGGGGCAGACAGGAGCTTGGCATAGGGACAGAGGCTACGAGAGAGGGCAGGGAGCTGGTAGGGACAGGCTAGGGAAGAGGCAGGGAGCTGAGTTAGGGGACAGGGAGCAGACAGGAGCGATTTGGGACAGGCTAGGGATCGAGACAGGGACAGGGGAGAGCAGGGGAGAGAATAAGCTGGGGGAGCCGGCTGGAAGCACTGAGAGCAGGGGGAGCAGAGAGCAGACAGGGGATACACACGGTTCTGTACCAGCCCCTACCCACCTCCCTCCCCCAGTCGGTGCCAGTAGCGGGGGCAGCATGACAGAAAGCCGGGACCCTGGGAGCAGAGGATACAGAGCAGGAGGGACGGACAGACCGGGCTCTCCCTCCCCCGGTGCCGGGAAGCCCCCTCCGGAAGGCCGCTATATACATATGAGCCCCCCCGGTGTATGAGCCAGGATGCCAACATGACCCGAGCAGTAGTACCAGCCATGAGAACAGACGGGCTCTAACTGCCCCTGCAACTAACTTGGACCCAAGCGGGTTCAGCAGCTGCCCCTGGTACCCTGCCCCCCCCCCTGCCCTTACCCCCTCACCTGGTGCCACTCACAGCTCAGGCACAATCTGCCATCCGGGGCACCCAGCTCTAACACCCGCCGGCCGCCACTGGGTGCCAGCTATGTACCTATAGATCAGTGAGGAGACTGGCTGAGCTTACCTGCCCCCTAACTATATATCCCAAGGCTGTACCTGCCCCACTGACCCCACCCAGCCCCTACCTGCCCCTAGGTATAACCCCCCCCGCCGCCGCTCACACACCCCAGGCTGAAGCTGCCCCGCGACGCTGCATAGATAGGCATGCCGAAGGATCCGGAAATAGTGATGTTGTCGGTTCTGGCGGTCTTCTGTTCGTGGATAATTCACTGCACTGTGGCCGTACTGATGCGGGCGCGATCGGGGCGGCGCTTGACTGCGCCAAGTGGGGGGACCCCCAATGATTCCCCCAAATACACAACTCTTCTCCCACCCCTGTACCAGCCAGAGCCCTCCCACTGCCCCCCCAGGACGGCTGCTCAGCATCCAGATACCATGGAACAGTTATAAGAAGGGTCGCCCAGCTCACGGGTAAGAACCAAACACTATAACTATACCCACTGTGAGTAACTCCTCTTACCTATACACGCTGGAGACTCCTGTTGCTTAACACTGTGGTAAACTCTGTACTATACACTGTGAGTAACTATGTACTATACACTGTTGATTACTCCTCTGTATATTACACTGTGAGTAATCTTATATACGACTGTGTAACTCGTACTATCACTAGTGAGTAACCTTGTACTATAACCACTTTGAGTAACTCTCTGTACTATACACTGTGAGTACTTGTATTACCTTGTGCAGTAATCTGTACCATACACTGGGGAAGTAACTCTTACCCATCACTTGTGAGGACTCTTGTACTTGACACTGTGAGTACTCCGTCTGTTTACCCTATTTTTTTAAACATTGTGGTGTTTTTAAAAAACTCATGTACTAACACGTGAGTAACTCATGTACTACACTGCTGAGTAACTCTTACTTACACTGTGATAACTCCTCTTTACTTCACTGTGAGTAACTCTAGTACTATACCACTGTGACCATATACTCGTACATAACACTGTGAGTAACTCTGTACTATACACTGTGAGTAACTCCTCTGTGCCATACACTGTGAGTAACTCTGTACTATACACTGTGAGTAACTCTGTACCATACACTGTGAGTAACTCTGTACTATACACTGTGAGTAACTCCTCTGTGCCATACACTGTGAGTAACTCTGTACTATACACTGTGAGTAACTCCTCTGTACTATACACTGTGAGTAACTCCTCTGTACTATACACTGTGAGTAACTCTGTACTATACACTGTGAGTAACTCCTCTGTACTATACACTGTGAGTAACTCTGTACTATACACTGTGAGTAACTCCTCTGTACTATACACTGTGAGTAACTCCTCTGTACTATACACTGTGAGTAACTCTGTACTATACACTGTGAGTAACTCTCATGTACTATACACTTGAGTAACTCTGTACTATACACTGTGAGTACTCTGTACTATACACTGTGAGTAACTCTGTACCATACACTGTGAGTAACTCTGTACCATACACTGTGAGTAACTCTGTACTATACACTGTGAGTAACTCTGTACTATACACTGTGAGTAACTCCTCTGTGCCATACACTGTGAGTAACTCTGTACTATACACTGTGAGTAACTCCTCTGTACTATACACTGTGAGTAACTCTGTACCATACACTGTGAGTAACTCTGTACTATACACTGTGAGTAACTCTGTACCATACACTGTGAGTAACTCCTCTGTACCATACACTGTGAGTAACTCTGTACTATACACTGTGAGTAACTCCTCTGTACCATACACTGTGAGTAACTCTGTACTATACACTGTGAGTAACTCTGTACTATACACTGTGAGTAACTCTGTACTATACACTGTGAGTAACTCTGTACTATACACTGTGAGTAACTCTGTACTATACACTGTGAGTAACTCTGTACCATACACTGTGAGTAACTCCTCTGTACTATACACTGTGAGTAACTCTGTACTATACACTGTGAGTAACTCCTCTGTACTATACACTGTGAGTAACTCCTCTGTACTATACACTGTGAGTAACTCCTCTGTACTATACACTGTGAGTAACTCTGTACTATACACTGTGAGTAACTCCTCTGTACCATACACTGTGAGTAACTCTGTACTATACACTGTGAGTAACTCTGTACTATACACTGTGAGTAACTCTGTACTATACACTGTGAGTAACTCCTCTGTGCCATACACTGTGAGTAACTCTGTACTATACACTGTGAGTAACTCTGTACTATACACTGTGAGTAACTCCTCTGTGCTATACACTGTGAGTAACTCTGTACCATACACTGTGAGTAACTCTGTACTATACACTGTGAGTAACTCCTCTGTGCTATACACTGTGAGTAACTCTTACCCATACACTGTGAGTAACTCTGTACTATACACTGTGAGTAACTCTGTGCCATACACTGTGAGTAACTCTGTGCTATACACTGTGAGTAACTCTGTATACACTGTGAGTAACTCTGTGCCATACACTGTGAGTAACTCTGTACATACACTGTGAGTAACTCTGTGCCATACACTGTGAGTAACTCTGTACCATACACTGTGAGTAACTCTGTACCATACACTGTGAGTAACTCTGTACTATACACTGTGAGTAACTCTGTACTATACACTGTGAGTAACTCTGTGCTATACACTGTGAGTAACTCTGTACTATACACTGTGAGTAACTCTGTACTATACACTGTGAGTAACTCTGTACCATACACTGTGAGTAACTCTGTACCATACACTGTGAGTAACTCTGTACCATACACTGTGAGTAACTCTGTGCTATACACTGTGAGTAACTCTGTACTATACACTGTGAGTAACTCTGTACTATACACTGTGAGTAACTCTGTGCTATACACTGTGAGTAACTCTGTGCTATACACTGTGAGTAACTCTGTACTATACACTGTGAGTAACTCTGTACTATACACTGTGAGTAACTCTGTACTATACACTGTGAGTAACTCTGTGCTATACACTGTGAGTAACTCTGTACTATACACTGTGAGTAACTCTGTACTATACACTGTGAGTAACTCTGTACTATACACAGGGACAGGGATCACACACTCCTGTTCCGACACCTAGGGACCCTCCCCTACATGTTCAGATATTCTCAGAAATATAGTTTCTTGTATCTGTAGCCTTGTAAAAATCATCAGTAGAACAATCCCAGGGCTAGACCAACCTGCGGCCAATTGGATCATCAGTAGAACGATCACAGGGCTAGACCAACCTGCGGCCAATTGGATCATCAGTAGAACGATTACAGGGCTAGACCAACCTGCGGCCAATCAGATTATCAGTAGAACGATCACAGGGCTAAACCAACCTGCGGCCAATCAGATTATCAGTAGAACGATTACAGGGCTAGACCAACCTGCGGCCAATCAGATTATCAGTAGAACGATTACAGGGCTAGACCAACCTGCGGCCAATCAGATTATCAGTAGAACGATTACAGGGCTAGACCAACCTGCGGCCAATTGGATCATCAGTAGAACGATTACAGGGCTAGACCAACCTGCGGCCAATCAGATTATCAGTAGAACGATCACAGGGCTAAACCAACCTGCGGCCAATCAGATTATCAGTAGAACGATTACAGGGCTAGACCAACCTGCGGCCAATCAGATTATCAGTAGAACGATTACAGGGCTAGACCAACCTGCGGCCAATCAGATTATCAGTAGAACGATTACAGGGCTAGACCAACCTGCGGCCAATCAGATTATCAGTAGAACGATCACAGGGCTAGACCAACCTGCGGCCAATCAGATTATCAGTAGAACGATTACAGGGCTAGACCAACCTGCAGCCAATCAGATTATCAGTAGAACGATCACAGGGCTAGACCAACCTGCGGCCAATCAGATTATCAGTAGAACGATTACAGGGCTAGACCAACCTGCGGCCAATCAAATTATCAGTAGAACGATTACAGGGCTAGACCAACCTGCGGCCAATCAGATTATCAGTAGAACGATTACAGGGCTAGACCAACCTGCGGCCAATCAGATTATCAGTAGAACGATTACAGGGCTAGACCAACCTGTGGCCAATCAGATCATCAGTAGAATGATTACAGGGCTAGACCAACCTTCGGCCAATCAGATTATCAATAGAACGATTACAGGGCTAGACCAACCTGCGGCCGATCAGATTATCAGTAGAACGATCACAGGGCTAGACCAACCTGTGGCCGATCAGATCATCAGTAGAATGATCACAGGGCTAGACCAACCTGTGGCCGATCAGATCATCAGTAGAACGATTACAGGGCTAGACCAACCTGTGGCCAATCAGATTATCAATAGAACGATTACAGGGCTAGACCAACCTGTGGCCAATCAGATTATCAGTAGAACGATCACAGGGCTAGACCAACCTGCGGCCAATCAGATTATCAGTAGAACGATTACAGGGCTAGACCAACCTGTGGCCAATCAGATTATCAGTAGAACGATTACAGGGCTAGACCAACCTGTGGCCAATCAGATTATCAATAGAACGATTACAGGGCTAGACCAACCTGTGGCCAATCAGATTATCAGTAGAACGATCACAGGGCTAGACCAACCTGCGGCCAATCAGATTATCAGTAGAACGATTACAGGGCTAGACCAACCTGCGGCCAATCAGATTATCAGTAGAACGATTACAGGGCTAGACCAACCTGTGGCCAATCAGATTATCAGTAGAACGATTACAGGGCTAGACCAACCTGTGGCCAATCAGATTATCAGTAGAACGATTACAGGGCTAGACCAACCTGCGGCCAATCAGATTATCAGTAGAACGATTACAGGGCTAGACCAACCTGCGGCCAATCAGATTATCAATAGAACGATTACAGGGCTAGACCAACCTGCGGCCAATCAGATTATCAGTAGAACGATTACAGGGCTAGACCAACCTGTGGCCAATCAGATTATCAGTAGAACGATTACAGGGCTAGACCAACCTGTGGCCAATCAGATTATCAGTAGAACGATTACAGGGCTAGACCAACCTGTGGCCAATCAGATTATCAGTAGAACGATTACAGGGCTAGACCAACCTGCGGCCAATCAGATTATCAGTAGAACGATTACAGGGCTAGACCAACCTGCGGCCAATCAGATTATCAGTAGAACGATTACAGGGCTAGACCAACCTGCGGCCAATCAGATTATCAGTAGAACGATTACAGGGCTAGACCAACCTGCGGCCGATCAGATTATCAGTAGAACGATTACAGGGCTAGACCAACCTGCGGCCGATCAGATTATCAGTAGAACGATTACAGGGCTAGACCAACCTGCGGCCGATCAGATTATCAGTAGAACGATCACAGGGCTAGACCAACCTGCGGCCAATCAGATTATCAGTAGAATGATCACAGAGCTAGACCAACCTGCGGCCAATCAGATTATCAGTAGAACGATCACAGGGCTAGACCAACCTGCGGCCAATCAGATTATCAGTAGAACGATTACAGGGCTAGACCAACCTGCGGCCAATCAGATCATCAGTAGAACGATCACAGGGCTAGACCAACCTGCGGCCAAAATTCATACTTCCCCTTTAACCATAAGCCACTCCCACAGCATTACACTGGGTCTTGTTTGGGCCCTGCTTTGCCCCATTGGGCTTTGTTCTTGCTTGGCCAATCAGGAGTGGGTTCTGTTCCCTGACCCAGTCTCACACAATAATAGGTATGGTGCCGCCGCTGTACATATAAAGGCAAATAACTGGCTTTAGAATTGCTGAACTGAAACTCCCAGCAGCCTAGTGTTTGGGCCCTGGGGCAGGCAGCAGCCCCTCTATGTGGGCCCCAGTGCAGCATTTTGATTGGCTAAGAGGTGTATGACGCTCTGGGCCATTATACAAAGGGAAGGGAAAGGAGTTTTGCGCAGGTTTGACATCACAATAAAACAAATATTTGTTGGTTACTGGCTGGAATATCCCCTGGAACAATACATCCGTATGTGCAGAGCGCTTGTTTGAGGAAAAATGCCTGCTAGTTCCATGTCGTGCCTGCACGGGGGAGTGCATTTCCCGCTGCACCTCTAGCCTTCCCTTCTGCACCTGCTCTGTATCCTTATACACACGTCCCATTCCCTGGGGGTGACGCAGGGATCACTCTCACTTGTGCTTGTTTGGGTCGCCCTACTTGCCCCTGCCCCATCTGACAGCAATGAACTTTATAGGGGACTGTACAGCACCCACTTACTGCCCATTCATATTAGAGCCCCCCAGGGCCCAGTCTCCAGGCTACGAGGCAGCGCTGAACTGTAACGGCCAATAGATCCCTTCTACTATTGTTTTCCTTGGACAGAGCAAAAAAATTAAAAATTGACCAAAAATGACAAGTATCTATGGTAACGCTCACCTCTTGGACACACACGTCCCAAATATTGTATTGGCATCACCATCTTGCCCTACTGTCTCCATCTTGCCCTACTGTCTCCATCTTGCCCTACTGTCTCCATCTTGTCCTACTGTCCCCATCTTGCCCTACTGTCTCCATCTTGCCCTACTGTCTCCATCTTGTCCTACTGTCCCCATCTTGCCCTACTGTCTCCATCTTGCCCTACTGTCTCCATCTTGTCCTACTGTCCCCATCTTGTCCTACTGTCCCCATCTTGCCCTACTGTCCCCATCTTGCCCTACTGTCCCCATCTTGCCCTACTGTCTCCATCTTGCTCTACTGTCCCCATCTTGCTCTACTGTCCCCATCTTGCCCTACTGTCTCCATCTTGCCCTACTGTCTCCATCTTGTCCTACTGTCCCCATCTTGCCCTACTGTCTCCATCTTGCTCTACTGTCCCCATCTTGCCCTACTGTCTCCATCTTGCCCTACTGTCCCCATCTTGTCCTACTGTCTCCATCTTGCTCTACTGTCCCCATCTCGTCCTACTGTCTCCATCTCGCCCTACTGTCTCCATCTCGCCATACTGTCTCCATCTCGCCCTACTGTCTCTATCTTGCCCTACTGTCTCCATCTTACCATACTGTCCCCATCTTGCCCTACTGTCTCCATCTTGCCCTCCCTACTGTCTCCATCTTGTCCTACTGTCCCCATCTTGCCTTACTGTCTCCATCTTGCCCTACTGTCTCCATCTTGTCCTACTGTCCCCATCTTGCCCTACTGTCCCCATCTTGCCCTACTGTCTCCATCTTGCCCTACTGTCTCCATCTTGCCATACTGTCCCCATCTTGCCCTACTGCCCCCATCTTGCCCTACTGTCTCCATCTTGCCCTACTGTCCCCATATTGCCCCACACTTGCCCACTGTGAGTGTCTGAGTTTCACACACTAGGGCAATAAATGGAAAGTAGGGATTGGCCAGTGAATCTGCTTTGTATGTTGCAGGAACCAGGAGCATTTGACGCACCATGCCGCTTGGAACAGCTCCGCCCACGTAACAGAGGCAGCCCTTAATGTGAGCGCCCCCTGGATGCAGTTCCACCTGGAGATAAGCCGAGATGCTCTGTACCCTCGGGCCAGCAGGAATGTGGAGCAACTCATCGAATGGATGGGGAACATAAATATTATTAGAGCCGGTAAGTACGGAGTCACCCGTCCTGCTGGCAGCCTGGCATCCCGGGGGCCTGTAAGGGTCAAAACTGTTTGCCTGGTTTCCCATATAAGGAAATCCAGACAGGACTCTCCTGCCAAACGCAGATTGCCAGGCCCCACCCCCATCGTCATCAGACCCACCCAATGTCACTGTCCTGCCCCCCTGGTCTTTATTTTTCATTATTTGGTAATTTTTAGTTATTCAACTTTTTGTTCAGCAGCTCTGTAGTTTGGGGTATTGTGTAGCTGGGGCAGGAGTATTGTGTAGCTGGGGCGGGAGTATTGTGTACCGTATTGTGTAGCGGGGGCGGGAGTATTGCGTAGCGAGGGTGGGAGTATTATGTAGCGGTCTTTATTTTTCATTATTTGGTAATTTTTAGTTATTCAACTTTTTGTTCAGCAGCTCTGTAGTTTGGGGCATTGTGTAGCTGGGGCAGGAGTATTGTGTACCGTATTGTGTAGCGGGGGCGGGAGTATTGCGTAGCGAGGGTGGGAGTATTATGTAGCGGGGGCGGGAGTATTGCGTAGCGGGGGTGGGAGTATTATGTAGCGGGAGCATTGTGTAGAGGGGGCAGGAGTATTGTGTAACTGGGGCGGGAGTATTGTGTAGCGGGGGCGGGAGTATTGTGTAGCTGGGGCGGGAGTATTGTGTAGCGCGGGCAGGAGTATTGAGTAGCGGGGGTGGAAGTATTGCGTAGCGGGGGCGGGAGTATTGCGTAGCGCGGGCGGAAGTATTGAGTAGCGGGGGTGGAAGTATTGCGTAGCTGGGGCGGGAGTATTGTGTAGCTGGGGCGGGAGTATTGTGTAGCGGGGACGGGAGTATTGTGTAGCGGATGTGGGAGTATTGTGTAGCGGGGGTGGGAGTATTGCGTAGCGGGGGGCGGGAGTATTGTGTAGCTGGGGTGGGAGTATTGTGTAGCGGGGACGGGAGTATTGTGTAGCGGGGGGGAGTATTGTGTAGTTGGGGTGGGAGTATTGTGTAGCGGGGCGGGAGTATTGTGTAGCTGGGGCGGGAGTATTGTGTAGCGGGGGCGGGAGTATTGTGTAACTGGGGCGGGAGTATTGCGTAGCTAGGGTGGGAGTATTGTGTAACTGGGGTGGGAGTATTGTGCAGCGGGGGCGGGATTATTGTGTAGCGGGGGCGGGAGTATTGTGTAACTGGGGTGGGAGTATTGCGTAGCTAGGGTGGGAGTATTGTGTAACTGGGGTGGGAGTATTGTGTAGCGGGGACAGGAGTATTGTGTAGCTGGGGTGGGAGTATTGTGTAGCGGGGGCGGGAGTATTGTGTAACTGGGGTGGGAGTATTGCGTAGCAAGGGTGGGAGTATTGTGTAACTGGGGCAGGAGTATTGTGTAGCTGGGGTGGGAGTATTGTGTACCTGGGGCGGGAGTATTGTGTACCTGGGGCGGGAGTATTGTGTAGCGGGGGTGGGAGTATTGCGTAGCTAGGGTGGGAGTATTGTGTAACTGGGGCGGGAGTATTGTGTAACTGGGGTGGGAGTATTGCGTAACTAGGGTGGGAGTATTGTGTACCTGGGGCGGGAGTATTGTGTAGCAGGGGCGGGAGTATTGTGTAACTGGGGTGGGAGTATTGTGTAACTGGGGTGGGAGTATTGCATAACTGGGGCGGGAGTATTGTGTACCTGGGGCGGGAGTATTGTGCAGTAAAAGATGGGGGGCTACTGGGGGCATCTCAGGGGCACATATCCTAAGGCCTGTGCTGGGCTTGGGCTGGTACTGACCCACCAAACAACAGTGGGTGCTGGTTCTGTGCAGTCTCTCTCAGTGTATTCAGTTCTCTCCTTACTGGATCTGATACCAGTTCCTTATCTATTGGCAGATCTCCCATTTGATACAAAGAAACTAAACGAGGAATGTGACTGCGACCAAAGTAAGTGCCTTTGGGCCCCACATCGGACCTGGATGCGGTTCTGAGTCCCACAGCGCCTATGTACACAATTGCAATTCAGTTGTTTGGCCCTAGGGCCAAATGATCAAATTAGCTTCATGTCACCCTAGGTGGGCATATCAGGAGAAGATCTGCTCGTTTGGCAAATAAATAACGAAGACCAATGGAAAAGTTACTTACAATAAGTCATTCTATAACACACTAGAAGTTAGCTTAAAGGTGAACCGTCCCTTTACGTTATAGTATTATCCCCCTTGCCCGCTGTGCTTATACTCAGCCTGTGCGCCACACAACTCTGTCCCCCGTTCCCTGAGAGTCGCACTTACCCTAAGCTGTTAGAGTGTAACTGACTGCGCTTATGTTGCTGTTTGTAGTTGTGAAGCCAAGTGGAACCCACCTCAAACTGGTCGTACAGTTCCAAGACTTGGGGAGAGCCATGTTCAAGCCTATGAGGTACGTTGGGCCCGACAGCACCAAATGGATTTATATATAGGAGCAAAAGTGAAGTCAAGTGAAACACCAAACTGTTAAATATGGTACAACACACAGAATATCCTACTCTGTATATAATAATACAAGTATGGGACCTGTTATCCAGAATGCTTGGGATCTGGGGGTTTCCCAGATACGGGTTCTTTCCGTAATTTGGAACTTAAAGAGGACCTGTAACCCTAAGAAATAATTTGAAATTCTTTTCTCTTGTGTTTGGTAAGTAAAATAAACTTCACTTACACTATATATGTAATATAAATCTATTTTCCTTCAGTCCTGGAATTACACAATCACAGCAGGCGCCATTTTGTGGCAAGCTTTGTATCGTCCCCAAATCTTGTGTATGTGCCAGAATGGGGGGCCAGATGCCCAGGCCAAGCAATGGCTACACAGTTAGATGGTGAGGAGGGAGGGGGAAAGTGAGAGCTGAATTGAAAGTTAAAGTACTTGTCTGTCTGCGGGGCAGGCAATTTATGATTGACAGCTGGGATTTTTAAATGCCTTTATAGCAGGTTTGGATGTGTTAATATAGAAATTAATTTGGGTTTCTTATTTAATTTGAAAAGGACTTTTATTATACAGCTTTTTATGTCTGGGTGACAGGTCCACTTTAAGTGGACCAAATAATCATTTAAACCATTAAATAAACCCAATAGGGCTGTTCTGCCCCCAATAAGGGGTAATTATATCTTAGTTGGGATCAAGTACAGGTACTGTTTTATTATTACAGAGAAAAGGGAATCATTTAACCATTAAATAAACCCAATAGGGCTGTTCTGCCCCCAATAAGGGGTAATTATATCTTAGTTGGGATCAAGTACAGGTACTGTTTTATTATTACAGAGAAAAGGGAATCATTTAACCATTAAATAAACCCAATAGGGCTGTTCTGCCCCAATAAGGGGTAATTATATCTTAGTTGGGGCAGAACAGCCCTATTGGGTTTATTTAATGGTTAAATGATTCCCTTTTCTCTGTAATAATAAAACAGTACCTGTACTTGATCCCAACTAAGATATAATTACCCCTTATTGGGGCAGAACAGTCCTATTGGGTTAATTAAATGTTTAATTTTTTAGTAGACTTTAAGTATGGAGATCTGAATTATGGAAAGACCCCTTATCCGGAAAACCCCAGGTCCCGAGCATTCTGGATAACAGGTCCCATACCTGTACTCTAAGCCCCCCTCACATCTTATCTGCATCCTCTCTTAAGGCAAAGTCGAGACGAGGAAACCTCAGAAGATGTTTTTTATTTTGTGGATTTTCAGCGCCACAATGCGGAGATTGCAGCTTTCCATCTGGACAGGTGAGTCCTATAGGCTTGGGTTATGTGGCCTGCAGGTACTCGGGGTATGTCATCTGTTATAAGGGATAATGTACCCCCTACTGTAAATGATAAGGATATTAGCAGTCACTGAGGGGTTCTGTGCCCCCCATATAAAGGCACAAGGCTGCAGGCTGAGTTATACAGGGAACTCTGAGTATCACTCATGTATTATAAGGGATAATGTACCCCCTACTGTAAATGATAAGGATATTAGCAGTTACTGAGGGGTTCTGTGCCCCCCATATAAAGGCACAAGGCTGCAGGCTGAGTTATACAGGGAACTCTGAGTATCACTCATGTATTATAAGGGATAATGTACCCCCTACTGTAAATAATAAGGATATTAGCAGTCACTGAGGGGCTCTGTGCCCCCCATATAAAGGCACAAGGCTGCAGGCTGAGTTATACAATATAATTCTCTCACTAAACCATTCCTCCCTTCTGAAACATAGGATCCTGGATTTCCGGCGTGTTCCGCCAGTAGCCGGGCGACTTGTGAACATGACCAAAGAGCTTCTGGAAATGGCCTCAGATGAAAACCTGCAAGATGTATTCTTTTTGTCTCCAGGTACAGCGGGGCGCTGGGGCTTGCAGTTCTGTACATACTATATGATAAGGAGGTGCAATAGTGGCTGATACACAAATCTTCTCTCTGCTTGGAGAAGCCTGGTGATGAAATCATAACTTTGTCCTCATAGCTGTGACACTTAAAGGAACAGTAACACCATAAAAGTAGGGTTTCTGTAGCAAACACCCCAGCTGTACCGGTGCAGGAACGGCTGCCCCCGGGGCTACACAGCGGGGTATTTATATAAACTATAGTAGGGTTTCTGTAGCAAACACCCCAGCTGTACCAGTGCAGGAATGGCTGCCCCCGGGGCTACACAGCGGGGTATTTATATAAACTATAGTAGGGTTTCTGTAGCAAACACCCCAGCTGCACCAGTGCAGGAACGGCTGCCCCCGGGGCTACACAGCGGGGTATTTATATAAATTATAGTAGGGTTTCTGTAGCAAACACCCCAGCTGTACCAGTGCAGGAATGGCTGCCCCCGGGGCTACACAGCGGGGTATTTATATAAACTATAGTAGGGTTTCTGTAGCAAACACACCAGCTGTACCAGTGCAGGAATGGCTGCCCCCGGGGCTACACAGCGGGGTATTTATATAAACTATAGTAGGGTTTCTGTAGCAAACACCCCAGCTGTACCAGTGCAGGAATGGCTGCCCCCGGGGCTACACAGCGGGGTATTTATATAAACTATAGTAGGGTTTCTGTAGCAAACACCCCAGCTGTACCGGTGCAGGAATAGCTGCCCCCGGGGCTACACAGCGGGGTATTTATATAAACTATAGTAGGGTTTCTGTAGCAAACACCCCAGCTGTACCGGTGCAGGAATGGCTGCCCCCGGGGCTACACAGCGGGGTATTTATATAAACTATAGTAGGGTTTCTGTAGCAAACACCCCAGCTGCACCAGTGCAGGAACGGCTGCCCCCGGGGCTACACAGCGGGGTATTTATATAAACTATAGTAGGGTTTCTGTAGCAAACACCCCAGCTGTACCAGTGCAGGAACGGCTGCCCCCGGGGCTACACAGCGGGGTATTTATATAAACTATAGTAGGGTTTCTGTAGCAAACACCCCAGCTGTACCGGTGCAGGAATGGCTGCCCCCGGGGCTACACAGCGGGGTATTTATATAAACTATAGTAGGGTTTCTGTAGCAAACACCCCAGCTGTACCAGTGCAGGAACGGCTGCCCCCGGGGCTACACAGCGGGGTATTTATATAAACTATAGTAGGGTTTCTGTAGCAAACACCCCAGCTGTACCGGTGCAGGAATGGCTGCCCCCGGGGCTACACAGCGGGGTATTTATATAAACTATAGTAGGGTTTCTGTAGCAAACACCCCAGCTGTACCGGTGCAGGAATAGCTGCCCCCGGGGCTACACAGCGGGGTATTTATATAAACTATAGTAGGGTTTCTGTAGCAAACACCCCAGCTGTACCGGTGCAGGAATGGCTGCCCCCGGGGCTACACAGCGGGGTATTTATATAAACTATAGTAGGGTTTCTGTAGCAAACACCCCAGCTGCACCAGTGCAGGAACGGCTGCCCCCGGGGCTACACAGCGGGGTATTTATATAAATTATAGTAGGGTTTCTGTAGCAAACACCCCAGCTGTACCAGTGCAGGAATGGCTGCCCCCGGGGCTACACAGCGGGGTATTTATATAAACTATAGTAGGGTTTCTGTAGCAAACACACCAGCTGTACCAGTGCAGGAATGGCTGCCCCCGGGGCTACACAGCGGGGTATTTATATAAACTATAGTAGGGTTTCTGTAGCAAACACCCCAGCTGTACCAGTGCAGGAATGGCTGCCCCCGGGGCTACACAGCGGGGTATTTATATAAACTATAGTAGGGTTTCTGTAGCAAACACCCCAGCTGTACCGGTGCAGGAACGGCTGCCCCCGGGGCTACACAGCGGGGTATTTATATAAACTATAGTAGGGTTTCTGTAGCAAACACCCCAGCTGTACCGGTGCAGGAACGGCTGCCCCCGGGGCTACACAGCAGGGTATTTATATAAACTATAGTAGGGTTTCTGTAGCAAACACCCCAGCTGTACCGGTGCAGGAATGGCTGCCCCCGGGGCTACACAGCGGGGGTATTTATATAAACTATAGTAGGGTTTCTGTAGCAAACACCCCAGCTGTACCGGTGCAGGAATGGCTGCCCCCGGGGCTACACAGCGGGGTATTTATATAAACTATAGTAGGGTTTCTGTAGCAAACACCCCAGCTGTACCAGTGCAGGAATGGCTGCCCCCCGGGGCTACACAGCGGGGTATTTATATAAACTATAGTAGGGTTTCTGTAGCAAACACCCCAGCTGTACCAGTGCAGGAATGGCTGCCCCCCGGGGCTACACAGCGGGGTATTTATATAAACTATAGTAGGGTTTCTGTAGCAAACACCCCAGCTGTACCAGTGCAGGAATGGCTGCCCCCGGGGCTACACAGCGGGGTATTTATATAAACTATAGTAGGGTTTCTGTAGCAAACACCCCAGCTGTACCAGTGCAGGAATGGCTGCCCCCCGGGGCTACACAGCGGGGTATTTATATAAACTATAGTAGGGTTTCTGTAGCAAACACCCCAGCTGTACCAGTGCAGGAACGGCTGCCCCGGGACTACACAGCGGGGTATTTATATAAACTATAGTAGGGTTTCTGTAGCAAACACCCCAGCTGTACCGGTGCAGGAATGGCTGCCCCCGGGGCTACACAGCGGGGTATTTATATAAACTATAGTAGGGTTTCTGTAGCAAACACCCCAGCTGTACCGGTGCAGGAACGGCTGCCCCCGGGGCTACACAGCGGGGTATTTATATAAACTATAGTAGGGTTTCTGTAGCAAACACCCCAGCTGTACCGGTGCAGGAACGGCTGCCCCCGGGGCTACACAGCGGGGTATTTATATAAACTATAGTAGGGTTTCTGTAGCAAACACCCCAGCTGTACCGGTGCAGGAACGGCTGCCCCCGGGGCTACACAGCGGGGTATTTATATAAACTATAGTAGGGTTTCTGTAGCAAACACCCCAGCTGTACCAGTGCAGGAATGGCTGCCCCCCGGGGCTACACAGCGGGGTATTTATATAAACTATAGTAGGGTTTCTGTAGCAAACACCCCAGCTGTACCAGTGCAGGAACGGCTGCCCCGGGACTACACAGCGGGGTATTTATATAAACTATAGTAGGGTTTCTGTAGCAAACACCCCAGCTGTACCAGTGCAGGAATGGCTGCCCCGGGGCTACACAGCGGGGTATTTATATAAACTATAGTAGGGTTTCTGTAGCAAACACCCCAGCTGTACCGGTGCAGGAATGGCTGCCCCCGGGGCTACACAGCGGGGTATTTATATAAACTATAGTAGGGTTTCTGTAGCAAACACCCCAGCTGTACCGGTGCAGGAACGGCTGCCCCCGGGGCTACACAGTGGGGTATTTATATAAACTATAGTAGGGTTTCTGTAGCAAACACCCCAGCTGTACCAGTGCAGGAATGGCTGCCCCCGGGGCTACACAGTGGGGTATTTATATAAACTATAGTAGGGTTTCTGTAGCAAACACCCCAGCTGTACCAGTGCAGGAATGGCTGCCCCCGGGGCTACACAGCGGGGTATTTATATAAACTATAGTAGGGTTTCTGTAGCAAACACCCCACAAAATTCGATTTTTACGAAAATAACTCCCATAATTCGTGATTTAATAATTTTTACTTTTTTGTCAAAAGAAAATTTTGTAGGTTTGATCTGTTGAGTACCATTGAGCCCTATGGAGGTATATAAAATGGTAGAGGAATAGAATAGTGACTGCCTGTCTTTGACACATTTTCAAGAAGTTAATCACATCATTCCTGTTTCACCTAGTTTCAATGGGAAGTTAATCACCTAATTGTTTTTATTCACCTAGTTTCAAGGGGAAGTTAATCCTATCATTGTTTTTTTATTTCACCCAGTTTCAAGTGAAACTAAAACACATTATTGTTTTCCAAGAATGAGCGCCAAGGCTCCTCAAATGGCTGCCGGAGTAATTCCTGTTTGGGAAAAATAAAGAGGATTTGTGGAAACGAATGTCTGTTTAAACTTGAATCTGTCAAGTTTTAACGATACTTTAGGCTCGAAAAATTCAGGATTTAATTTAAACTTGAAATTTTTGCACAAAAGATTCAAGCATTATCGTGACATTTTAGAAATACGACATTGATCAAGTTTATGGGGATTTATACCATGTTGAGTTTATACGACTTTCAAGGCCAGAAAAAAATGAATATTAGTAAATCAGCCCCTAAATGTTAATGAGGCACATCTAAATCCGCCCTTGCACAGGCACTAACACCCCGAACAATGCATTTCTGTTCGACGTACAGCCCCGCCTGTCCTCTAATCCCCTATTCCTGCATTAACCTGCCTGTAAATGTCACCTGCCTCCCCTTTACATTTAACCCTACTGCTGCCAGCGCGGCAGTCTGAACGCTGTCGAAGCCCAAGGGGTTAACATCAGCTTTTTACTCTAGACACTTAGATTTTGTGCTGGTGTCTGCCATGCAATTTAGTGCCGAAGCCTGCCAGCGCCGCGTGCAAGCACAATCAATTCAGCCTGAGAATAAGCCCAGTTTGAGCTGCTAAGTCCTTTGTGTTACAGATATTTGCTCATGTCAAACGGCAGCCTGATGTGAATGGGGAACAGTTGTCACTTGGGAGAATAGAACTCTCTCTCTCTCTCTATACAACCCCCGGGCCCAGAAGATTACAAAGAAAGTAAATATTTCCAATTACTATGCAATAATCCCTTTCTTGTGTCTCCCCACAGCAAACAACGTGTGTTTATTTGCCCGGTGCCCATATACCTGTAAGACGGAATACGCCGTGTGCGGCAACCCCCACATGCTAGAGGGCTCGCTCTCGGCCTTCCTGCCCTCACATTCTCAAGCATTCCGCTATTCTGTCCAGAACCCCTGGAAAAGATCTTACACCTTCACCGGGAAGGAAGAGTAAGTTACACACACTTTTGTACTGATTAGATAGTTCCAAGGAAGGGTCGGATGCCTTTTTACCAAGAAAGCACAATACTGATCAACGGACTGATCCAACTGCTGTTTTGCAGTCAGTACAACATATTAAATGCATAGACAGTCACTATTTATTGGGCTGGTAGGGGGTCTGTTAGGGCCTCTGGGTACTGGGAATGCCAGGGTCTATTCTGGGCCTGTTGAGAAATTACACTGGATCTGTATATATGAGTGGGATTGGGATCTTAGGGGATATAAGTATATTATGTGAAGGAGAACTGACTGGGAAGCGCACTGAACATTCCTTCTCTGTATATTTGTATTTATACATATGGGTAGGGGGTGCCATAGTGTTTCCCTTAGACAGTACAGTATGGGGTACAGCTTATTGTGTGCCCAGAACATTCCTTCTCTGTATATTTGTATTTATACATATGGGTAGGGGGTGCCATAGTGTTTCCCTTAGACAGTACAGTATGGGGGTACAGCTTATTGTGTGCCCAGAACATTCCTTCTCTGTATATTTGTATTTATACATATGGGTAGGGGGTGCCATAGTGTTTCCCTTAGACAGTACAGTATGGGGGTACAGCTTATTGTGTGCCCAGAACATTCCCTCTCTGTATATTTGTTTTTATACATATGGGTAGGAGGTGCCATAGTGTTTCCCTTAGACAGTACAGTATGGGGGTAAAGCTTATTGTGTGCCCAGAACATTCCTTCTCTGTGAATTCTTATACAGCTGGCTCTACTGTTTAGCAATGTGCAGTGACAGGAACATGGGCTGACTAAGCTGTTGTTTTCCTCAAAGCCAGAAAAAAATATCTACATTCCAAAAGGATTTACTGCAAACATCTGGATAGCAACACACAGAACCCAGGGGAGAATAAATCACAAAGCAATGTGTCAGACCCACAGAGAAAACAGTTTCACAATCTCTGATCTAAACGGGTTCTGAAGAATCTTAATAAAATAACCTTATTTTACCAACAGCAAATTAAATTCTCATTGTTAGATACTAACCCATAAACATGCCACTGCCATTAGTACAGTTTGGGCCTAGGGGGGACTGACCCATAAACACGTCACTGCCATTAGTACAGTTTGGGCCTAGGGGGGACTGACCCATAAACACGTCACTGCCATTAGTACAGTTTGGGCCTAGGGGGGACTGACCCATAAACACGTCACTGCCATTAGTACAGTTTGGGCCTAGGGGGGACCGACCCATAAACACGTCACTGCCATTAGTACAGTTTGGGCCTAGGGGGGACCGACCCATAAACACGTCACTGCCATTAGTACAGTTTGGGCCTAGGGGGGACCGACCCATAAACACGTCACTGCCATTAGTACAGTTTGGGCCTAGGGGGGACTGACCCATAAACACGTTGGTGCCATTAGTACAGTTTGGGCCTAGGGGGGACTGACCCATAAACACGTCACTGCCATTAGTACAGTTTGGGCCTAGGGGGGACTGACCCATAAACACGTCGGTGCCATTAGTACAGTTTGGGCCTAGGGGGGACCGACCCATAAACACGTCGGTGCCATTAGTACAGTTTGGGCCTAGGGGGGACCGACCCATAAACACGTCGGTGCCATTAGTACAGTTTGGGCCTAGGGGGGACTGACCCATAAACACGTCGGTGCCATTAGTACAGTTTGGGCCTAGGGGGGACTGACCCATAAACACGTCGGTGCCATTAGTACAGTTTGGGCCTAGGGGGGACTGACCCATAAACACGTCGGTGCCATTAGTACAGTTTGGGCCTAGGGGGGACTGACCCATAAACACGTCGGTGCCATTAGTACAGTTTGGGCCTAGGGGGGACTGACCCATAAACACGTCACTGCCATTAGTACAGTTTGGGCCTAGGGGGGACTGACCCATAAACACGTTGGTGCCATTAGTACAGTTTGGGCCTAGGGGGGACTGACCCATAAACACGTCGGTGCCATTAGTACAGTTTGGGCCTAGGGGGGACTGACCCATAAACACGTCGGTGCCATTAGTACAGTTTGGGCCTAGGGGGGACTGACCCATAAACACGTCGGTGCCATTAGTACAGTTTGGGCCTAGGGGGGACTGACCCATAAACACGTCGGTGCCATTAGTACAGTTTGGGCCTAGGGGGACCGACCCATAAACACATCACTGCCATTAGTACAGTTTGGGCCTAGGGGGGACTGACCCATAAACACGTCGGTGCCATTAGTACAGTTTGGGCCTAGGGGGGACCGACCCATAAACACGTCACTGCCATTAGTACAGTTTGGGCCTAGGGGGGACCGACCCATAAACACGTCGGTGCCATTAGTACAGTTTGGGCCTAGGGGGGACCGACCCATAAACACATCACTGCCATTAGTACAGTTTGGGCCTAGGGGGGACCGACCCATAAACACGTCGGTGCCATTAGTACAGTTTGGGCCTAGGGGGGACTGACCCATAAACACGTCGGTGCCATTAGTACAGTTTGGGCCTAGGGGGGACTGACCCATAAACACGTCGGTGCCATTAGTACAGTTTGGGCCTAGGGGGGACTGACCCATAAACACGTTGGTGCCATTAGTACAGTTTGGGCCTAGGGGGGACCGACCCATAAACACATCACTGCCATTAGTACAGTTTGGGCCTAGGGGGGACTGACCCATAAACACGTCGGTGCCATTAGTACAGTTTGGGCCTAGGGGGGACTGACCCATAAACACGTCACTGCCATTAGTACAGTTTGGGCCTAGGGGGGACTGACCCATAAACACGTCACTGCCATTAGTACAGTTTGGGCCTAGGGGGGACTGACCCATAAACACGTTGGTGCCATTAGTACAGTTTGGGCCTAGGGGGGACTGACCCATAAACACGTCACTGCCATTAGTACAGTTTGGGCCTAGGGGGGACTGACCCATAAACACGTCGGTGCCATTAGTACAGTTTGGGCCTAGGGGGGACCGACCCATAAACACGTCGGTGCCATTAGTACAGTTTGGGCCTAGGGGGGACCGACCCATAAACACGTCGGTGCCATTAGTACAGTTTGGGCCTAGGGGGGACCGACCCATAAACACGTCGGTGCCATTAGTACAGTTTGGGCCTAGGGGGGACTGACCCATAAACACGTCGGTGCCATTAGTACAGTTTGGGCCTAGGGGGGACTGACCCATAAACACGTCGGTGCCATTAGTACAGTTTGGGCCTAGGGGGGACTGACCCATAAACACGTCGGTGCCATTAGTACAGTTTGGGCCTAGGGGGGACTGACCCATAAACACGTCACTGCCATTAGTACAGTTTGGGCCTAGGGGGGACTGACCCATAAACACGTTGGTGCCATTAGTACAGTTTGGGCCTAGGGGGGACTGACCCATAAACACGTCGGTGCCATTAGTACAGTTTGGGCCTAGGGGGGACTGACCCATAAACACGTCGGTGCCATTAGTACAGTTTGGGCCTAGGGGGGACTGACCCATAAACACGTCGGTGCCATTAGTACAGTTTGGGCCTAGGGGGGACTGACCCATAAACACGTCGGTGCCATTAGTACAGTTTGGGCCTAGGGGGGACCGACCCATAAACACATCACTGCCATTAGTACAGTTTGGGCCTAGGGGGGACTGACCCATAAACACGTCGGTGCCATTAGTACAGTTTGGGCCTAGGGGGGACCGACCCATAAACACGTCACTGCCATTAGTACAGTTTGGGCCTAGGGGGGACCGACCCATAAACACGTCGGTGCCATTAGTACAGTTTGGGCCTAGGGGGGACCGACCCATAAACACATCACTGCCATTAGTACAGTTTGGGCCTAGGGGGGACCGACCCATAAACACGTCGGTGCCATTAGTACAGTTTGGGCCTAGGGGGGACTGACCCATAAACACGTCGGTGCCATTAGTACAGTTTGGGCCTAGGGGGGACTGACCCATAAACACGTCGGTGCCATTAGTACAGTTTGGGCCTAGGGGGGACTGACCCATAAACACGTTGGTGCCATTAGTACAGTTTGGGCCTAGGGGGGACCGACCCATAAACACATCACTGCCATTAGTACAGTTTGGGCCTAGGGGGGACTGACCCATAAACACGTCGGTGCCATTAGTACAGTTTGGGCCTAGGGGGGACTGACCCATAAACACGTCGGTGCCATTAGTACAGTTTGGGCCTAGGGGGGACTGACCCATAAACACGTCGGTGCCATTAGTACAGTTTGGGCCTAGGGGGGACTGACCCATAAACACGTTGGTGCCATTAGTACAGTTTGGGCCTAGGGGGGACTGACCCATAAACACGTTGGTGCCATTAGTACAGTTTGGGCCTAGGGGGGACTGACCCATAAACACGTCGGTGCCATTAGTACAGTTTGGGCCTAGGGGGGACTGACCCATAAACACGTCGGTGCCATTAGTACAGTTTGGGCCTAGGGGGGACTGACCCATAAACACGTCGGTGCCATTAGTACAGTTTGGGCCTAGGGGGGACCGACCCATAAACACGTCGGTGCCATTAGTACAGTTTGGGCCTAGGGGGGACCGACCCATAAACACGTCGGTGCCATTAGTACAGTTTGGGCCTAGGGGGGACAGACCCATAAACACCTCACTGCCATTAGTACAGTTTGGGCCTAGGGGGGACAGACCCATAAACACGTCACTGCCATTAGTACAGTTTGGGCCTAGGGGGGACTGACCCATAAACACGTCACTGCCATTAGTACAGTTTGGGCCTAGGGGGGACTGACCCATAAACACGTCACTGCCATTAGTACAGTTTGGGCCTAGGGGGGACAGACCCATAAACACGTCACTGCCATTAGTACAGTTTGGGCCTAGGGGGGACCGACCCATAAACACGTCGGTGCCATTAGTACAGTTTGGGCCTAGGGGGGACCGACCCATAAACACGTCGGTGCCATTAGTACAGTTTGGGCCTAGGGGGGACTGACCCATAAACACGTCGGTGCCATTAGTACAGTTTGGGCCTAGGGGGGACTGACCCATAAACACGTCGGTGCCATTAGTACAGTTTGGGCCTAGGGGGGACTGACCCATAAACACGTCGGTGCCATTAGTACAGTTTGGGCCTAGGGGGGACTGACCCATAAACACGTCGGTGCCATTAGTACAGTTTGGGCCTAGGGGGGACCGACCCATAAACACGTCACTGCCATTAGTACAGTTTGGGCCTAGGGGGGACCGACCCATAAACACCACTGCCATTTGGGTCTATGGGTACTGACTCTCCTTTCTGTGTAACAGCTGGGAAGTGAATCCGTCCTACTGTGATCAGGTGAAGCAGACTGAGCCTTACACCAATAGGAAGAGGCTACTGAACATGATGGATCTGGCTATATTTGACTTCCTTATAGGTAAGCAGTTTGTATCATTACTATCCCTATTAGCTGTAATAGGAGATGTAATATAGTAAAAAACAAACATACAAACAAGCAGTTGCCTAAAGTGTCTCCTTATTTGTCCAATTGCGGCCACCGTAGGAAACATGGATCGGCACCATTATGACGTATTCAGCAAATTCGGAGATGACGGATTTATGCTCCACATGGACAACGCCAGAGGGTAATGTGATTGGAACCCACAGCCCCGTATAACCCCACCTACTGGTTCCGCAGCCCAAAACCTGCTTCTGATTAGGTTCCGTGGTTACACTTTATAGTTCAGTAAAAAGAAAAATGAGTTAGGGCTATTTTAGGATTGGGCCAGCTCTGCCCGTGTCGCTGTGCATTGTGGGAAATGGATGCAGACTGGTGCAGCACAGCTCTGAATTAGATTTCCTGTTGGCAGCAGACAGAAATGTCACTGAATGGAAAAAGCAGAGATTTAGGAAATGTGAGAGAGAAATGACTGAAAAAATAACAATGTTTACAATTTGTGTCTGTTTGCGCCGTAGGTTCGGACGCCATTCGCTCGATGAAATAACGATCTTGGCCCCTGTTTACCAGTGCTGCTTGTAAGTGGCCCTATTCATATTTGGCTTATTTTAGAATAAGATCTGGGTAGAAAGAGTAGTGGATGCATGGAAAAGCTACCCAATTAAGTGCTCCACCATCTATCCCCATAAGCCCTTCATTCCAACCTGTAAGCCTCCAAATGCCTGCCCAACCCTAACTCCCCCAGTACCACTAAGCACTCTGTAAAGCCTTAATTGTCCCTGCCTTTCCCTTTAATTCATCTTCCTTATGTAGTTACAGGACAGGTTTGACTACAGCAAAGTGACCAATCACATGCTGGCTGTCAATGGGCCAGTAAATACTAACAGCTGATTGGTCTCTGTGCGTGAGGCAGACTTACCCTTTATTCCCACATAACCCCTAGAGTAGGGATAAGTTTGGGAGGGTAGCACTTACTAGAATCTCCTGCTTTTGCCCCAGGGTAAAGGAAGACACGTGGTTACGGCTGAGACTGCTCTCCAGGCCGGAGTACAGGCTGAGTGATGTAATGAGGGAGTCTCTGAGCCGAGACCTACTAGAGACCGTCCTAACGGAACCGCACTTGTTGGCTCTGGACAGGAGGCTGCAGAAAGTGCTGCAAGTGGTGGAGGAGTGTGTGCAAAAGCACGGAGAGGGGTCGGTGATAATGAAAGAGGGGGGGCAGCAGGCAGCAGCCACAGGTGCCCAGCAGAGGGCAGTATAGAGCCAGAGATGGCTGTGTGTCTATAGACTCTACCAGCAGCCGCCGGGCCTCGTGCCCCGGTACTTATGTCCTTCTTCATTTTGGAAAGTGCAAACCGTCTGGGAAAGGGATCTCCGGCTGTGCCGGCTCATTGCTCCATGTAGGCACCGCCGGGCCAGACACGCACTGGAGCCATTTACCCTCAGTAGCAACTGGGGCACGGACTTGAATATTAAAATCTTTTCCCCAAAACTTGGTGTTTGTTCTCATTATCAAGGCGATGGGAGCAGAAAACTCTCTTATGCTGATGGTAAACAAACAAAAAGATACCCTTTCCTCTCCCAAATCTGAATCATTCCAACCATTCTCTGTAGGAAATCCCATAACCTAACTGCCCTTACAGTAAAGAGCCCCTTCCTATGCTGATGGCGAGATCCCCTTTCCTCCCCACCCCCAATGAATCACTCATTCCCCCTCTCTTGGTAGGGAATCCCATAACCTGACTGCCCTTACAGTAAAGAGCCCCTTCCTATGCTGATGGCGAGATCCCCTTTCCTCCCCACCCCCAATGAATCACTCATTCCCCCTCTCTTGGTAGGGAATCCCATAACCTGACTGCCCTTACAGTAAAGAGCCCCTTCCTATGCTGATGGCGAGATCCCCTTTCCTCCCCACCCCCAATGAATCACTCATTCCCCCTCTCTTGGTAGGGAATCCCATAACCTGACTGCCCTTACAGTAAGGAACCCCTTCCTATGCTGATGGTGAGATCCCCTTTCCTCCCCACCCCCAATGACTCACTCATTCCCCCTCTCTTGGTAGGGAATCCCATAACCTGACTGCCCTTACAGTAAGGAACCCCTTCCTATGCTGATGGTGAGATCCCCTTTCCTCCCCACCCCCAATGACTCACTCATTCCCCCTCTCTTGGTAGGGAATCCCATAACCTAACTGCCCTTACAGTAAAGAGCCCCTTCCTATGCTGATGGTGAGATCCCCTTTCCCCCCACCCCCAATGACTCACTCATTCCCCCTCTCTTGGTAGGGAATCCCATAACCTAACTGCCCTTACAGTAAAGAGCCCCTTCCTATGCTGATGGTGAGATCCCCTTTCCCCCCCACCCCCAATGACACACTCATTCCCCCTCTCTTGGTAGGGAATCCCATAACCTGACTGCCCTTACAGTAAGGAACCCCTTCCTATGCTGATGGTGAGATCCCCTTTCCCCCCCCACCCCCAATGACACACTCATTCCCCCTCTCTTGGTAGGGAATCCCATAACCTGACTGCCCTTACAGTAAAGAGCCCCTTCCTATGCTGATGGTGAGATCTCCTTTCCTCCCCACCCCCAATGAATCACTCATCCCGGTAGGAAATCCCATAACCTGATGGCCCTTAATTAAACCTATCCTAACTGCACCTCCTATTTAAACATGTACCCTAACTAATCATTTATATAATGACAATCACCTTTCCACCCCTTACACGCAACCAAAATCTGGTAGGGGATTGAACAGATACCGTGCTATTAAGTCCGTCACTCAGTCACATGAACTAATAGATGCATTCTCTCCCGACAGGCCTGCATTGGACCCTAACTTGGTGCCTAATGCCAGTGATATATAATAAGTTTGATTTAGCAAAGTGAGCAAAGATCTTATTAAGTTGTGCCTGGGTATGGCCAGCATTGAACAATAGCTAAACTCTTAAGATACGGTTCTGCCAAAAGGAAACAGAGATTAGCTAAGAGGATAGGAATTGGCAGAACCCTATCAGCAGAACTGGAATCCTCTCTCCTTTCCCAGCTGTAGCAGTGAGAGCCAGAATGACAGCACATTAGGCGCAATAACAATATTATCTGGCTCCTTGTCTCATGTTTTTATGTGCTTAGAATTCCCACATCTCATTTAAAGCCACAGAAATCATCTCCTTTGGTTTAGTAATCAATACCTGGTGCTCCCTCTGGTCTCCGAGTGGTAGGATGTGTCCACAGTTTTACCGCAATTTCCTTCGTTCTAAATGCCAAAAAACAAAAATGATTCTGCATACAAAACATATATGACATAAGCCAGGGGGACCTGGAACAGACTGCCAGTGCATTCCCACCCCATGCAATATGGGCAATTATCTCGTTAGCTTGGAAGTCAGTAATGAGGTGGTGTGAGGAGGGGGAATATGGATGAGAAGATACTTTTGTTTATAAGGGCCATTTGTAGCAAGACAGGCTGAGCAAAGATCTGATTTATGCTATTATTATGCTATTATTTCTATATTTTACATATGGGAGATGAAGACCCAACTGAAAAGGCCAAGTGCCCCCCATTGCATTCAATGCCACATGTTAGTAAATTTAGCCTAATATATAAGTAGATAATAGATATTTTAAAAAACTATATATTAGGCATTTAAAATATTGTGGTGTGGAATGAACTAGGAGACGTGACACATGACACAAGAGAAAACACGCCAGGGTGACACATAGCATAACACGTGGCAGGGAGTTGGCTGATCCAACAAGACCATAATTGCAATAATTTAATCTTCAATAACATCCTAGGACTGTTGTGGGGGCAACCACATTTTAGGTGAGTAAAACCTGACTTTATTATAAGCAAGTGACACAAATATCTGCCTGGCTACTAGTGCTACCAAGTGGAAATATCTGGAAGTGCGCCATCCAAGCTGTCCACCATCAGAGCCTGACAACCAAGCTTGAGTCATATTTGGGGCAAATAATAACAGAGCAGACTAAAAGTGATATGGAACTGCCCTTCAAGAAACAAATAATTGGTATAATTTTATCCTATTAATTGCATACATTCTGTCTTAGAAGTAGGGAAAGCTCTTCTGTGCTATATATCTTCTTTCCCATGGCATTACTAAGAAAATGGATCCCTAATTGTCAAAGAAAATTTAAACTACAGCTTTTATTATAATCAGGGACCTTCTTGCAAACTCGACCCGCACGTGAATTATTTCTTTCACTTTAAACCACTAAAGAATGAGTGTTTATCTAACAATCCAGAATTATCCGCTATGCTATCGTGTTTCTAAAATCTAATCTCTTTACTAAAGGGCACTACAATAAACAAAAAGCAATAGTGTTTATTTTCAAGTATTATACAGCCTTATTTGCCAAACCTGAAAAGCAGCGAGCGCCTAAAAATCACAGTAGATAAAGCAAAATCCCAAAGTGAACAGCAGCATCGCTTCAGTGTTTCTGAAACTGGAAAACTAGCATAAAGCCAGGCCAGCTTGAAAGAACAAGACATGGAAGCAGAATTTGGGAATGAACAGAAACATCTTATAAAATTGTACCCACATACACAAATGGAATGGTGCAACAATGGAGTAGGTGGGACATAGACATTTACAGCACAGCCTGAAACAATAATCACATAAACAGAATTCAAAATACTCATAGTAACTAATGTTACATCCAGCCCCCCACTGTTAATACCCCAATCTGGAGCCAGAAGCAAGATGTTAGCCCTAGATTGTAAGATTATATATATATAATCACTATAATAAACATTTGATAGGGGTGATGCATGATAAGGTTAAGATTCAGCCAAATGGTGGCCCAACATTCTTTATTTGCCTCTGTGGCCACGGACCCGTGCAGGAGTCTGTATGTACATACACACACACACACATCACATTATTTTGTATATAGTATATTGAATGCCCAGAACATTCCTTTTCTGCATGTACCTTTAGCTGAAAGCTAAAGCCATTAAAGGGATTGCTCACCTTGAAATTAACTTTTTATATAACGTAGACATTAATATTCTGAGACTATTTGCAACTGGTTTTAATTATTAATAGTTTTTCCGTTATTTAGCTTTTTTTTGATCGGCGCTCTCCAGTTTGGAATTTTAGCAGCTATCTGGTTGCTAGGGTCTTGTTTACCGTATCAACCAGAATGGAATATGAATAGAAGAGAGATTAAATAGAAAGATAAGGAATACAAAGTAACAATAAAATTACAATTGTAGCCTCACAGAGCAAGTTGACTTTTTGGCTGCCGGGGGCAGTGACCCCCATGTGAAAGCTGGAAAGATGTAATAATTCAATAATAATAATGAAGACCAATTGCAAAGTTGCTAGTAATAGGACATTCTATAAAATTCTAGTTAATGTAAAGGTGAATGCAAAGACAATGGATTCTGCCCATTTGGAAAGAGTCAAAATGCTACTTTACAAGACTGCAGTATGTAACTGTTTCTACTCACTGTTGACTCTGAAGCTTATTCTAATATTTCAGTATCTTTCCTCTCTACCTGCACAGTGAGACCTGGCCTCAATTGTTTCACCTAACAAAGCCACCACTCTGCACACGGGTTTCTGTAAAAATCCAAAAAAGGTTTTTTTTAGTCATGTTTATATATTACAGAGCCAATATCTCTTGCAGCATTCAACATAGAAAAACAGGCAGAATCAAGTAAAAGTCGTAAGGCAGTATAACGACACAATGTACAAAGCTGGTCTTGCCTCCTTCCGTTATGTCCTTTGCTTAAAGTTACGCATGTGCGATGCGATAGAAGATGAAATCTCTGCATTCCTTTTGTTTTGCCCATAATAATCCACAAAGGATCCATCTGGTGCAAGCAGATACATGATAATAGTGTGGTCTACCTGTTGGGAAAAGGTGCAATTAATTCAACCGAACTCATTTACTTCTTTGTCTGAGGCCTAGGGTGACACAAGATCACGATTCCCCTTGTTTATTTTGGTCATAAAGTCCATTTAAAATTTACAATGTACTTATAATTTACTTACTATATAGTCATTATCTTCATCTTTTGGTCCTGAGCTGAAATAGACCCTATAAGCTTTGGCCACTTTCTCAATTTGTTCAGAGGAACCAGTTAATCCAATCAGTTTGGGAGAAAATTCTAGTAAAGAAAAAATGGTAACTGTAGCACATCATTTTCACAAGACATGGGCAGAACCCAAGAAAGCGGTAAAAATGACAGTGTTGGGTCCCGAAAAAATCTTACCTTTAACATAGTTGGCGACTGCATCTTTGCTATCACGTTCAGGGTCAATAGTGATGAAAAGTGGAGTTAAATTTGGGAGTGTTGGTATTTTATCTTAAGAAGTAAAAAAATAAATATATAAATGATTAATATATAGAAACATGAGTTTCTACCCGACACTACACTGTAAGTTTATACAACTACAGCCAATAAGCGATACATAGACCTAAGCTGGCCATATGTGTACAGATAAAAACCCAGTTTTGCATGATTTTCGGACCATGTGTGGGCTCAGAATTATCGTCCTCATAATTTCCGGACAATTGCGATTGGTCGTTTATTCGATAGGCCAGGTTAGAAAATTTTCGTTGGATAACGATAAAATCTGATGTGTATATATGTATGTATATATAGTATGATATTGTATGTGACAATATCCTTGGGGACCTACAATGGGAGTCACTTTCATACGGTCGTTGTCTGCCAACTACTTCATGTCCAGAACATCCTCCCATTTGTTATTTTAGGGCTTTATCCTACAATTTCAGTGAATGTTACTTTTAGATCATTGCATTCGATATGCGAACGTTCGTCGGAAGAAGACTAAAATCTGAAAGTATATGGCCAGCTTTAAGCAATTAACAGATGGTTTGTGTTTATTCATTTCTATCCACTAGTTCACAAAAATACTTAAACTCACACTTGTATATAAAACCTGATTTTAAAGGACATGTTAACCCCACACCGTATCACCCGACAGTGTCTGAACGAGGAGATCCAGGGTCCCAATAATTGGCAGGATCCTACAAACAGCCTCTTTGAAATCTTTCAATACCTGCCACTCTGGTTGTCCAGAGGTTAATAGTAAGACTGCAGCAACCCCTTAATCACTCAGATTTCCTTCTCTTCCTGTAACCCACTCGGCCCCCTCTCTCGGGAATTTGCTTTGGCTGTTGGCTAGTGAGCATGCTCAGTTGTTCTAAGCTCAGATTACTAAACACGCCCTCTAGTCTAGCAGCCAGTGAAGAGATGGCATTGCTGGTTACCAAAGAAACTCAGCTCTAGCTGTCTGCTTCAATTTTTTTCTCCTAACTTTCTCTCCGGAGCTCAGCTCAAACAAAGCAGAACTTTTATCAGACAGTTGTGCCTGTGTGAGCCTGTATTCTTGATGAAATATATGCTAAATAAGGGCCTGTGTGTGTGTATGCTGTTTGAAGATTTATATGTATCTGATTATGTAGAGGAAAAATGGCCACCGGGTAAAGGCTGCTACTTGCTTTAGGAAAATGTGATGGTGCTAGCAAACGGAGCAGATATATGCAGTACAAATAATGCCATTTGGGTGGGGGAAACATGTCTAACTGATATACATTGACGGCAAATGTAGACTTTACATGTCCTTTAAGTTAACCACACCTAACCAGGATATATCAGTTGGTAAACAGAGGACTTAATTATAAAGTTATATTTACATGAAACAAGAATTGTTAGTTTGACTGAATACACACAAAGGGTGAAACAACAGGTTATATTATTACCAATCTCATCTACCACCAGAATCATTTTTTCAATTTCTTCAGGACAAATGTCCGGACAGTGTGTGAATCCGAAGTAAAGCAGGACCCATTGGCCGAGATAATCTTTGTCTGTTTTGGGTTGCCCGTTGTGATCAATTAAAGAGAATGGTCCACCCAGCAATGGCTTCCCCAGGGAACGTTTCCTTTCTTGCTCTAGCTCTACAAAAGAAATGTTTCATGACAAAATTAGAGCCAGTGATCCGTGCCCAGTTGCATTAGTAAACATTTGGACACAACAGATAAGCTATTGATAAACAGCTGAATGGGGGTGACAAGACACATATATTTATTTCAAAGGTCCACTTTCAAAAATATCACTTCCTTTATTAGATATAAAAAGAAACAACACACACGTATACAATAAACATTTTTAATATCTGTCCTAAGACAACCTGACAAACACCACCAGGAAGGCTCATTGGGTAGTTTTACAGAGCACCCATTTCCATATTTGCCCTAGGGCCTATACTCACCTGTTGCCCACAACATAGCATCAATTTGGGAAGGAATACAGGTACCACTGTTGTTTTAGTTGTTCTGTTAAGCTTTATTGTAGAATTAAAAAAAAATTAAAAACAACCTTGTATGTAAATACTTGAATTTCAGTACACTTCTAGATCTTACCAAACAAATGGATCTGGGACACGCGTGCAAAGCCATATTGGGCTGATCTGATCATGTGGCCCTGGGGCCAACAATTGGATCATGCATTGGGGCCTACAGAGATTAAACTGCATCAATGCACCTATGTGGTACTCATTCAATGGCATTTTCAAAGGTTCCCTATAGATACCTGGTTGAATTTGCCAGATATTGGTCAGACGGCCCATCAGTGGGCCCCATACATGGACAAAGAAGCTGCTAAAAAGGATTGAGTCAGCAGCTTTTATTGGCCTGCTTAAAGAGCAAGGAAAGGCTTCTACTATAGATCTTAATATATCGTAGAGCCCCCTTGCCAGTAGCAGATAGCCAACTTTATTTTTAAAAATAATCCTCCCTTCTCCCAAAATGTGCCTTCCTTTCCTCTTTTTGCACTCTGTCGTGGCCGCCATGTTGGATTTCCCCCCAGCATCATCCCTGCGGCGACCAAACACCCCCCCGGTGACCTAACACCCCAAACCCGCTCGCAGTGCCCCACCCCGCAGCGCTTGCCTGGGCTTCCCTGCTTTTTCTGTGCTTCTGTGTCCTCTGCGTCTGTGTGCACGCTCACAGGGGCCTGGGTAGGGAGAGGAGGGGAGCGTGTCAGCAATGCGCATGCGCCGCCTACAGTGTCCCGGTCGTAGGGTCTGAGCAGGAGTGATGCATTATGGGAATCCTTTACCCAGCTCAGCATTTTTTCTTCCCGTTTGGCTTCAGATCTTCTGAACAGGTGAAATATGGGGAGACTTAAGGGCACTATTGAGACAACTGAAGGTATGCCTGCAGCTTGGGATTAACTCTTTATTAGCCTTTCCTTCTCCTTTACGTGAGGTTAACATTAATATACATTAGACAGTCTGGCTATGGGAAAAGTGATAGGATGAAAAACTTACTGTCCTCTTTCTCCTTTTTGAGATATTTCATTCCAGCCATTAAAGCTCCCCCCAAGGCAACAGTAAGTGCCAGAGATTTCCAGGAGACAGGCTACTGGGAGAAAAATCAGAGGAGCTTATCAATGGAAAATACCCAGGACAGACACATCTTATTCACATTCTTATTACTATTATTTTGCACACGTTCTTTGCTTTCTAAGAAATCCTTACATTCTGTTTTTATATTCCTTTGTATTTCTTTTATATTGCCGACACATTTATTTTTTAATCTTTAATGTCCCCCCAAAAAATAAACCTAAGTATACACATTTACCAAAATATGGATCTCTTCTCCTTACCCCTGGTTTGGATGGTCCTGTCTTTTTCCCAGGTGGAGGAGGTGGAAGTGTACTGAGCAGCCGAATATTCCTAGAATTCCTACAGCAAACTGCACACAGGTAACTGCCAGTCTAGGTTAAAGAATAAGTTGTAATCAGTGGCCAGAATACTGAATTATCCATAGTGGACTGACCATGAGAGTAATATTTTGAGATATTTTGCAATTGGTCTTCATTTTTTTATTATTTGTAGTTTTTTAGATATTTCACTTTTTGTTAAGCAGCTTTGCAGTTTGGGGTTTCAGCAGCTATCTTGTTGCTAGGGTCCAAGTTACCTTAGCAACCAGGTAGTGGTTTGAATGAGAGGATGGAAAATGAATAGGAGAGGACCTGAGTAGAAAAACAAGTTATAAAAAGTAACAATAAAACTGGAGCCTCACAGAGCAATAGTTTTTTTTTGGCTGCCGGGGTCAGTGAGATTAAAAACTACGAGAATGAATGAAGACCAACTGAAAAGTTAACAGCCCCTTTAAGTTTATAATAATTTGTTTATAAGCTAGAGTTCTGCAGTCTGTAATAAGTGTATTATGGCTTAAGCACCATATAGGAGGATAATGTCCAAGCTAATACACAATATATCTATATATATATACTGTATGTGCAGGTATAAGGCAGGGGTGCCAGCAGTGTCACATTCAGTTTTACGGTTCTGTATGAAGTGTAGCACTGCCTGTGACTCAGCAGAAAGGGAGAATGCAGAAAAGAAACATGTCCTCCTGCTGCTGCTAATCAAGGGCAACAAGGGCAAGTAGCACAGAGCCTGGGAACCCCCACTATATGGGATTATTGGACTCTCCTTTTAAGCTAATGATAACAATATAGGGCTTAGTTATATTTCCTATTGCAATGGGCAAGTACCAATCCCCTTACAGGTACAGCAGCTGGGGTGGGTGCACATACAAACAAACAATGCCAGTCAGTCATACAAACTGTCAGTCAGTCATACAAACAATGTCAGTCAGTCATACAAACAATGCCAGTCAGTCATACAAACTGTCAGTCAGTCATACAAACAATGTCAGTCAGTCATACAAACTGTCAGTCAGTCATACAAACAATGTCAGTCAGTCATACAAACAATGCCAGTCAGTCATACAAACTGTCAGTCAGTCATACAAACAATGTCAGTCAGTCATACAAACTGTCAGTCAGTCGTACAAACTGTCAGTCGTACAAACTGTCAGTCAGTCATACAAACAATGTCAGTCAGTCATACAAACAATGTCAGTCAGTCGTACAAACTGTCAGTCAGTCGTACAAACTGTCAGTCAGTCATACAAACTGTCAGTCATACAAACTGTCAGTCATACAAACAATGTCAGTCAGTCATACAAACTGTCAGTCAGTCATACAAACTGTCAGTCAGTCATACAAACTGTCAGTCAGTCATACAAACTGTCAGTCATACAAACAATGTCAGTCAGTCATACAAACAATGCCAGTCAGTCATACAAACTGTCAGTCAGTCATACAAACTGTCAGTCATACAAACAAACTGTCAGTCATACAAACAAACTGTCAGTCATACAAACTATGTCAGTCAGTCATACAAACTGTCAGTCATACAAACAAACTGTCAGTCATACAAACAATGTCAGTCAGTCATACAAACTATGTCAGTCAGTCATACAAACAAACTATGTCAGTCAGTCATACAAACTGTCAGTCATACAAACAATGTCAGTCAGTCATACAAACAAACTATGTCAGTCAGTCATACAAACTGTCAGTCATACAAACAAACTGTCAGTCATACAAACAATGTCAGTCAGTCATACAAACTGTCAGTCATACAAACTGTCAGTCAGCCATACAAACTGTCAGTCAGTCATACAAACTGTCAGTCATACAAACAAACTGTCAGTCATACAAACAAACTGTCAGTCATACAAACTGTCAGTCATACAAACAAACTGTCAGTCATACAAACTATGTCAGTCAGTCATACAAACTGTCAGTCAGTCATACAAACTGTCAGTCAGTCATACATACAAACTATGTCAGTCAGTCATACAAACTGTCAGTCAGTCATATAAACAAACTGTCAGTCATACAAACAATGTCAGTCAGTCATACAAACAATGTCAGTCATACAAACTGTCAGTCATATAAACAAACTGTCAGTCAGTCATACAAAGTCTCTGTCAGTCAGTCAGTCAGTCAGACTTTGTCGGTGAGGTAGTACATGTACATCCCAGTCAGTGTGTTCCTGTGAGTGAAACCCTCACACCCACTCTCCCCTCACACCCACTCACCCCCACTCCCACCCACTCCCCACACGTACCCCGTTTCGGGCCGGAGCCGCCAATCCCCAGAGCGCTGCCCCTCTGGCAGAGCCCATTCCCACCCTCCCGTACAGCCCTATGAGCGCCGCCATCTTCCTGAGGTAAATGTCAGTACACACGTTCCCTGTGGAGAATTCGAAGTCACGGCAACGTGTGACGTCACCGAGGGGGCGTATCCAAACCTGCAAAAGTCCGTCAGTCATCCTGTGCCGTAAAGGAGGCGGGGCTACTGGCGCACATGCGCAAACGTGCTTACGATTGCCGGGACGTACCTGGCTAATGTACTGCCCGTGTTATGAAGGAAACCCGCCTAGTATTTATGGGGTTTGTGTGCAGGTTCTGGGGCATTCCTGTTTATTTTACATATTTTTATTTCAGTTCTCACATTTAGTATTTCTCGCATCAATTCTTCTCAGAATTCATAAGGTTCCCATACTATAACCGTGGCGGAACTATAAGGTACAAACCCGCCAAGGTACACTTTGGGGCTATTTTTTGGAGCCTTGGCGGGTTTATAGAGTGAAACTAGCCAAAGTTTTTTCCCCCCTATTGTGCCTGTCCCATTGCATGCTGGGTAATGTAGTTTGTATCTAACAAGCAGCCTACAGCTAGGATTAATATAAAACTACAATACCCAGCATGCAATTGGACAGTATAGACAGAAGCTCCCATTTCTATTCTATTCAGGCTCAACCTGTCTGTTCTACCCCCTGCTCTATAGGGTATGGGATTGTACCATTACTTTCTCATATTTAATTAAATAAGTTTTAAGGGGGCCATACACAAGGCAAGGTCGCCAAGTGAGACAGGTTTGCGATATCAGGGGAATTTAGGCTAATTTAAAGGGGAACTTTCATCAATGGGAATCTGCTTAGCTTGGCTCAGTACTGACAGGCAGCTTGTGTTCCAAGGAGTGGGCGGGTCCAACCATTCTTGACTGACACCTACATTTCAACCCCCACCTGCCCAGCTTTCCTATTTGAAGGCTTTGAAGAAGGTCTAAAAATTCAACCCAATTTACCTGTGGAGACACCTCTCTCCCTTACTTTTTGAGCAGCAGCAATTGAGATTTTTAGCAAAGGCCCAGCAATTTGAAACATACATGCCAAGTGAGCTGGTGGGGGATTCTGGGAATTGTAGTTAAACATTAACTTTAGGGCACCCACTTGTACATTCCCATAAAATCAATTTGTCTTTTGTATAACTTAGCAATAACACTGCAGTCACTGTATATGTATGTAAGCTTATCAATAACAGAATATATTCTTACACATACACAGACTGGCTATAGTAAAAAGTGCTACAGACTGGCCAGGTGGGCCCAATTAGACTCAGCTGGCCAATCAAGAAGCCTGAGAGCCTGGTTGGTCAGTCTGTAGGAGATCTCTGACTAAGGGACATAGAGAGGTGTCTGTGAACCCAACATACAGGAGTCTATGGGGCAGATTCATCAAAGTAGGAGTTTGAATCCCTAAATGGGTAAAATTTGGATTAGATACGATAATTTCTGATGATTGAAAATGTCCCGAAAATATTGGCGTATTGGCGATCCGAAAGTCATGAAATTTTCATATGCGAACGATCGTAAACGACGGGAAAACCTTTCTGACTTTGATCCTTCTATGCATGTTTTTTGAAGCCTCCCATAGGGCTCAATGGCACTCTGCAGCTCCAACCCGGCCCAAGGAAAGTCTCCCATAGGGCTCAATGGCACTCTGCAGCTCCAACCTGGCCCAAGGAAAGTCTCCCATAGGGCTCAATGGCACTCTGCAGCTCCAACCTGGCCCAAGGAAAGTCTCCCATAGGGCTCAATGGCACTCTGCAGCTCCAACCCGGCCCAAGGAAAGTCTCCCATAGGACTCAATGGCACTCTGCAGCTCCAACCCGGCCCAAGGAAAGTCTCCCATAGGGCTCAATGGCACTCTGCAGCTCCAACCTGGCCCAAGGAAAGTCTCCCATAGGGCTCAATGGCACTCTGCAGCTCCAACCCGGCCCAAGGAAAGCCTCCCATAGGGCTCAATGGCACTCTGCAGCTCCAACCTGGCCCAAGGGAAGTCTCCCATAGGGCTCAATGGCACTCTGCAGCTCCAACCCGGCCCAAGGAAAGTCTCCCATAGGACTCAATGGCACTCTGCAGCTCCAACCCGGCCCAAGGAAAGTCTCCCATAGGGCTCAATGGCACTCTGCAGCTCCAACCCGGCCCAAGGAAAGTCTCCCATAGGGCTCAATGGCACTCTGCAGCTCCAACCCGGCCCAAGGAAAGTCTCCCATAGGGCTCAATGGCACTCTGCTGCTCCAACCCGGCCCAAGGAAAGTCTCCCATAGGGCTCAATGGCACTCTGCAGCTCCAACCCAGCCCAAGGAAAGTCTCCCATAGGGCTCAATGGCACTCTGCAGCTCCAACCCGGCCCAAGGAAAGTCTCCCATAGGGCTCAATGGCACTCTGCAGCTCCAACCCGGCCCAAGGAAAGTCTCCCATAGGACTCAATGGCACTCTGCAGCTCCAACCCGGCCCAAGGAAAGTCTCCCATAGGGCTCAATGGCACTCTGCAGCTCCAACCCGGCCCAAGGAAAGTCTCCCATAGGGCTCAATGGCACTCTGCAGCTCCAACCCGGCCCAAGGAAAGTCTCCCATAGGGCTCAATGGCACTCTGCAGCTCCAACCCGGCCCAAGGAAAGCCTCCCATAGGGCTCAATGGCACCCTGCAGCTCCAACCCGGCCCAAGGAAAGTCTCCCATAGGGCTCAATGGCACTCTGCAGTTCCAACCCGGCCCAAGGAAAGTCTCCCATAGGGCTCAATGGCACTCTGCAGCTCCAACCCGGCCCAAGGAAAGCCTCCCATAGGGCTCAATGGCACTCTGCAGCTCCAACCCGGCCCAAGGAAAGCCTCCCATAGGGCTTAATGGCACTCTGCAGCTCCAACCTGGCCCAAGGAAAGTCTCCCATAGGACTCAATGGCACTCTGCAGCTCCAACCCGACCCAAGGAAAGTCTCCCATAGGGCTCAATGGCACTCTGCAGCTCCAACCCGGCCCAAGGAAAGCCTCCCATAGGGCTCAATGGCACTCTGCAGCTCCAACCCGACCCAAGGAAAGTCTCCCATAGGGCTCAATGGCACTCTGCAGCTCCAACCCGGCCCAAGGAAAGTCTCCCATAGGGCTCAATGGCACTCTGCAGCTCCAACCTGGCCCGAGGAAAGCCTCCCATAGGGCTCAATGGCACTCTGCAGCTCCAACCCGGCCCGAGGAAAGCCTCCCATAGGGCTCAATGGCACTCTGCAGCTCCAACCCGGCCCAAGGAAAGTCTCCCATAGGGCTCAATGGCACTCTGCAGCTCCAACCCGGCCCAAGGAAAGTCTCCCATAGGGCTCAATGGCACTCTGCAGCTCCAACCCGGCCCAAGGAAAGTCTCCCATAGGACTCAATGGCACTCTGCAGCTCCAACCCGGCCCAAGGAAAGTCTCCCATAGGGCTCAATGGCACTCTGCAGCTCCAACCCGGCCCAAGGAAAGTCTCCCATAGGGCTCAATGGCACTCTGCAGCTCCAACCCGGCCCAAGGAAAGTCTCCCATAGGGCTCAATGGCACTCTGCAGCTCCAACCCGGCCCAAGGAAAGCCTCCCATAGGGCTCAATGGCACCCTGCAGCTCCAACCCGGCCCAAGGAAAGTCTCCCATAGGGCTCAATGGCACTCTGCAGTTCCAACCCGGCCCAAGGAAAGTCTCCCATAGGGCTCAATGGCACTCTGCAGCTCCAACCCGGCCCAAGGAAAGCCTCCCATAGGGCTCAATGGCACTCTGCAGCTCCAACCCGGCCCAAGGAAAGCCTCCCATAGGGCTTAATGGCACTCTGCAGCTCCAACCTGGCCCAAGGAAAGTCTCCCATAGGACTCAATGGCACTCTGCAGCTCCAACCCGGCCCAAGGAAAGCCTCCCATAGGGCTCAATGGCACTCTGCAGCTCCAACCCGGCCCAAGGAAAGCCTCCCATAGGGCTCAATGGCACTCTGCAGCTCCAACCCGGCCCAAGGAAAGTCTCCCATAGGGCTCAATGGCACTCTGCAGCTCCAACCTGGCCCAAGGAAAGCCTCCCATAGGGCTCAATGGCACTCTGCAGCTCCAACCCGGCCCGAGGAAAGCCTCCCATAGGGCTCAATGGCACTCTGCAGCTCCAACCCGGCCCAAGGAAAGTCTCCCATAGGGCTCAATGGCACTCTGCAGCTCCAACCCGGCCCAAGGAAAGTCTCCCATAGGGCTCAATGGCACTCTGCAGCTCCAACCCGGCCCAAGGAAAGTCTCCCATAGGGCTCAATGGCACTCTGCAGCTCCAACCCGGCCCAAGGAAAGTCTCCCATAGGGCTCAATGGCACTCTGCAGCTCCAACCCGGCCCAAGGAAAGTCTCCCATAGGGCTCAATGGCACTCTGCAGCTCCAACCCAGCCCAAGGAAAGTCTCCCATAGGGCTCAATGGCTCTCTGCAGCTCCGACCCGGCCCAAGGAAAGCCATGATACCGAAACTTTTGTACTCGGCGCGACAAATACGATTTTGTCGCACAAAATGTCGCAAAGTACGAAAAAGTCACAAAAAATACACACAGTACAAAAACTTAGAAAAAATAAGTTTTTTTTTAGTATTCGATTTCAATCATACTTTAATGAATGTGCCCCTATGTGTTTGTTTAATATCCGTGTGTGAAGGACTTGGAGCTACCCACGTGATGGAAAGCAGACTTGATTAAGCAGAGATCAGCTTATCATAGACACCAAATGTGTTCATCGTCTTTACATTTCAAATGTTCCCTAGCCCTTTAGATTGTAAGCTCTTTTGAGAAGAGTCCTCTGATCCCATTTTTATTCCTATACCCGTGTTTGCTAAAATGTTCATAGACCCCTCTGTTTGTTTTAAATGAATGAAATGCGTTGTATAGCTGGCTGGCACTATTGCAATAAATAATTATTAGGGGGCTGAGACTCATTCGCGGTGACCCGAGTTTGTACAAGAAAGTGTTTGTTACAGGGTTACCCTTCACTGTGGCACCCCAACACCCTCACCCAGCACCTCAAGTGGTTTTATTCATGTTTTCTACTCTCCCCAGTTCCTAAGGGTAAAGACACACACAGCTACTAATAACAGCTACTTCTAGTGGCTACTTAAATAGATAATGCTGATCATTTACTGATAACTGTCTCAAGTTATGAGGTTAGACTGTCGAAGTTGGGGTTGTTTTACTCTGGAAAAGAGGTGCTTGGGAGGGGACATGATTACTCTGTACAAGTACATTAGAGGGGATTATAGGCAGATGGGGGGGTTCTTTTTTCCCATAAAAACAATCAACGCACCAGAGAGAAGCAGCACAGGGGGGTTTTCACGGTGAGGGCAGTGAGGGGGTTGGGGAATGCCCTTCCTAGTGATGGGGTAATGGCAGATTCTGTTAATGCCTATAAGAGGAGCCTGGATGAGTTCTTGATCAATCAGAATACCCAAGGCTATTGTGATACTAATATCTACAGTTAGTATTACTGGTTGTATTTATAGTTTATGTATGTGAGTGTATAGATTGGTAAGTATAGGTTGTGTGCTGGGTTTACTTGGAAGGGTTGAACTTAATGGACTCTGGTCTTTTTTCAACCCTATGTAACTATATAACGTGTTTTAACAGAGGCAGTTCTCAGTATTGTCTATGGCAGGGGATTTTCTGGAGTTTAGTAGCCTGGAAAAAGTAGCTGCAACTAGTAGCCCAGTGTGTCTTCACCCTAAGGGTAAGGCCCCGCACAGGCTGACAATCCGCCCCATGGGACCTTACCCTAAAGCAGTCGTTGTCAGGCTGTTTTTGGTTTAAGCCCCCCCACTGCAGGACCAGCTTTTGCTCAAGGGCCCCCTTAGCGCTTATCAGCTTTTGTCTCAAGAATAACTAGGACAGCAAATAAAAACTTATTGACTTTTAGATTTCTGGGTATGTATGAAAGCATAGTAGGTCCAGAGTGGGATTCAAGATAGGCATTCCCAGTACCCAGAGGCCCAAACAGCCCCCCCCAGCCCAATAAATAGTGACTGTCTGTGGCACCTTACAGCCCCCCTGGCATTCCCAGTACCCAGAGGCACAAACAGCCCCCCCCCAGCCCAATAAATAGTGACTGTCTGTGGCACCTTACAGCCCCCCCGGCATTCCCAGTACCCAGAGGCCCAAACAGCCCCCCCCAGCCCAATAAATAGTGACTGTCTGTGGCACCTTACAGCCCCCCTGGCATTCCCAGTACCCAGAGGCACAAACAGCCCCCCCCCCCAGCCCAATAAATAGTGACTGTCTGTGGCACCTTACAGCCCCCCTGGCATTCCCAGTACCCAGAGGCCCAAACAGCCCCCCCCAGCCCAATAAATAGTGACTGTCTGTGGCACCTTACAGCCCCCCTGGCATTCCCAGTACCCAGAGGCACAAACAGCCCCCCCCCCAGCCCAATAAATAGTGACTGTCTGTGGCACCTTACAGCCCCCCTGGCATTCCCAGTACCCAGAGGCACAAACAGCCCCCCCCCCCAGCCCAATAAATAGTGACTGTCTGTGGCACCTTACAGCCCCCCTGGCATTCCCAGTACCCAGAGGCACAAACAGCCCCCCCCAGCCCAATAAATAGTGACTGTCTGTGGCACCTTACAGCCCCCCTGGCATTCCCAGTACCCAGAGGCACAAACAGCCCCCCCCAGCCCAATAAATAGTGACTGTCTGTGGCACCTTACAGCCCCCCTGGCATTCCCAGTACCCAGAGGCACAAACAGCCCCCCCAGCCCAATAAATAGTGACTGTCTGTGGCACCTTACAGCCCCCCTGGCATTCCCAGTACCCAGAGGCACAAACAGCCCCCCCCAGCCCAATAAATAGTGACTGTCTGTGGCACCTTACAGCCCCCCTGGCATTCCCAGTACCCAGAGGCACAAACAGCCCCCCCAGCCCAATAAATAGTGACTGTCTGTGGCACCTTACAGCCCCCCTGGCATTCCCAGTACCCAGAGGCACAAACAGCCCCCCCAGCCCAATAAATAGTGACTGTCTGTGGCACCTTACAGCCCCCCTGGCATTCCCAGTACCCAGAGGCACAAACAGCCCCCCCCCCCCCCCAGCCCAATAAATAGTGACTGTCTGTGGCACCTTACAGCCCCCCTGGCATTCCCAGTACCCAGAGGCACAAACAGCCCCCCCAGCCCAATAAATAGTGACTGTCTGTGGCACCTTACAGCCCCCCTGGCATTCCCAGTACCCAGAGGCACAAACAGCCCCCCCAGCCCAATAAATAGTGACTGTCTGTGGCACCTTACAGCCCCCCTGGCATTCCCAGTACCCAGAGGCACAAACAGCCCCCCCCCAGCCCAATAAATAGTGACTGTCTGTGGCACCTTACAGCCCCCCTGGCATTCCCAGTACCCAGAGGCACAAACAGCCCCCCCAGCCCAATAAATAGTGACTGTCTGTGGCACCTTACAGCCCCCCTGGCATTCCCAGTACCCAGAAGCCCAAACAGCCCCAACTGGCACAATACATGGTGACTTTGTGTGATCCCATGGCATTGGCCAGCACTCACAGTACGCCAAGCTTGAATATAGGCTTTATTCCCCCCACCTCACTGCTTCAGGTGCCCCAGCACTGAAACCAGAACCTAACGGGCCATAACACTGAGTCCAAATACCAAATCAGCCCTAAGCAGCCCGCGCAAGCGCAGAGAAGCCTCAGCGGTGTGACGTCACGTAGCAACAGGGGATCCGCCCCGCCGCTCCGCCGTCTCCAAGGCACAAGTGCGCATGCGTTGAAGATCTGAGCTGTACCGCGGGTGGGGATTGGCCGGGGGTGAGACGGCGAGGGGTGCTTCAGTGTAGACACACGGTACCCGGGGCTCCGGTTGTGTCGGATTTAGCGCTGGGCTCCGCCTCCCGTTTGTTTGAGCCACAGGAGCCGCCCGCTGTGTGACAGGAGCTGGAAGCGATATGGCAGCTCCGTGCTGCGGGATACAGATTGGACTCGAACCCCTTTGGCACCGAGCGGGCCCAGGCATTAGGGCTAACACCCCACCATGGAGACATTCCTGTGGCATCCACAAGGGGGCAGTACCACTTAGCAACCCCACAATGTGCCACCCACTCTCCTTCCCCCCAGGCTCCCTCACCTGGTGCCAGTCCCTGCCCTCACCTGTGCCACTCACAGTCAGCCACAGGGGGGCACCCACACAGGCCCTCCCCTGCACCCATTGGTGTCACCCATGGCCCTGGGACAGCACTTCCCTCTCTCAGCAGACTGCCCCTCTGACTGCCCCCAGGTTATACCTGCCCCCAGTACTTGCCTCCTAGCCTCACTCCCAGGCTGAACTTGCCCCAGGTGGGGTTGCCATGTGGGGGCTCCGGAGGGGCCGGCTGCTGCTGCTCTTGGCTCTCGCCATCCTGGCATTCGATATTTATTTCCACCTGTGGCCAAAGCTGCTGTTGAGGATCAGTCGCGACTGTGATTGCCCTGGGCCACCCCGAACTGAGGCAACGGTTTCCTTAGCAACAGGCTCCTCTGTGGCCCCTGCTACCGCTGTGCCAGAACCCCCAAAACTTCAAAAACTCTTCTCTCACCCTTTGTACCAACCCCAGGACCCCCGCACCCCTGCCCACCGGAACCTGCTGCTCGGCTACCAGAGAGCCACGGGGAGCTACAGGAAGAGGGTAGCCCACCACAACCGGTGAGAGCCCACGGAATTGTGTGTAATACCCTCCCGGGTAGTGTGAGTGTGTAATACCCTCCTGGGTAGTGTGAGTGTGTAATACCCTCCTGGGTAGTGTGAGTGTGTAATACCCTCCTGGGTAGTGTGAGTGTGTAATACCCTCCTGGGTAGTGTGAGTGTGTAATACCCTCCTGGGTAGTGTGAGTGTGTAATACCCTCCTGGGTAGTGTGAGTGTGTAATACCCTCCTGGGTAGTGTGAGTGTGTAATACCCTCCCGGGTAGTGTGAGTGTGTAATACCCTCCCGGGTAGTGTGAGTGTGTAATACCCTCCCGGGGAGTGTGAGTGTGTAATACCCTCCTGGGTAGTGTGAGTGTGTAATACCCTCCCGGGGAGTGTGAGTGTGTAATACCCTCCCGGGGAGTGTGAGTGTGTAATACCCTCCCGGGGAGTGTGAGTGTGTAATACCCTCCCGGGGAGTGTGAGTGTGTAATACCCTCCCGGGTAGTGTGAGTGTGTAATACCCTCCCGGGTAGTGTGAGTGTGTAATACCCTCCCGGGGAGTGTGAGTGTGTAATACCCTCCCGGGGAGTGTGAGTGTGTAATACCCTCCCGGGTAGTGTGAGTGTGTAATACCCTCCCGGGTAGTGTGAGTGTGTAATACCCTCCCGGGTAGTGTGAGTGTGTAATACCCTCCCGGGTAGTGTGAGTGTTTAATACCCTCCTGGGGAGTGTGAGTGTGTAATACCCTCCTGGGTAGTGTGAGTGTGTAATACCCTCCCGGGTAGTGTGACTGTGTAATACCCTCCTGGGTAGTGTGAGTGTGTAATACCCTCAAGGGTAGTGTGAGTGTGTAATACCCTCCTGGGTAGTGTGAGTGTGTAATACCCTCCTGGGTAGTGTGAGTGTGAGTGTGTAATACCCTCCTGGGTAGTGTGAGTGTGTAATACCCTCCTGGGTAGTGTGAGTGTGAGTGTGTAATACCCTCCTGGGGAGTGTGAGTGTGTAATACCCTTCCGGGTAGTGTGAGTGTGTAATACCCTCCTGGGTAGTGTGAGTGTGTAATACCCTCCTGGGTAGTGTGAGTGTGTAATACCCTCCTGGGTAGTGTGAGTGTGAGTGTGTAATACCCTCCTGGGTAGTGTGAGTGTGAGTGTGTAATACCCTCCTGGGTAGTGTGAGTGTGAGTGTGTAATACCCTCCTGGGTAGTGTGAGTGTGAGTGTGTAATACCCTCCTGGGTAGTGTGAGTGTGAGTGTGTAATACCCTCCTGGGTAGTGTGAGTGTTGGAGTATCTGTGTAAGTACAGCTTTATCCTTATATTATCTCCTGTATAGTGAGTATGTGTGTAACACTGCTATCTATACAAGGGTAAGGGCAGATTTATCCAAATGGGCATTTAGAGCTTAATACATAATAACTCACCCACGTTCTATTCATTCCTATGGGAATTTTAGAAGCGTATTTATCAAATGGGGATTTAATTGGTTCTAACTTTCACCCATTGATAAATACGCCACTGAAATTCCCATAGGAATGAATAGAACGTGGGTGAGTTATTATGTATTAAGCTCTAAATGCCCATTTGGATAAATCTGCCCCTTAGTATGTTATAGAATTACCTTTCATAGCAACTTTTCAACTGGTCTTCATTTTTTTTATAGTTTTTTAATTATTTGCCTTCCTCTTCTTACTCATTCCAGCTTTCAAATGGGGGTCACTGACCCCGGCAGCCAAACCCTATTGCTCTGTGAGGCTCCAGTTTTATTGTTATTGTTACTTTTTATTCCTTATCTTTCTATTCAGACCATCTGCTATTCATAATCCTGTCTCTCTTTTAAACCACCATCTGGTTACTAGGTTAAATAGACCATAGCAACCTAGGTAGATGCTGAAATTCCATACTGGAGAGCAGCCGAACCCAAAGTGAAGACCAACTGCATGTTGTCTCAGAGTAGTCTCAAAGTTAATTTAAAGCTGAACACCCCCTTTACATTGTGTGACAGTGTCAGTACATAGTGAGTGTGTAGTGAGTGTGTTACTCTGGGTGCAGCAGTACTACCGGGTATCACTCACTGTACATCACAAACACACAGTATATAGAATGACTCCCACGGGGCCAAACTGCCAATATCCCTCAGGCCAGGAAGCTGTTCCTTCCTTCCAGGCATGAAAGGGTTACAGAGGGGCTGCTGCCACATAGTGTGGGAAGGGGGCATCTATGGCACAAATACAGTCTTATTCTGAATATTTTATTTGTGTGATTCTTTGTGTTATTTTTCATCTTCCCCCCTATTTCGTCTTCTGTATTAGTCCCACCACCTCTGCTGGGAGGTCACTCTCTGTATCTACCCCTGCATCTTAAGCAACACTGTTCCCTTTCAACCTCTCCTCTCTAATCTCTCTAATGTTTTAGTCCCACCACCTCCACTGGAAGGCTCTCCCAGCAGTGCCCCTGGGTGTAACGTGTGTATTGTGCTTAATGGGCTGGCATTCCCTGTGTGCCCTGCTGATTCCCTCACACTGCCAGGCAGGCATGCCAAGCTACTGCCAAGCTGTAGCAGGACAGAGTGAGGGGGCCTTGGAAGAAGGGGGGGCATTAGGCACAGGACAGAGTGAGGGGACCCTGGAATAAGGGGGGGCACAGGAGAGAGTGAGGGGACCCTGGAATAAGGGGGGGCACAGGAGAGAGTGAGGGGACCCTGGAATAAGGGGGGGCACAGGAGAGAGTGAGGGGACCCTGGAATAAGGGGGGGCACAGGAGAGAGTGAGGGGACCCTGGAATAAGGGGGGGCACAGGAGAGAGTGAGGGGACCCTGGAATAAGGGGGGGCACAGGAGAGAGTGAGGGGACCCTGGAATAAGGGGAGGCACAGGACAGAGTGAGGGGACCCTGGAATAAGGGGAGGCACAGGAGAGAGTGAGGGGACCCTGGAATAAGGGGGGGCACAGGAGAGAGTGAGGGGACCCTGGAATAAGGGGGGGCACAGGAGAGAGTGAGGGGACCCTGGAATAAGGGGGGGCACAGGAGAGAGTGAGGGGACCCTGGAATAAGGGGGGGCACAGGAGAGAGTGAGGGACCCTGGAATAAGGGGGGGCACAGGAGAGAGTGAGGGGACCCTGGAATAAGGGGAGGCACAGGAGAGAGTGAGGGGACCCTGGAATAAGGGGGGGCACAGGAGAGAGTGAGGGGACCCTGGAATAAGGGGGGGCACAGGAGAGAGTGAGGGGACCCTGGAATAAGGGGGGGCACAGGAGAGAGTGAGGGGACCCTGGAATAAGGGGGGGCACAGGACAGAGTGAGGGGACCCTGGAATAAGGGGGGGCACAGGAGAGAGTGAGGGGACCCTGGAATAAGGGGGGGCACAGGAGAGAGTGAGGGGACCCTGGAATAAGGGGAGGCACAGGACAGAGTGAGGGGACCCTGGAATAAGGGGGGGCACAGGACAGAGTGAGGGGACCCTGGAATAAGGGGGGGCACAGGAGAGAGTGAGGGACCCTGGAATAAGGGGGGGCACAGGACAGAGTGAGGGGACCCTGGAATAAGGGGGGGCACAGGACAGAGTGAGGGGACCCTGGAATAAGGGGGGGCACAGGACAGAGTGAGGGGACCCTGGAATAAGGGGGGGCACAGGACAGAGTGAGGGGACCCTGGAATAAGGGGAGGCACAGGACAGAGTGAGGGGACCCTGGAATAAGGGGGGGCACAGGACAGAGTGAGGGGACCCTGGAATAAGGGGGGGCACAGGAGAGAGTGAGGGGGACCCTGGAATAAGGGGGGGCACAGGACAGAGTGAGGGGACCCTGGAATAAGGGGGGGCACAGGAGAGAGTGAGGGGACCCTGGAAGAAGGGGAGGCACAGGACAGAGTGAGGGGACCCTGGAATAAGGGGGGGCACAGGAGAGAGTGAGGGGACCCTGGAATAAGGGGGGACACAGGACAGAGTGAGGGGACCCTGGAATAAGGGGGGGCACAGGACAGAGTGAGGGGACCCTGGAATAAGGGGGGACACAGGACAGAGTGAGGGGACCCTGGAATAAGGGGGGGCACAGGACAGAGTGAGGGGACCCTGGAATAAGGGGGGGCACAGGAGAGAGTGAGGGGGTTGGCTGAACTCTCCCTCAGCTGTTGCCATTGTGCGGGAATGAAAGAGAAATGATCCGTCAGTGGGGAAATATGTGGGACGAGAGATTTGGCTGCTGGGGCCCCGTCTCGCACTCGCGCCAACAAACATACTTTGGGCATTCTGGGAAATCCATTATGAGCGCCGCTGCCCGGCCGTGTCACCCCTTCAGCTCCAGCTCCATTGGCAAGTGGAGTCGGGAAATAGGAGGCCACCCTGTTACGGGGGCTCTGGTACTGAAAGGGTTAGAATATTCCAGAGCCTCGGCCCCATCTCCTGCGCGTTTATAGACTGGGATTTAGTCCAGCCAGGCAGCCAGAGGGTTAATTGCCTTTGGAAGATTTCATAGGATATAGGGAAAATCCATATTATAGTGTTATGGGGGGGATAGGGGCTGCCAGCTTGGGCAGGGGGGCTTCTACTTCCCCCCCCCCCCCCCCCCCCAGGTTTATATGCCTGTAACCTTGCCCTGAGCTAGGGGCCAATCAGAGCAGCAGCAATCTGGCCAATGGGGACTGGAATATCCCTAAGTGAAATGGCAGAGGCAGGGGAAGGGTTAAGTTTAGGAACACGTTGCCTTGTCCCTTTCTGATAAGCATGGGGGGGTCGTGTTTGCTCAGTGGCCCCAGCAGGGTGCAAGGTCCAACCGCTCAGATAAACCTATTTACCATCCTCTCATTCCATCTGCTCCCTGGTTGCTAAGGTCATTTGGGCCCTAGCAACCAGATAGCTGCTGAAACGCCAAACTGCAGAGCTGCTGAACGAGAAGTGAAACAACTAAACTACAAATAATATAAAATGAAGACCAATTGCAAACTGGCTCAGAATATTACTTTCTACATCATACTAAAAGTTAGCGCAACCCCTTTAACTAAGAGCCGCCCCCATCCCTCACCAACTCAGCGGTGTCTTGTTAGGGTGGGGCTGTGGGCGTGGGCAAAGGAGCCATTTTGTAGGGTCCCAGCACACAGTCAATAAGGGCCATTCTTGTGCCTGTTTGGGTCACCGTGCCCCTATTTTGCAGGAAGCGTCGGGCGCACCACGCGGCTCAGAATAGCTCCGCCCCACTGACAGAGGCCGTGTTCGATGTCAGCGCCCCCTGGCTGCAGTTCCACCTGGAGATCAGCCAAGATGCCCTGTACCCTCGGGCCAGCAGAACCGTGGAGCGGCTCATTGACTGGATGGGGAACATGACGGTTATTAGCGCCGGTAAGTACCGGGTTCCATTAGTAGAACTTATTAGGCGCCACGATTAGCAATCTGGGTCAGGAATGGGTGCAGGTAGAGTCACATGTTTGATGATGTCATAGTTCAGAGATGGGAATATGTATATATTATATAGTGAATAAACTCCCCCCTGTTGTGAACAACAGGAGGGGCTTTACTTAATATAATATACAAGTTTCAGTGAGTCATGGGACAAATGACATCACTAAGCTCCGATTATAACTGATGACATCACTACTCACTGTTTATAAGGATATAATTTACAGTTTGGTCCCATAGGGAAATAATATATACATACATATATTGTATGATGTCAGAGTTTGGGGTTAGATACAGGCGATGCCCTAATTCAGGATGAGGGATTCATACAAAAATGAATGCGGATCACATGTCAGTGTTTTGTTGGTTAAGGTTTTTATGATGTCATAGTTCAGGTAATATCGCTGTTCAGTGACTTTCCACTTTGGAATTTCAGCAGCTATCTGGTTGCCAGGGTTCAAATTTCCTTAGCAACCAGGGAGTGATATGAATAAGAGACTGGTATATGAATAGGGGAGGGTCCTGAATAGCAAAATAAGGAATAAAAAGTAACAATAACAATAAAACTGGAGCCTCACAGAGCAATAGGGTTTGGTTGCCGGGGTCAGTGACCCCCATTTGAAAGCTGCAAAGAGACAGAAGAAGAGAAATAATTCAAAAACTATAAAGAAATAAATAATGAAGACCAACTGAGAAGTTGCTGACATCACAGTTCAGACTAAATGCAGATGTAAGTACACGGGGGGGGGGGTTGTTTACGCAGGGAGAATGTGGCACGGGCGACAGAGGGGTGAGATAAGGAGGGACCCGGCCCCACATGCCAGTTCCAGACGAGGGAGTGAATAAACCGCAGCGCGATGGAGACAAAGCGCAGGAACCAGACGTGTAATTTAGTTGTGTCGGAACAGGTGTGTCAGTAACACGGTGGGGTAATTACAGTTCTGCCCCAAACTGGGCAGGATTTAACCCATTCACACACGGGAGGCCCAAAGCCAAGCCTTGAGGCACTGCGAGGGCAAATAAAGCCCAGATTAAATAGAGCATTGTTTAGTTTCATCCCACAAACGCCGGTGCCACTGTTACACACCCACGCCGGCTCTGGGAACCTGCACAGCAACCTTCATTCACTTGGCCTGCATTTCCTACAGGGTTTGCTTGCCCTTTAATCCGACCAGCACCTCCAGATTTAGACTCCATTATCTCTCCCACCTTAAGCCGCAGCCACAAGTTCCCAATGGAAATTACAGGTCTGAAATCCACCGAGAACTCCCAGTCTGCTAGAGAGATGGACCTCATCAAAGCAATGTTGCAGTTGGTCTTTTATGGTTCTTAGATTAAAGGGGATGTTAACTTTGAGTATGATGTGAGACAGTTTGCAGTTAGTCTTGATTTTTTATTTGTAGCTTTGTAGTATTTCAATAATTGTTCAGCAGCTCTACAGGTTGGGGTTATAATAGCTATCTGGTTGCTATGGTCCAAATTACCTTAGCAACCTTGGAGCGGTTTGAATGAGAAGCTGGTATATGAATAGAGGAGGGGCTGAATAGAGAGATAAGGAATAAAAAGTAACAATAACAATAAAACTGGAGCCTCACAGAGCAATAGGGTTTGGCTGCCGGGGTCAGTGACCCCCATTTGAAAGCAGTTGGAATAAGAAGCCAAATAATTCAAAATATATAAAAAATAAATAATGAAGACCAATTGAAAAGTTGCTTGGAATTGTTCATTCTATAACACACTAAAAGTTAAATTAAAGGTAAACTACCCCTTTCTCAACTGCTGCTTGGTTGCTAGGGTTATTAAGCCCTAACAACCAGCTACTAATTTAACACTGTCTGCTTACCGCAAGTATCTAGGAGTACTGCCCCCTTTAATCATTAACCAGTGATGCCCCAGGTCATGGGGATTGGATGCCAGCCTGCTGCCCTCCCCCAGTACATGCGCTGGGAGGGAAGGTGCCAAACTGGGGCACAGGCGTTGGCAGGCTACCAGGTCGGCATCTGTGTGCATATGGGGGAACTGTGGGCAAGCGATGCCTATGGGGCCTGGCACGGCCCATTCATCATTGTGGGAAACCCTACAGAGAGCCGAGTTGGCTGTGGTACCTGTGCCAACAGGTGGCGTGATAATCTGTGGCTGCCAAGGGGCATAGGTCACCCCTGGCATGTGTATGTGAGCAGCACCGCTGACTGTGGGCAAGGGTGGGTGCCTCTGTTAAAGGGTAAGTTAACCATTGATTGCAGTTATTCTTCACTGTGATGGTTTAGTGTGTGTTCCGCACTGTATCCCTCTGGCAGCCTGCGCTGTGCTAAATGTCTCCTCCTTCCCTATTGGCAGATCTCAGCCCCGACGAGAAGGCACTGAATGGGGAGTGTGACTGCAACCAAGGTAAGTGCCCCCCGATCATGTGTGTTGCACCCCAACAGTCCCAATCCCTTACATGTCTGGTTATTCCATTACAGGGGTGTGGTCAGATAATAGTATCTCTTTCCCCCCCCACCCCAATGAATCCCTTATCCCCCTCTCTTGGTAGGGAATCCCATAACCTGACTGCCCTTACAGTAAGGAGCCCCTTCCTATGCTGATGGCGAGACCCCCTTTCCTCCCCACCCCCAATGAATCACTCATTCCCCCTCTCTTGGTAGGGAATCCCATAACCTGACTGCCCTTACAGTAAGGAACCCCTTCCTATGCTGATGGTGAGATCCCCTTTCCTCCCCACCCCCAATGTATCACTCATTCCCCCTCTCTTGGTAGGGAACCCCATAACCTGACTGCCCTTACAGTAAGGAACCCCTTCCTATGCTGATGGTGAGATCCCCTTTCCTCCCCACCCCCAATGTATCACTCATTCCCCCTCTCTTGGTAGGGAATCCCATAACCTGACTGCCCTTACAGTAAGGAACCCCTTCCTATGCTGATGGTGAGATCCCCTTTCCTCCCCACCCCCAATGTATCACTCATTCCCCCTCTCTTGGTAGGGAACCCCATAACCTGACTGCCCTTACAGTAAGGAACCCCTTCCTATGCTGATGGTGAGATCCCCTTTCCTCCCCACCCCCAATGTATCACTCATTCCCCCTCTCTTGGTAGGGAATCCCATAACCTGACTGCCCTTACAGTAAGGAACCCCTTCCTATGCTGATGGCGAGATCTCCTTTCCTCCCCACCCCCAATGTATCACTCATTCCCCCTCTCTTGGTAGGGAACCCCATAACCTGACTACCCTTACAGTAAGGAACCCCCCCACCCCCAATGAATCACTTACAGTAATACGTACAAGATTTTGTTGAGACGCCAGCGCTGGGCACATACAATAAAACCATATACAGGATGTGGCACCTGTTCAGTCATTACTAATATTGGCTGTTGGTGCTGCTTTGTAGTTGTGAAGCCGAGTGGAACCCACCTGAAAGTGATCCTACAGTTCCAAGACTATGGGAAAGCCATGTTTAAGCCAATGAGGTAGGATTTCTGCCCTGTTTGGCATTCTGGGGGGGTAGGGGGGCTACTATTTTCCATGGGGAAATTCTTAACTATGTTGTTGCTTAAGCAGCTTCCCAGCAGAGCTGTTAGGGATTGGGGGGGGGGGGGGGGGGTAAGATTTGTTGATCCTATTGATTTCTATTGATTTGTTCAGATTAGAGCACTCTCTGTCCCTTTTATGCCTCACATACATTTTTTCTTAAGGCAGAGACGAGAAGAGGAAACCCCAGAAGACTTTTTTTATTTTGTGGATTTTCAGCGCCACAATGCGGAGATTGCAGCTTTCCATCTGGACAGGTGAGTCCTATAGGGTTGGGTTATGTGGCCTGCAGGTACTCGGGGTATGTCATCTCTTATAAGGGATAATGTACCCCCTACTGTAAATGATAAGGATATTAGCAGTCACTGAGGGCTTCTGTGCCCATATAAAGGCACAAGGCTGCAGGCTGAGTTATACAGGGAACTCTGAGTATCACTCATGTATTATAAGGGATAATGTACCCCCTACTGTAAATGATAAGGATATTAGCAGTCACTGAGGGGTTCTGTGCCCCCCATATAAAGGCACAAGGCTGCAGGCTGAGTTATACAGGGAACTCTGAGTATCACTCATGTATTATAAGGGATAATGTACCCCCTACTGTAAATGATAAGGATATTAGCAGTCACTGAGGGGTTCTGTGCCCATATAAAGGCACAAGGCTGCAGGCTGAGTTATACAGGAAACTCTGAGTATCACTCATGTATTATAAGGGATAATGTACCCCCTACTGTAAATGATAAGGATATTAGCAGTCACTGAGGGGCTCTGTGCCCATATAAAGGCACAAGGCTGCAGGCTGAGTTATACAGGGAACTCTGAGTATCACTCATGTATTATAAGGGATAATGTACCCCCTACTGTAAATGATAAGGATATTAGCAGTCACTGAGGGGTTCTGTGCCCCCCATATAAAGGCACAAGGCTGCAGGCTGAGTTATACAGGGAACTCTGAGTATCACTCATGTATTATAAGGGATAATGTACCCCCTACTGTAAATGATAAGGATATTAGCAGTCACTGAGGGGTTCTGTGCCCCCCATATAAAGGCACAAGGCTGCAGGCTGAGTTATACAGGGAACTCTGAGTATCACTCATGTATTATAAGGGATAATGTACCCCCTACTGTAAATGATAAGGATATTAGCAGTCACTGAGGGGTTCTGTGCCCCCCATATAAAGGCACAAGGCTGCAGGCTGAGTTATACAGGGAACTCTGAGTATCACTCATGTATTATAAGGGATAATGTACCCCCTACTGTAAATGATAAGGATATTAGCAGTCACTGAGGGGTTCTGTGCCCCCCATATAAAGGCACAAGGCTGCAGGCTGAGTTATACAGGGAACTCTGAGTATCACTCATGTATTAAAAGGGATAATGTACCCCCTACTGTAAATGATAAGGATATTAGCAGTCACTGAGGGGTTCTGTGCCCCCCATATAAAGGCACAAGGCTGCAGGCTGAGTTATACAGGGAACTCTGAGTATCACTCATGTATTAAAAGGGATAATGTACCCCCTACTGTAAATGATAAGGATATTAGCAGTCACTGAGGGGTTCTGTGCCCCCCATATAAAGGCACAAGGCTGCAGGCTGAGTTATACAGTATCACTCATGTATAATAAACCTGTCATTTATCTTCTGTCACATAAACATTGCTAACATTTTATAACTTAGGATTCTAGATTTCCGGCGAGTTCCGCCAGTGGCCGGCCGACTTGTGAACTTGACCAGTGAGATTTTGAAAGTAACGGCAAATGAGGACCTGGAATGGGTATTCTTTGTTTCACCCGGTACTGCTTTATTTATATCAACACTTTATTATTATATCATGTAATGTAGCCATGTATCTCATATAGGCCAGCACGGCTTCCTTCCTGCTGCCTCTGCCTATAAGGGGGAAGACACACGGAGCTACTTGTAGCAGCTACAAAAAGCTAGAATATCCCCTGCCATAGACAATACTGAGAATTGCCCCTGCTAAAACACATGTAGAGACAGTTATCAGTAAATGATCAGCATTGTCTGAGGACCCACGGAGCGGTTCAGTTGCCCGCTACAAAATGCCTTTCCACCGGTAACAATAGGAGCTGCCAGTGGAAAGGCCAATAGGAGCTGCCGGTGGAAAGGCCAATAGGAGCTGCCGGTGGAAAGGCCAATAGGAGCTGCCGGTGGAAAGGCCAATAGGAGCTGCCGGTGGAAAGGCCAATAGGAGCTGCCGGTGGAAAGGCCAATAGGAGCTGCCGGTGGAAAGGCCAATAGGAGCTGCCGGTGGAAAAGCCAGTAGCAGCCGCTGTGGAAAGGCCAATAGGAGCCGCTGTGGAAAGGCCAATAGGAGCCGCTGTGGAAAGGCCAATAGGAGCCGCTGTGGAAAGGCCAATAGGAGCCGCTGTGGAAAGGCCAATAGGAGCCGCTGTGGAAAGGCCAATAGGAGCCGCTGTGGAAAGGCCAATAGGAGCCGCTGTGGAAAGGCCAATAGGAGCTGCCGGTGGAAAGGCCAATAGGAGCCGCTGTGGAAAGGTCATTGCATCGCTTCAGTATTGTGAAGTTGCGCAACGTTTCCTCCTCCAGGAGGAAACAATAGGAGCTGCCAGTGGAAAGGCCAACAGTCACCGGTAACAATAGGAGTCGGAGGTGCAAAGGGAATCACATTGCTTCGTTATTCTGAAGTTGTGCAGAATAATGGCCTATGCACCGGCGACTCCTAACGGCCTATGCACCGGCGACTCCTAACGGCCTATCCACCGGCGACTCCTAACGGCCTATCCACCGGCGGCTCCTAACGGCCTATCCACCGGCGACTCCTAACGGCCTATCCACCGGCGACTCCTAACGGCCTATCCACTCCTAACGGCCTATCCACCGGCGACTCCTAACGGCCTATCCACCGGCGACTCCTAACGGCCTATCCACCGGCGGCTCCTAACGGCCTATCCACCGGCGACTCCTAACGGCCTATCCACCGGCGACTCCTAACGGCCTATCCACCGGCGACTCCTAACGGCCTATCCACCGGCGACTCCTAACGGCCTATCCACCGGCGGCTCCTAACGGCCTATCCACCGGCGACTCCTAACGGCCTATCCACCGGCGACTCCTAACGGCCTATCCACTCCTAATGGCCTATCCACCGGTGACTCCTAACGGCCTATCCACCGGCAACTCTTAAGGTCCCCATACATGGGCTGTTCCGCTCTCTTGGCGATGTAGCCAAGCGAGCGGATCTTCTCCCGATGCGATATTGGGAGAATCCAGGATAATTTGATTGTTTGGCCAAACGATCGAATTATAACGAGGGGCATAGCAAAAGTCGGTCCGGGACTGCATCAACGAGCCGATGCAGTCTCCGATCCAACTAGATTTTCTAACCTGCTGATTTCAGGCCAGATATGGGTCGGGCAGGCCCGTCGGTAGTGCCCATACATGGGCCAATTATCTGCCGAATTGGTCTAAGGGACCCATATCGGCAGCTAGAATCGGCCTGTGTATGGGGACCTTTATTGTTGCCAGTGACTCCTACTAAGTAGCTCCATGTGTCTTCACCCTAAGACTTGTGCAGGCAGTTGCATAGACAGGAGCACGGAATGGGTGGCTGCAAACCCAGCCTGCGCCCAGAGGGTTAATCCTTTGTCTCTAGACTCCTGTGTATTTTGCCAGCGTCTGGCATCTCATTTACTGCTGAGGCTTCCAAACGCCTTGTGCAAGCACCATCAGCTGATTCTGAAAATACAAACAGTCCTGTTTGAGCTGCAAAGTCCTTGTCAGATGGATATTTGCTCATGTCGGACAGCAGCGTGACCTGAATGTGGAACAGGAGCCTCCCCCGGGCACTGAAGCTGCCATGTTTCTTTGGCTGACTTAATACAGCTGCACTCCTGCTCCTGCTCCTGCACTCATAGGGGCCACTTCACCAATAATTGTAGAGTTAAGCATCTTACATTATATAGTGAATAAAGTGCCCCCTGTTGTAACATATAGGGATATTATAAGTCACCGAGGAGTTCCTTATAATATATAGTGAATAAAGTGCCCCCTATTGTAACATATAGGGATATTATAAGCCCCCGAGGGGTTCCTTATAATATATAGTGAATAAAGTGCCCCCTATTGTAACATATAGGGATATTATAAGTCACAGAGGAGTTCCTTATAATATATAGTGAATAAAGTGCCCCCTATTGTAACATATAGCGATATTATAAGCCCCCGAGGAGTTCCTTATAATATATAGTGAATAAAGTGCCCCCTATTGTAACATATAGGGATATTATAAGCCCCCGAGGGGTTCCTTATAATATATAGTGAATAAAGTGCCCCCTATTGTAACATATAGGGATATTATAAGTCCCCGAGGAGTTCCTTATAATATATAGTGAATAAAGTGCCCCCTATTGTAACATATAGGGATATTATAAGTCACAGAGGAGTTCCTTATAATATATAGTGAATAAAGTGCCCCCTATTGTAACATATAGGGATATTATAAGCCCCCGAGGGGTTCCTTATAATATATAGTGAATAAAGTGCCCCCTATTGTAACATATAGGGATATTATAAGTCACAGAGGAGTTCCTTATAATATATAGTGAATAAAGTGCCCCCTATTGTAACATATAGGGATATTATAAGCCCCCGAGGGGTTTCTTATAATATATAGTGAATAAAGTGCCCCCTATTGTAACATATAGGGATATTATAAGTCCCCGAGGAGTTCCTTATAATATATAGTGAATAAAGTGCCCCCTATTGTAACATATAGGGATATTATAAGCCCCCGAGGGGTTTCTTATAATATATAGTGAATAAAGTGCCCCCTATTGTAACATATAGGGATATTATAAGTCCCCGAGGAGTTCCTTATAATATATAGTGAATAAAGTGCCCCCTATTGTAACATATAGGGATATTATAAGCCCCCGAGGGGTTCCTTATAATATATAGTGAATAAAGTGCCCCCTATTGTAACATATAGGGATATTATAAGTCCCCGAGGAGTTCCTTATAATATATAGTGAATAAAGTGCCCCCTATTGTAACATATAGGGATATTATAAGCCCCCGAGGAGTTCCTTATAATATATAGTGAATAAAGTGCCCCCTATTGTAACATATAGGGATATTATAAGTCACAGAGGAGTTCCATGACCATATAAAGGGACAAGGTCGAAAGCCAAGTGCTTTTATACAGGTCATGTAACGCCGAGGTGACTTCTAATATCCTCATATTTTACAACAGGGGGTACTTTACTTATTATAATATACAAGTTTTAGTGAGTCATGTGACAGAAATGACATCACTAAGCTCCGATTATAACTGATGACATCGCTACTTACTGTTTATAAGGATATCATTTACAGTTTGGTCCCATAGGAACATGACCCGACTATATATTACAGTTCCCCTAATCTTTTACACGTGATACCCAGGCTGATTAGAAACCAGTACAGACTGCAGCATGCCCCTGTGCTAATTACAGATCAGCCAGGTGTTTAGTGCACAGGTGTATGCTAATAATGCTAGGCACAGCACTGCAGTACAGCAATCCCTTCCTTGTGTCTCCCCACAGCCAACAACGTGTGTTTGTTTGCCAAGTGCCCATATACCTGTAAGACGGAATACGCCGTGTGCGGCAACCCCCACATGCTAGAGGGCTCGCTCTCGGCCTTCCTGCCGTCCCTTAACCATGCACCCCGGCTTTCTGTCCCGAACCCCTGGATAAGATCCTACACCTTCGCTGGGAAGGAAGAGTAAGTTACACTTTTGTATTGGCACATACATTAGAGCAGTGCTGTCCCACCTCTGTGGTACCGAGGGCCAAGTCACACCGGGCCATTTAGTTGCCAGTTCCCAGAGCTGCTACACTACTGGTTCTGTTTTATAGCAATAACGTTGTCTTACTCAAAGCCAGATAAGAACATCTACATTCCAAATGGGTTTACTGCAACCATCTGGGTAGCAACACGCAGAACCCAGGAGAGAATAAATCCCTGAGCAGTGTATCTCCTAACAATAAGGATCGGGTCCAGTAGAGTCTGAATCAAATGAGTTTATTATTTTTTCCAAATATTCTTATACCTGTATAATAATAGAGTTTGGGCCTAGGGGGGACCGACCCATAAACACCTCATTGCCATTAGTACAGTTTGGGCCTAGGGGGGACCGACCCATAAACACGTCACTGCCATTAGTACAGTTTGGGCCTAGGGGGGACTGACCCATAAACACGTCACTGCCATTAGTACAGTTTGGGCCTAGGGGGGACTGACCCATAAACACGTCGGTGCCATTAGTACAGTTTGGGCCTAGGGGGGACTGACCCATAAACACGTCGGTACCATTAGTACAGTTTGGGCCTAGGGGGGAACCGACCCATAAACACGTCGGTGCCATTAGTACAGTTTGGGCCTAGGGGGGACTGACCCATAAACACGTCGGTGCCATTAGTACAGTTTGGGCCTAGGGGGGACTGACCCATAAACACGTCGGTGCCATTAGTACAGTTTGGGCCTAGGGGGGACTGACCCATAAACACGTCACTGCCATTAGTACAGTTTGGGCCTAGGGGGGACTGACCCATAAACACGTCACTGCCATTAGTACAGTTTGGGCCTAGGGGGGACTGACCCATAAACACGTCACTGCCATTAGTACAGTTTGGGCCTAGGGGGGACTGACCCATAAACACGTCGGTGCCATTAGTACAGTTTGGGCCTAGGGGGGACCGACCCATAAACACGTCGGTGCCATTAGTACAGTTTGGGCCTAGGGGGGACTGACCCATAAACACGTCGGTGCCATTAGTAGAGTTTGGGCCTAGGGGGGACCGACCCATAAACACGTCACTGCCATTAGTACAGTTTGGGCCTAGGGGGGACTGACCCATAAACACGTCGGTGCCATTAGTACAGTTTGGGCCTAGGGGGGACTGACCCATAAACACCTCACTGCCATTAGTACAGTTTGGGCCTGGGGGGACCGACCCATAAACACGTCACTGCCATTAGTACAGTTTGGGCCTAGGGGGGACTGACCCATAAACACGTCGGTGCCATTAGTACAGTTTGGGCCTAGGGGGGACCGACCCATAAACACGTCGGTGCCATTAGTAGAGTTTGGGCCTAGGGGGGACCGACCCATAAACACGTCACTGCCATTAGTACAGTTTGGGCCTAGGGGGGACTGACCCATAAACACGTCGGTGCCATTAGTACAGTTTGGGCCTAGGGGGGACTGACCCATAAACACGTCGGTGCCATTAGTACAGTTTGGGCCTAGGGGGGACTGACCCATAAACACGTCGGTGCCATTAGTACAGTTTGGGCCTAGGGGGGACTGACCCATAAACACGTCGGTGCCATTAGTACAGTTTGGGCCTAGGGGGGACTGACCCATAACACGTCGGTGCCATTAGTAGAGTTTGGGCCTAGGGGGGACTGACCCATAAACACGTCGGTGCCATTAGTAGAGTTTGGGCCTAGGGGGGACCGACCCATAAACACGTCACTGCCATTAGTACAGTTTGGGCCTAGGGGGGACTGACCCATAAACACGTCGGTGCCATTAGTACAGTTTGGGCCTAGGGGGGACCGACCCATAAACACGTCGGTGCCATTAGTACAGTTTGGGCCTAGGGGGGACCGACCCATAAACACGTCGGTGCCATTAGTACAGTTTGGGCCTAGGGGGGACCGACCCATAAACACGTCGGTGCCATTAGTACAGTTTGGGCCTGGGGGGACTGACCCATAAACACGTCGGTGCCATTAGTACAGTTTGGGCCTAGGGGGGACTGACCCATAAACACGTCGGTGCCATTAGTACAGTTTGGGCCTAGGGGGGACTGACCCATAAACACGTCGGTGCCATTAGTACAGTTTGGGCCTAGGGGGGACTGACCCATAAACACGTCGGTGCCATTAGTACAGTTTGGGGCCTAGGGGGGGACTGACCCATAAACACGTCACTGCCATTAGTACAGTTTGGGCCTAGGGGGACTGACCCATAAACACGTCACTGCCATTAGTACAGTTTGGGCCTAGGGGGGACTGACCCATAAACACGTCGGTGCCATTAGTACAGTTTGGCCTAGGGGGGACCATAAACGTCGGGCCATTACAGTTGGGCCTAGGGGGACTGACCCATAAACACGTCACTGCCATTAGTACAGTTTGGGCCTAGGGGGACTGACCCATAAACACGTCACTGCCATTAGTACAGTTTGGGCCTAGGGGGGACTGACCCATAAACACGTCACTGCCATTAGTACAGTTTGGGGCCTAGGGGGGACTGACCCATAAACACGTCGGTGCCATTAGTACAGTTTGGGCCTAGGGGGGACTGACCCATAAACACGTCGGTGCCATTAGTACAGTTTGGGCCTAGGGGGGACCGACCCATAAACACGTCGGTGCCATTAGTACAGTTTGGGCCTAGGGGGGACTGACCCATAAACACGTCACTGCCATTAGTACAGTTTGGGCCTAGGGGGACTGACCCATAAACACGTCACTGCCATTAGTACAGTTTGGGCCTAGGGGGGACTGACCCATAAACACGTCACTGCCATTAGTACAGTTTGGGCCTAGGGGGGACTGACCCATAAACACGTCGGTGCCATTAGTACAGTTTGGGCCTAGGGGGGACTGACCCATAAACACGTCGGTGCCATTAGTACAGTTTGGGCCTAGGGGGGACCGACCCATAAACACGTCGGTGCCATTAGTACAGTTTGGGCCTAGGGGGGACTGACCCATAAACACGTCGGTACCATTAGTACAGTTTGGGCCTAGGGGGGACTGACCCATAAACACGTCGGTGCCATTAGTACAGTTTGGGCCTAGGGGGGACTGACCCATAAACACGTCGGTGCCATTAGTACAGTTTGGGCCTAGGGGGGACTGACCCATAAACACGTCGGTGCCATTAGTACAGTTTGGGCCTAGGGGGGACTGACCCATAAACACGTCGGTGCCATTAGTACAGTTTGGGCCTAGGGGGGACTGACCCATAAACACGTCGGTGCCATTAGTACAGTTTGGGCCTAGGGGGGACTGACCCATAAACACGTCGGTGCCATTAGTACAGTTTGGGCCTAGGGGGGACCGACCCATAAACACCACTGCCATTTGGGTCTATGGGTACTGACTCTCCTTTCTGTGTAACAGCTGGGAAGTGAATCCGTCCTACTGTGATTGGCTGAAGCAGACTGAGCCTTACACCAATAGGAAGAGGCTACTGAACATGATGGATCTGGCTATATTTGACTTCCTTATAGGTACCGGATTTCCTGTATCATCCGATTCTCTAATATCCCATGATGCAACACTATTAACCCCCTGCTCCCTGCACTCCCTAGGAAACATGGATCGGCACCACTATGAAACATTCAGCAAATTCGGAGATGAGGGATTTATGCTCCATATGGACAACGCCAGAGGGTAATGTGATTGGAACCCACAGCCCCGTATCAGTAGCACATTCTCTATCCCCCCCCCCCCCCCCCAGATACTGGTTCCGCGGCCCAAAATAAGAAAAGTATTAGGGGGCTGTGTTAGGGTTGGGCCAGCTGTGCCCGTGTCGCTGAGCATTGTGGGAAATGGATGCATGTAACCCTCCGAGCTATAGAGTCAGGCACGTGCTTCTGTTAAAGGGCCGGTACCAGCAGAGTAGACAGAACCCATTTGGAGCAGTTGAGTCGGGTGCTGGGTTGTATCTGTGACCCAAACGCATGATTGTGTCTTCTCTGTCGGTGCCGCAGGTTCGGACGCCACTCTCACGACGAGACGACCATCTTGGCCCCCGTGTACCAGTGCTGCCTGTGAGTCTCTTTAACCCTTTCATCAGCCCTCCCCTTGCCTGTGGCCACACCCCTGTTACTATGAGCCCTTTCATCAGCCCTCCCCTTGCCTGTGGCCACACCCCTGTTACTATGAGCCCTTTCATCAGCCCTCCCCTTGCCTGTGGCCACACCCCTGTTACTATGAGCCCTTTCATCAGCCCTCCCCTTGCCTGTGGCCACACCCCTGTTACTATGAACCCTTTCATCAGCCCTCCCCTTGCCTGTGGCCACACCCCTGTTACTATGAGCCCTTTCATCATCCCTCCCCTTGCCTGTGGCCACACCCCTGTTACTATGAGCCCTTTCATCAGCCCTCCCCTTGCCTGTGGCCACACCCCTGTTACTATGAACCCTTCCATCAGCCCTCCCCTTGCCTGTGGCCACACCCCTGTTACTATGAGCCCTTTCATCATCCCTCCCCTTGCCTGTGGCCACACCCCTGTTACTATGAGCCCTTTCATCAGCCCTCCCCTTGCCTGTGGCCACACCCCTGTTACTATGAGCCCTTTCATCAGCCCTCCCCTTGCCTGTGGCCACACCCCTGTTACTATGAACCCTTCCATCAGCCCTCCCCTTGCCTGTAGCCACACCCCTGTTACTATGAGCCCTTTCATCATCCCTCCCCTTGCCTGTGGCCACACCCATCTGTTTAACCCCCTCACTCCCATCATCATGGTCTTATTGCATGAGTCCAATGAAAGCCAACAGCTGATTGGTCTCTGTGCGTGAGGCAGACTTACCCTTTATTCCCACATAACCCCTAGAGTAGGGATAAGTTTGGGAGGGTAGCACTTACTAGAATCTCCTGCTTTTGCCCCAGGGTAAAGGAAGACACGTGGTTACGGCTGAGACTGCTCTCCAGGCCGGAGTACAGGCTGAGTGATGTAATGAGGGAGTCTCTGAGCCGAGACCTACTAGAGACCGTCCTAACGGAACCGCACTTGTTGGCTCTGGACAGGAGGCTGCAGAAAGTGCTGCAAGTGGTGGAGGAGTGTGTGCAAAAGCACGGAGAGGGGTCGGTGATAATGAAAGAGGGGGGGCAGCAGGCAGCAGCCACAGGTGCCCAGCAGAGGGCAGTATAGAGCCAGAGATGGCTGTGTGTCTATAGACTCTACCAGCAGCCGCCGGGCCTCGTGCCCCGGTACTTATGTCCTTCTTCATTTTGGAAAGTGCAAACCGTCTGGGAAAGGGATCTCCGGCTGTGCCGGCTCATTGCTCCATGTAGGCACCGCCGGGCCAGACACGCACTGGAGCCATTTACCCTCAGACTTTAATATTCAAATCTTTTTGCCAACATTTGGCACCTTCCCTGTTCCCATTATCGAGGCAGTGGGAGCAGAAAACTGGCAACTAAATGGCCCGGCTTTGCTGATTGGCCCAACTGGCAGGGTCCGGGAATGAAGACTGTGAATGTGGGAATATTCTGTCAGCCCACAATTCCTGCTGTTTTGCATAGAAAGGGGGTGGAGCTTTGGCCTGTGGTTGTGCTCTCCCCAATATAAATGTACATTGTAATGTGTCTATAAATAAAGGCCCATCACTGCAACTGAACCCGAGCCCATTGCTTTATATCCTCATACTCCTTCTATTCACACAGAACTGCACTGTATGGAGCCTATGGCATCTCCTGAATGATATTCCCCATTTATATATTCTGGGCACACAATAAGCTGTACCCCCATACTGTACTGTCTAAGGGAAACACTATGGCACCCCCTACCCATATGTATAAATACAAATATACAGAGAGGGAATGTTCTGGGCACACAATAAGCTGTACCCCCATACTGTACTGTCTAAGGGAAACACTATGGCACCTCCTACCCATATGTATAAATACAAATATACAGAGAAGGAATGTTCTGGGCACACAATAAGCTGTACCCCCATACTGTACTGTCTAAGGGAAACACTATGGCACCCCCTACCCATATGTATAAATACAAATATACAGAGAAGGAATGTTCTGGGCACACAATAAGCTGTACCCCCATACTGTACTGTCTAAGGGAAACACTATGGCACCTCCTACCCATATGTATAAATACAAATATACAGAGAGGGAATGTTCTGGGCACACAATAAGCTGTACCCCCATACTGTACTGTCTAAGGGAAACACTATGGCACCTCCCTCCCATATGTATAAATACAAATATACAGAGAAGGAATGTTCTGGGCACACAATAAGCTGTACCCCCATACTGTACTGTCTAAGGGAAACACTATGGCACCTCCTACCCATATGTATAAATACAAATATACAGAGAGGGAATGTTCTGGGCACACAATAAGCTGTACCCCCATACTGTACTGTCTAAGGGAAACACTATGGCACCCCCTACCCATATGTATAAATACAAATATACAGAGAGGGAATGTTCTGGGCACACAATAAGCTGTACCCCCATACTGTACTGTCTAAGGGAAACACTATGGCACCTCCTACCCATATGTATAAATACAAATATACAGAGAGGGAATGTTCTGGGCACACAATAAGCTGTACCCCCATACTGTACTGTCAGGTTTATTTCAGTTCATTATCTCCCAGATACTTGAGCCGTGACCTTTACATTCTCCGACTTGAGAACAATACAGAGATTAGCTAAGAGGATAGGAATTGGCAGAACCCTATCAGCAGAACTGGAATCCTCTCTCCTTTCCCAGCTGTAGCAGTGAGAGCCAGAATGACAGCACATTGGGCGCAATAACAATATAATCCGGCTCCTTGTCTCATTACTCGCACACTGTGTATCTCCCCCCCCCCCCCCAGTTTGTGCCATTTACACTCCCCCCCCCCCCCCCCCCCAAAAAAAAACCAGGCAGAATCTAAGAATTAAAATCATTTTTATTGCTCGACCTGCATTTTAGGAGAGATCTATAACAAAAGGAATATATATTTATATATATTTATATATTTGAGCACATACAGTAATGAGACCGATATAGTCAGGTACAATACAAAAATGGTCCTCTCTTTAGTGACTATACTGTGACTCTCTAGGACACGAGAACTGAGGAGTCGCGAATGGGGGCGGGGCTTGTGGAAGCAAAAAAAAGGCAAAGTAACAAGAACTATACAGATTGGTGATTTCAAAAACATCTTCCCGTCGCACGCGGGTGTGCACACATGGAAATAAAGCCGTGTTATTCAATATTCATCTTCACGCGCTTCTACGAGAATAAAGGCAAAGCTAAAACCGCGCACGTGTGTGTGTGAATCTTACAGGACAAGGATATAAAAATGCAGACGAGACGGCAGAAATGAGACTGTGAGGAATCGGCGCGACGGCCGCTGCAGCGCCCCCCGCATGGCGTTACTAAGGATCCCACGTGTTAAAACTCAGCCTTTATTTGGATCTTTAAAAACCTAAAGGAGACTCTACTCCCGGAGGCCCCACTCTCTACTCCCGGAGGCCCCACTCTCTACTCCCGGAGGCCCCACTCTCTACTCCCGGAGGCCCCACTCTCTACTCCCGGAGGCCCCACTCTCTACTCCCGGAGGCCCCACTCTCTACTCCCGGAGGCCCCACTCTCTACTCCCGGAGGCCCCACTCTCTACTCCCGGAGGCCCCACTCTCTACTCCCGGAGGGAGGCCCCACTGGGAACAACTTCCACTTGAGTTCTATTAAAGGGGTGGGTCACCTTTACGTTATGGAATAGACCATTCTGAGCAACTTGTCTGGTTGCTATGGGTTACTAGACCTAGTGTTAAAGGGGTGGGTCACCTTTACATTATGGAATAGACCATTCTTAGCCACTTTTCAATTGGTCTAGGCAGGATTTAGCGCTTTCTTGTTTGAATGCAATCTGGTTGCTATGGGTTACTAGACCTGGTATTAAAGGGGAGGTTCACCTTTACTATGTTACAGAATGGCCAATTCTAAGCAACTTTTCAATTGGTCTTCATTATTTATTTCTTATGGTTTTGAATTATTTTCCTTTCTCTTCTGCCTCTTTGCAGCTTTCAAATGGGGGTCACTGACCCCGGCAGCCAAACCCTATTGCTGTGAGGCTCCAGTTTTATTGTTATTTTTACTTTTTCTTACTTACCTTTGTATTCAGGCCCTTTTCTATTCATATTCCTGTCTCTCATTCAAATCACTGCCTGGTTACTATGGTAATCTGGACCCTAGCAACCAGAGAGCTGCTACATTTAAAATTAAATATTTCAAAAACTACAAATAATAAAACATAAAGACTAATTGCAACTCTCTACATCATACTAAAAGTTCATTTAAAGGTGAACAACCCCTTTAATTAAACCTGGAACGCCACGCAGAGTCTTTACGCCACAGTCGGGGGTAACTACGAGCCACTCCTTCAGCCCGACTGACCTTCTCTTTACCGACCACTAGAGGGCGCCGGGCGGTTGTGCAAATGATTCCCCACAGTGCCAAAGCTGAAAAGCAGCGAGTACCTAAAATCACGGAGAATAAAGCAAAATCTGCACGTGACGTGGCAGGATGAACCCCCAAAACCACCCCTTACACCCCAACCAAGTCCAGCGCAGGATAATAGCTCAAATGCCCATTTCTGCTTAACGGCTGGAAACCTCGGCTTCGGCAGACGCGACACCAAACAATAAGCTGGGAAATAGGAGCGGGGGGGGGGGGGGGGTCTGGAGAAGTGGCCCCCACAGGAGCAAGGTCGTACTTATGTCATTGGGGGCAGAAAGAAGGCAACGCAGCCTCCAACAGTGATCGGAATAATCATAGCGTCCAGCCCCCCCCCCCCCCCGCTGTAACGACTGCCTGCTCGGGGGCGACAGCTGGAGGCGCTAAGGAACCAGAACGTGCGTCACGCAGGGGAGAAGGGGCGGCAGCTGGGGGGCTCCTGTGGTTTATGGGTTAAATTGTGGCGATTGTGGCATCACTGCTGCCCCCCCATCCTACCAGAATCAGACATTCAACCCACTTTAAGGGTAAGAGCGGCACCGCCAGGCAAACCTGTCATTTGGGAATTGGGCAAAAATAATAAATGCGTAAAAATACGGGGGGGGGGGGGAGGGCGAGTGTGTAGGGTACATAGGAATGGTGGGGTAGAGCGTAGAAATCACAGTGCTGAGATAAAGGACAGATTCCTACCCTGAGCTATGGGACTGGGTCACCAAGACTTACCCCCCCCCCCCCCCCAGTAGCGCTGGGTCAGCCGCAATTGACAAGACTTAGGCCCCGCCCTCCAGAAGCACTGGGTCAGCCACAGTCACCAAGACTTAACCCCCCCAGTAGCACTGGGTCAGCCACAGTCACCAAGACTTAACCCCCCCCCCCAGTAGCGCTGGGTCAGCCACATTCGCCAAGACTTAGCCCCCCCCAGTAGCGCTGGGTCAGCTGCAATCACCAAGACTTAACCCCCCAGTAGCGCTGGATCAGCCACAAACGCCAAGGCTTAACCAACCCCCCCCCCCCCCCCCCCCAAAAGCACTGTATCAGCCACAATTGCCAGGACTTAGCCCCCCAGTAGCACTGGATCAGCCACAATCGCCAAGAGCTAACCCCCAGTAGCGCCAAGGCTTAGCCCCCCAGTAGCGCACTCACTTCTGCTCTGTGTGGGACGCATTTCCATTTCCATAAAGAGAGAGAGAGACGTCTGTGGCAGCGACAGATTTAAAGGGGAAATACAAAAATAGTTCCTTAAAGAATAAAAAGTCGCCGATGTGAAGCGTTTGGCAGCTGCTGTTCCGCTGTGAGGGGAGCGATGTGCGCAGGGGAAGCCGCGTGGTGTAACTCGAGTGGAGGAGAAACGGGGGGTCCCAATATGGCTTGGGAGGGGGAAGGCGACTCAGACGGACAGTGACACGAAGCTGTTGTACTGCTGGATGTTCCGCTTCAGGATGTCGGAGCAGGGCCCCAGGACTCGCTCGAAGCGCGGGCGGTCCAGTTTGACGCACTTGAGGGGCCCGCGGGCGACCACAGTGGCTGCTCGTGGCCGGTTCATCAGCAGGGCAATTTCACCTAGGGGGAGAGAGACAGACGGTAATGTTGGGGTGCCCCGGCCAGTCAGCGCCGTACCCCAATACACCGTAACAGAGTAGCGCACTGGAACTCACCAAAGTAATCGGAGGGGCCCAAGCGCCCAACCTCTACGAATTCCTCGTTCTCCGAGCGGCGCTGCAGGACTGCGGCCGAGCCCTATGGGAGGATACAGTGAGAAAAGGGGGCGTCACCTTGGGCCCCGGCATGTCGCTTCCCACTGCACCCCAGCAGATGTATAACCCCCCCCCCCCCCCCTTCCCATCCATCCCCGAGGCAAAGCCAGACCTCTAATATGATGAAGAACTCGTCTCCGGGCTCTCCCTGCACCACAATCTTCTGCCCATCCTCAAACTGCACCGGCTCCAGGGCGTCGGCCACAGTCAGCCGCTCCCACTTATCCAGGGATTCTGGGGGGGAAAGGAAGAGGGGTAATTTAGCTGCCCTAGGAATGGCAGTACAACATGGCACTCACGGTGGCGCCGGCATCTTATACATTCAGTGCAACAGACGGACACTGCTGTGTGTTACACTCTCCGGCCAGCAGGGGGAGCCCCTTCCCAGACCAACCAACCAACTCCTCCATCATTAACCACATTCCTACTCTACCCAAGAAGCCCAGCAGAGCCGGAGACTGGGAGCTTGTTAGTAACCAGCGGTTTAAGGAGAACCCATAATTATACACCAAAGCCAAGTCTGTCCTGTGGCTCCTATGGCTGCGGCTCCTATGGCTGCGGCTCCTATGGCTGCGGCTCCTATGGCTGCGGCTCCTATGGCTGCGGCTCCTATGGCTGCGGCTCCTATGGCTGCGGCTCCTATGGCTGCGGCTCCTATGGCTGCGGCTCCTATGGCTGCGGCTCCTATGGCTTCTATGGCTGCGGCTCCTATGGCTGCGGCTCCTATGGCTGCGGCTCCTATGGCTGCGGCTCCTATGGCTGCGGCTCCTATGGCTGCGGCTCCTATGGCTTCTATGGTTATGGCTGCAGCTCCTATGGTTGTGGCTCCTATGGTTACGCCTCCTATGGCTGTGGTTCCTATGGTTATGGCTCCTATGGCTTCTATGGTTACGGCTCCTATGGCTGCGGCTCCTATGGCTTCTATGGTTATGGCTGCAGCTCCTATGGCTGTGGTTCCTATGGTTATGCCTCCTATGGCTGCGGCTCCTGCCAGTAAAAGCAAAGGGCAGCACTCACCTAGAATCGACACCTTGCTCAGGAATTCTTCATACATCTTCCTCTTCCTCAGTGTGCTCCCCTGCAAGGAACCCGTAATCATTACATGGTATTCACTGTACAGCCAGCCCATTGGCCCAGCAGAGACACAAGGTAACAGCAGCGCCCGCGCCCTAGTGCCGCCCACAGTGGCCATTCTATTGGTTAGGAGCTACAGATATACTGGCAGATTAAAGGCCAAGTTAACCCACCATAAGGATTCTCCTGTAACTGTCGCGGTCTATGCCCCACAGCTTCACATTCGTTTTGGCTTTCACAGTTGCAGCTCGGGGAGTCCCGTAAATCAGAGCCAGCTCCCCAAAGCTTCCTCCCTCTCCGATGCTGGTCATCCAATCGTTGTTCACGTACACCTAAAACATGGAAATTAAGGCACATTTTTTTTATCACGCCTTTGATTTGTTTTTTATAGCTGCCCATACACTGGTGTGGGGGGGTCGCTCAGTGACAGGAACTCTGCTTAATTTGGCTCAGATCCAATCCTTTGGCCGCACAATCATAACCCTCCTATTGTGTTACCATCTCTGTGTAAGGCTGTATATGGGCACAACTTACATCCATTTCACCCTGGTCAACCACATAGAAGTTATCGCCTTCGTCACCTACAAGAAAGGACACGGGTGTCAGACAAGGTTACGCCGTACATGGATCCCCGCCCCCCGGCGACACGGGTGTCAGACAAGGTTACGCCGTACATGGATCCCCGCCCCCCGGCGACACGGGTGTCAGACAAGGTTACGCCGTACATGGATCCCCGCCCCCCGGCGACACGGGTGTCAGACAAGGTTACGCCGTACATGGATCCCCGCCCCCCGGGGACACGGGTGTCAGACAAGGTTATGCCGTACATGGATCCCCGCCCCCCGGGGACACGGCTAAGCTGTAACACAAAGCTGATAATCCGCTCTTTCTCCTGTAAGGCAATGGGGATTGTGTGCAGTGAAAGGCACGGACTCCTGGTACCGGAGGCAATGGGCCAGCACCCTGGCACTGGGGCGGTTCCCTCACCTTGTTGTATGACGGTCTCTCCGGCGATGTATGTAACCGAGAACATTGCGTCAAAGATATCACTGCAAGATGGGAAAAGGGGAGAGTTACACACTGGGACTTATTATATTATAGCCCATACAGAGTCCCGGCCAATGATACGGCACCTATATAGCGCTGGGTTCCAGTATAGGGAAATGATATTATAGCCCATACAGAGTCCCGGCCAATGATACGGCACCTATATAGCGCTGGGTTCCAGTATAGAGAAATGATATTATAGCCCATACAGAGTCCCGGCCAATGATACGGCACCTATATAGCGCTGGGTTCCAGTATAGGGAAATGATATTATAGCCCATACAGAGTCCCGGCCAATGATACGGCACCTACATAGCGCTGGGTTCCAGTATAGGGAAATTATATTATAACCCATACAGAGTCCCGGCAAATGATACGGCACCTATATAGCGCTGGGTTCCAGTATAGGGAAATTACATTATAGCCCATACAGATTCCCGGCCAATGATACGGCACCTATATAGCGCTGGGTTCCAGTATAGGGAAATTACATTATAGCCCATACAGATTCCCGGCCAATGATACGGCACCTATATAGCGCTGGGTTCCAGTATAGGGAAATGATATTATAACCCATACAGAGTCCCGGCCAATGATACGGCACCTATATAGCGCTGGGTTCCAGTATAGGGAAATGATATTATAGCCCATACAGAGTCCCAGAGAGCCGGGGTCAGTAGGAGCCACACACCCTGGGACGGGGCCCCTCATACCTTCTCTCATTATCATCCAGATGGGCAAACAGCACGTTCTTCTCAATGGCTTTGGCCAGAGCCGCCATAGTCTTGTAATCTTTAGGGATAACCTGAAGGGGAAAGAGGCGGCGGTTATATATCAGCAGGCACCACTGGGTAATGCTGGGAATTTAAAGGGCAAGTCACCTTGCAATTAACCTTCAGCATGGGAAATAGTGGAGCCCATTGTTACGGATGGAGAAAGGACAGGAAGGAGATGGAACGCTTTATGCAGGGGTGGGGGGGATACAGGGAATAATACTTCATTTATGTTGTTCCTCCAGCCGTTGGTTGTTCTACAACTCACCAACAGCAGCCAGTGGGTGCTAGAGTACTGTAGCACCCCAAAATATCTGTAGGGGTACAAGTACTCTAGCACAGACCATAGATAAAGGAGTAGAGTACTCTAGCAACCCACCATAGCTGTAGGGGCAGAGTACTGTACCCCTAAAGCTATGAGCTATGGTGGAGTGCTAGAGCACTTGTACCCCTACAGCTAGGGTGAGGTGCTAGAGCACTTGTACCCCTACAGCTAGGGTGAGGTGCTAGAGCACTTGTACCCCTACAGCTAGGGTGAGGTGCTAGAGCACTTGTACCCCTACAGCTAGGGTGAGGTGCTAGAGCACTTGTACCCCTACAGCTAGGGTGAGGTGCTAGAGAACTTGTACCCCTACAGCTAGGGTGAGGTGCTAGAGCACTTGTACCCCTACAGCTAGGCTGGGGTGCCAGACTACAGTACCCCTAGGGTGGGATGCTAGACTACAGTACCCCTAAGGCTGGGGTGCTAGACTACAGTACCCCTAAGGCTGGGGTGCTAGACTACAGTACCCCTAAGGCTGGGGTGCTAGACTACAGTACCCCTAAGGCTGGGGTGCTAGACTACAGTGCCCCTAAGGCTGGGGTGCTAGACTACAGTACCCCTAAGGCTGGGGTGCTAGACTACAGTACCCCCAGGCTGGGATGCTAGACTACAGTACCCCTAAGGCTGGGGTGCTAGACTACAGTACCCCCAGGCTGGGGTGCTAGACTACAGTACCCCCAGGCTGGGATGCTAGACTACAGTACCCCTAAGGCTGGGGTGCTAGACTACAGTACCCCTAAGGCTGGGGTGCTAGACTACAGTACCCCCAGGCTGGGATGCTAGACTACAGTACCCCTAAGGCTGGGGTGCTAGACTACAGTACCCCCAGGCTGGGGTGCTAGACTACAGTACCCCTAGGGTGCAGGAACCTGCGGCCTTTACCTTGCGGACGTACGAGGCGGCATCCTCCTCCGTATACACCTCGGCGCTGATGGCCCCCCGACGTCTCCTGCCTTTAACCACAGAATTCATGTGCGGGGGAGGGGAAATCTCATCCTCGCGGGAATCCGAACGGGAGCCAGATTTCTGCTGGTTTAATGTCTGACGCGCCTCCTCCTGGGGGAGCAAAACAAATTGGAGTTAATCATCATTTAATATCTCCCCCCCCCGGCTAATAACCAATAGGACTCTCCAAAGAGCCTTATCGTACATCCCGGGGGGTCAGATGTAGCTCAGACTGGGCACAGAATCAGACCAATGAGGGCCCCTCATATGAACCAACTGGCTGGCCACACATCTTACCCTTTAGATTGTAAGCTCTTGTGAGCAGGGCCCTCATCTGATGGTGATGATGACGATAGTGGCCTAGCTTGCTAGTGATACCCTCAATACAGAGGCACAACTGGCCTCTAGTACTGGCAGATAATGAAGGAACCACCCCGGGCTGCAGCCAATGAGCAGGCAGCTTACTGTGCGGCATTTGTTGCAGCTATGACATAAGCGGTGATGTCACAGGGCACTCCCCGCCCCTTCCAAGCAGCTAAACATTGCATCCTCTGCTCCCCCAGTAACTAGCACCCCACCAGGACTAGTTACAGTGGTTAGTTAGTCCCCCATGGGTGAGTTACACCCATTTCTGTGACTGCGGGAATAACCAGGTCATTGAAACAATGGAGGCCAATACTGCTCTCTATGGATTCAGGCTTATTTATTGCAGAAACACAGCAGGGCATCACTTGTGTATTCCTTATGGGGCAGGAGAAGGGAATCAGCATGGCAGCTCCGCCCCACGTGAATAAATACAAGCGCGCAGATAAAAGCAGATTACTAAAAACCACCCGTTTTATTGAATACACTGAATTTACTATTTATTTAGTAACACGTTCTGCAAATCCAGCTCTGGCCACTAGGGGTCACTTACTATACAGCGCCAGTAGCGTTTCCTGCTTCACTTGGGACCCACAGAACCTACAGACCCACAAACACAGGAGATATATACAGACTGGGGGGGGGCGGTGGAAGTGCTTTCTACCGAGCAGAGTGCCAGCCAATCAGAAATGAGCGCTCTCCAGTGACGCAAACAAATAAAATGAATAAATAAATCTATCTGCCCCCGGGGGGGGGGGGGGGGGGGGGGGACAAGCCCTGTGTGGTAGAAGCCATAGGGGAACATGATCTAGCAGTTGGCACGGCGGGTTAAGCTGGTATAGCCCCCCCCATCCATATAAAGTGCCAGCTGTTTCCTGCGCTTAATCTCAGGCAGGGATTGGAGGAGGGTCACTGGGGCATATTTCTGCGCTCTCTCCCCGCTGCACCCCATATACTCACACACACACACACACACACACACACACACACACACACACACACTCACATATATACACACACACACGCCCTTTATTTACACTTTTAAAGGACAAGTAAACCCCCTACAGCCATGTAGGCTATTCAGGCCCTGGTGACCCCTCTGCTTCTTCCCAAACTGCCAAAATCCCACCATGGAACCATCAGAAGCAGCAGGGTTGGTGGGTGCCATATTTCTGGCCCCTGGTAGCCAATCAGGATCATCCCCACATCCTGCCAGCTGATGGTCAGACCCAGCCCAACAGTCCAAGGGGAGCAATTCTGCATTGTGGCTGGGGGGCACAGTGGGGTTTCAGGGCTAAGGCTGGGGGGCACAGTGGGGTTTCAGGGCTAAGGCTGGGGGGCACAGTGGGGTTTCAGGGCTAAGGCTGGGGGGCACAGTGGGGTTTCAGGGCTAAGGCTGGGGGGCACAGTGGGGTTTCAGGGCTAAGGCTGGGGGGCACAGTGGGGTTTCAGGGCTAAGGCTGGGGGGCACAGTGGGGTTTCAGGGCTAAGGCTGGGGGGCACAGTGGGGTTTCAGGGCTAAGGCTGGGGGGCACAGTGGGGTTTCAGGGCTAAGGCTGGGGGGCACAGTGAAGCCAAAAGCACAGTGTTACCTTCTCGAGCCGCTCGAAGTACTCCCTGAGGAAGGCCATGGGGCAGGCGGGCCGCACGGTGCAGAGCTGCACGATACAGTCCTTCAGCAGCTGCTGGATGTTGTGTTTGTGCACATACTGCTCACACTCGCGCAGGCTGCGCTCCTCCTCCCCCCCGGTGCTGCCTGACGCCATGTCTGCCGGGAGAGAAGCACCACTGTTAGGGCAACACAATCATACGGGGGGCAATAAGGGAATAAGCCCCCCTATATACAGGCTGTAGCGCTAGGCTGGGGGCAACACAGTGATACGGGGGGGGCAATAAGGGAATGAAGCCCCCGTATATACAGGCTGGGGGCAACACAATCATACGGGGGGCAATAAGGGAATAAGCCCCCGTATATACAGGCTGTAGCGCTAGGCTGGGGGCAACACAATGATACGGGGGGGGCAATAAGGGAATAAGCCCCCGTATATACAGGCTGTAGCGTTAGGCTGGGGGCAACACAATGATATGGGGGGCAATAAGGGAATGAAGCCCCTGTATATACAGGCTGGGGGCAACACAATGATATGGGGGGCAATAAGGGAATGAAGCCCCTGTATATACAGGCTGGGGGCAACACAATGATACAGGGGGGCAATAAGGGAATGAAGCCCCCATATATACAGGCTGGGAGCAACACAGTGATACGGGGGGCAATAAGGGAATGAAGCCCCTGTATATACAGGCTGGGGGCAACACAATGACACAGGGGGGGCAATAAGGGAACGGAGCCCCGTATATACAGGCTGGGGGCAATAAGGGAATGAAGCCCCTGTATATACAGGTTGGGGGCAACACAATGATATGGGGGGGCAATAAGGGAATGAAGCCCCCGTATATACAGGCTGGGGGCAACACAATGATACAGGGGGGCAATAAGGGAATGAAGCCCCCGTATATACAGGCTGTAGCGCTAGGCTGGGGGCAACACAATGATACGGGGGGGCAATAAGGGAATGGAGCACCTGTATATACAGGCTGGGGGCAAACACAATGATACGAGGGGGGCAATAAGGGAATGAATCCCCCGTATATACAGGCTGTAGCGCTAGGCTGGGGGCAACACAATGATACGGGGGGGGCAATAAGGGAATGAAGCCCCCATATATACAGGCTGTAGCGCTAGGCTGGGGGCAACACAATGATACGGGGGGCAATAAGGAAATGAAGCCCCCGTATATACAGGCTGGGGGCAACACAGTGATACAGGGGGGCAATAAGGGAATGGAGCCCCTGTATATACAGGCTGGGGGCAACACAATGATACGGGGGGGCAATAAGGGAATGGAGCCCCTGTATATACAGGCTGGGGGCAACACAATGATACGGGGGGGCAATAAGGGAATGAAGCCCCCGTATATACAGGCTGGGGCAACACAGTGATACAGGGGGGCAATAAGGGAATGGAGCCCCTGTATATACAGGCTGGGGGCAACACAGTGATACAGGGGGGCAATAAGGGAATGGAGCCCCGTATATACAGGCTGGGGGCAACACAATGATATGGGGGCAATAAGGGAATGGAGCCCCGTATATACAGGCTGGGAGCAACACAATGATACAGGGGGGCAATAAGGGAATGAAGCCCCCGTATATACAGGCTGGGGGCAACACAATGATACAGGGGGGCAATAAGGGAATGAAGCCCCGTATATACAGGCTGGGGGCAACACAATGATACAGGGGGGCAATAAGGGAATGAAGCCCCGTATATACAGGCTGTAGCGCTAGGCTGGGGGCAACACAATGATACGGGGGCAATAAGGGAATGAAGCCCCCGTATATACAGGCTGTAGCGCTAGGCTGGGGGCAACACAATGATACGGGGGGGGCAATAAGGGAATGAAGCCCCGTATATACAGGCTGGGGGCAACACAATGATACAGGGGGGCAATAAGGGAATGAAGCCCCCGTATATACAGGCTGGGGGCAACACAATGATACAGGGGGGCAATAAGGGAATGAAGCCCCGTATATACAGGCTGGGGGCAACACAATGATACAGGGGGGCAATAAGGGAATGAAGCCCCCGTATATACAGGCTGGGGGCAACACAATGATACAGGGGGGCAATAAGGGAATGAAGCCCCCGTATATACAGGCTGGGGGCAACACAATGATACAGGGGGGGCAATAAGGGAATGAAGCCCCGTATATACAGGCTGGGGGCAACACAATGATACAGGGGGGGCAATAAGGGAATGAAGCCCCGTATATACAGGCTGGGGGCAACACAATGATACAGGGGGGGCAATAAGGGAATGAAGCCCCCGTATATACAGGCTGGGGGCAACACAATGATACAGGGGGGGCAATAAGGGAATGGAGCCCCGTATATACAGGCTGGGGGCAACACAATGATACGGGGGGGGCAATAAGGGAATAAGCCCCCGTATATACAGGCTGTAGCGTTAGGCTGGGGGCAACACAATGATATGGGGGGCAATAAGGGAATGAAGCCCCTGTATATACAGGCTGGGGGCAACACAATGATATGGGGGGCAATAAGGGAATGAAGCCCCTGTATATACAGGCTGGGGGCAACACAATGATACAGGGGGGCAATAAGGGAATGAAGCCCCCATATATACAGGCTGGGAGCAACACAGTGATACGGGGGGCAATAAGGGAATGAAGCCCCTGTATATACAGGCTGGGGGCAACACAATGACACAGGGGGGGCAATAAGGGAACGGAGCCCCGTATATACAGGCTGGGGGCAATAAGGGAATGAAGCCCCTGTATATACAGGTTGGGGGCAACACAATGATATGGGGGGGCAATAAGGGAATGAAGCCCCCGTATATACAGGCTGGGGGCAACACAATGATACAGGGGGGCAATAAGGGGAATGAAGCCCCCGTATATACAGGCTGTAGCGCTAGGCTGGGGGCAACACAATGATACGGGGGGGCAATAAGGGAATGGAGCACCTGTATATACAGGCTGGGGGCAACACAATGATACGAGGGGGGCAATAAGGGAATGAATCCCCCGTATATACAGGCTGTAGCGCTAGGCTGGGGGCAACACAATGATACGGGGGGGGCAATAAGGGAATGAAGCCCCCATATATACAGGCTGTAGCGCTAGGCTGGGGGCAACACAATGATACGGGGGGCAATAAGGAAATGAAGCCCCCGTATATACAGGCTGGGGGCAACACAGTGATACAGGGGGGCAATAAGGGAATGGAGCCCCTGTATATACAGGCTGGGGGCAACACAATGATACGGGGGGGCAATAAGGGAATGGAGCCCCTGTATATACAGGCTGGGGGCAACACAATGATACGGGGGGGCAATAAGGGAATGAAGCCCCCGTATATACAGGCTGGGGGCAACACAGTGATACAGGGGGGCAATAAGGGAATGGAGCCCCTGTATATACAGGCTGGGGGCAACACAGTGATACAGGGGGGCAATAAGGGAATGGAGCCCCGTATATACAGGCTGGGGGCAACACAATGATATGGGGGCAATAAGGGAATGGAGCCCCGTATATACAGGCTGGGAGCAACACAATGATACAGGGGGGCAATAAGGGAATGAAGCCCCCGTATATACAGGCTGGGGGCAACACAATGATACAGGGGGGCAATAAGGGAATGAAGCCCCGTATATACAGGCTGGGGGCAACACAATGATACAGGGGGGCAATAAGGGAATGAAGCCCCGTATATACAGGCTGTAGCGCTAGGCTGGGGGCAACACAATGATACGGGGGGCAATAAGGGAATGAAGCCCCCGTATATACAGGCTGTAGCGCTAGGCTGGGGGCAACACAATGATACGGGGGGGGCAATAAGGGAATGAAGCCCCGTATATACAGGCTGGGGGCAACACAATGATACAGGGGGGCAATAAGGGAATGAAGCCCCCGTATATACAGGCTGGGGGCAACACAATGATACAGGGGGGCAATAAGGGAATGAAGCCCCGTATATACAGGCTGGGGGCAACACAATGATACAGGGGGGCAATAAGGGAATGAAGCCCCCGTATATACAGGCTGGGGGCAACACAATGATACAGGGGGGCAATAAGGGAATGAAGCCCCCGTATATACAGGCTGGGGGCAACACAATGATACAGGGGGGGCAATAAGGGAATGAAGCCCCGTATATACAGGCTGGGGGCAACACAATGATACAGGGGGGGCAATAAGGGAATGAAGCCCCGTATATACAGGCTGGGGGCAACACAATGATACAGGGGGGGCAATAAGGGAATGAAGCCCCCGTATATACAGGCTGGGGGCAACACAATGATACAGGGGGGGCAATAAGGGAATGGAGCCCCGTATATACAGGCTGGGGGCAACACAATGATACAGGGGGGCAATAAGGGAATGGAGCCCCCGTATATACAGGCTGTAGCGCTAGGCTGGGGGCAACACAATGATACAGGGGGGCAATAAGGGAATGAAGCCCCGTATATACAGGCTGGGGGCAACACAATGATACGGGGGGGCAATAAGGGAATGGAGCCCTGGGGGCAGTTACACAGGTATAGAGACAGGAGGCAGTTACAGGAGGGCAGGTATAGGGGGAGGGGCAAACAAACAGGATAATGGGAGGAGCCAAGGGAGAGGCAGTTCATAAGGGCAAATAAAATCAATAAGCATGGGGCAGATACACAGGGAAGGGCTAATGTTGGGGGCAATTCCCAGGGAGAGTGGGGGGAGCAAATAAAGAGCACAGGGAGGGGAGGGGCAGTTGATCGGGGCAGGTATTGCTGAAGGGCAGCTGCTCAGGGCAATAGGGGCAGGTATAGGGGAGGGGCAGGTACCGGGGATAAAGCAGGGAGTCGGGGCAGGTACAAGGGTGAGGCAGGGTATGGGGGGTATAACGCGGGGCAGGTAGAGGGGCAGGTAGAGGGGCAGATAGAGAGGGGCAGGTAGCGGGGGCAGGTAGCGGGGCAGGTAGCGGGGCAGGTAGCGGGGCTGGTCTCACCGGTGCCAATGCCGGGCTGTGTGCGCTCTGTATCCCGGGCTCCCGGCTGTGTCCCCCAGTCTCTCCCGCTGCCTCAGGCCCAGCTCCGTCTCTTCCTCTCCCCTCACCGGAAACAGCGCCCAGCCAATCAGCGGCCGCCAGTGACGTCAATCGGTCTGACAGGAACCGCGAACCATGGCAACCGCTAGCCCCGCCTTTCTGCCTCCGTGTAGCCACGCCCCTCGCTGCGTGTGTGTAACTCTTTCCTTGCCGGCCTCTGTGTCTCACTCCTAGACCAGCAATGGGTTAAACTGTTCTATGTAATAGCGGCGCAGTGTGTGGGAATTGGGTCACATGTTCCGTTACACCCCGCCCCCCCAACCGGAAACGGTCACTATAGAGGGGAGCTGCGGGCCAGTGCGGTACCGGGGTGCGGGGGGGGCTCACTCTCCCCCCTCCCCCTCCCCCTCCCCCTCACTCCCTTCCGCTCTTAGTTACTTCCCTTTACTCCCTGTTATCTCTCCTTCCCGCCATTCCCTCTGTTCCCCCTGTTCCCTCCCACACAGAATAGAGTAAGGGTGCAGGCAGGGCAAGGGATTGGGGAGTCTCCCCGGTATCCTGGTCCCACACTGCAGAGCTGGCACTCTAATCCTGTCAGTGGGGGGGGGCGGGGTCTGTGGCACCTTTATTGGCTTTATGGCTCCTGGGAGGGGGATTAGCGCCGGATTAACCTCCTCTCTCTCTATTCTCTCTATTTAACTCTATTCCTGCCGAGCCCCCGAGAGGGAGACAGTAGGGCAAGATGGAGACAGTAGGGCAAGATGGAGGCAGTAGGACAAGATGGGGACAGTAGGGCAAGATGGAGGCAGTAGGGCAAGATGGGGACAGTAGGGCAAGATGGGGACAGTAGGGCAAGATGGAGACAGTAGGGCAAGATGGAGACAGTAGGGCAAGATGGAGACAGTAGGGCAAGATGGAGACAGTAGGGCAAGATGGGGACAGTAGGGCAAGATGGGGGCAGTAGGGCAAGATGGGGACAGTAGGGCAAGATGGAGACAGTAGGGCAAGATGGAGACAGTAGGGCAAGAGGGAGACAGTAGGGCAAGATGGGGACAGTAGGACAAGATGGGGACAGTAGGGTAAGATGGAGGCAGTAGGGCAAGATGGAGGCAGTAGGGTAAGATGGAGGCAGTAGGGCAAGATGGAGACAGTAGGGCAAGATGGAGGCAGTAGGGCAAGATGGGGACAGTAGGGCAAGATGGAGACAGTAGGGTAAGATGGAGACAGTAGGGCAAGAGGGAGACAGTAGGGCAAGATGGGGACAGTAGGACAAGATGGGGACAGTAGGGTAAGATGGAGACAGTAGGGCAAGAGGGAGACAGTAGGGCAAGAGGGAGACAGTAGGACAAGATGGGGACAGTAGGACAAGATGGGGACAGTAGGACAAGATGGGGACAGTAGGACAAGATGGGGACAGTAGGGCAAGATGGAGACAGTAGGGCAAGATGGGGACAGTAGGGCAAGATGGAGACAGTAGGACAAGATGGGGACAGTAGGACAAGATGGGGACAGTAGGGCAAGATGGAGACAGTAGGGCAAGATGGGGACAGTAGGGCAAGATGGAGACAGTAGGGCAAGATGGGGACAGTAGGGCAAGATGGAGACAGTAGGGCAAGATGGAGACAGTAGGGCAAGATGGAGACAGTAGGGCAAGATGGGGACAGTAGGGCAAGATGGGGACAGTAGGGCAAGATGGAGACAGTAGGGCAAGATGGAGACAGTAGGGCAAGATGGAGACAGTAGGGCAAGATGGAGACAGTAGGGCAAGATGGAAACAGTAGGGCAAGATGGAGACAGTAGGGCAAGATGGAGACAGTAGGGCAAGATGGGGACAGTAGGGCAAGATGGGGACAGTAGGGCAAGAGGGAGACAGTAGGGCAAGAGGGAGACAGTAGGACAAGAGGGAGACAGTAGGGCATGATGGGGACAGTAGGGCAAGATGGGGACAGTAGGGCAAGATAGAGACAGTAGGGCAAGATGGAGACAGTAGGGCAAGATGGAGACAGTAGGGCAAGATGGGGACAGTAAGGCAAGATGGAGACAGTAGGACAAGATGGAGACAGTAGGGCAAGATGGAGACAGTAGGGCAAGATGGAGACAGTAGGGCAAGATGGAGACAGTAGGGCAAGATGGGGACAGTAAGGCAAGATGGAGACAGTAGGACAAGATGGAGACAGTAGGGCAAGATGGAGACAGTAGGGCAAGATGGGGACAGTAAGGCAAGATGGAGACAGTAGGGCAAGATGGAGACAGTAGGGCAAGATGGGGACAGTAAGGCAAGATGGAGACAGTAGGACAAGATGGGGACAGTAGGGCAAGATGGAGACAGCAGGGCAAGATGGGGACAGTAGGACAAGATGGAGACAGTAGGACAAGATGGAGACAGTAGGACAAGATGGAGACAGTAGGACAAGATGGAGACAGTAGGACAAGATGGGGACAGTAGGGCAAGATGGAGACAGTAGGACAAGATGGGGACAGTAGGGCAAGATGGAGACAGTAGGACAAGATGGAGACAGTAGGGCAAGATGGAGACAGTAGGACAAGATGGAGACAGTAGGACAAGATGGGGACAGTAGGGCAAGATGGAGACAGTAGGGCAAGAGGGAGACAGTAGGACAAGAGGGAGACAGTAGGGCAAGAGGGAGACAGTAGGGCAAGATGGAGACAGTAGGGCAAGAGGGAGACAGTAGGACAAGAGGGAGACAGTAGGGCAAGAGGGAGACAGTAGGGCAAGATGGAGACAGTAGGGCAAGAGGGAGACAGTAGGACAAGAGGGAGACAGTAGGGCAAGAGGGAGACAGTAGGGCAAGATGGAGACAGTAGGGCAAGAGGGAGACAGTAGGACAAGAGGGAGACAGTAGGGCAAGATGGAGACAGTAGGGCAAGAGGGAGACAGTAGGACAAGAGGGAGACAGTAGGGCAAGAGGGAGACAGTAGGGCAAGATGGAGACAGTAGGGCAAGATGGGGACAGTAACACTACACTAAACGTTACTATGGCAGCTGCACTGACAAACATTTGTTTTTTCATCCAGAAAAAATGATGCCACCATGATACCCTGGAAAGCCAATGAGTTTTTCCCAAGTAAGTTCCCATGGGATGGCACCATTGGCAGTGAGTGGCGTTAAAGCATGCTGAGTCTCTGTCTGATTTCTGGTTGCTGTGTATGCTTTACCATAGCAACAAGACAGCATTTTATGATGGCATAGCAACCCAATGGTTAATTTTTTTTAATATTTGTGTTGGATTTTTCCCCATAAATATCCGGTGGCAACAGGGATAGAACATGAATCTCTCTGGGATCTTGCAACATTTAAAGGCCAAGTAAGTGAGCCAATCTGTATATTGGGGGGTTCATTACTTATCTGTCCCTCTCTGGGTATCACTCTCTGTAATTAAAGTCCATATTAAAAGGGTTGTTCACCTTCACTTTTGGTGCAGCAGCTCTGCAGGTTGCTGGGGTCCAAATTACCTTAGCAACCTGGGAGCGGTTTGAATAAGAGACTGGTATATGAATAGGGGAGGGGCTGAATAGACAAACAAGTTATAAAAAGTAACAGTAACAATAAAACTGGAGCCTCACAGAGCAATAGGGTTTGGCTGCCGGGGTCAGTGACCCCCATTTGAAAGCTGCAAAGAGGTAGAAGATGAAGGCAAATAATTCAAGAACTATAAGAAATAAATAATGAAGACCAATTGAAAAGTTGCTTAGAATAGGCCATTCTATAACATATAATAGCTGAGTAAGGTCGGGATTTTGTGTTAGTCGGGGCCCCAGGTTCCTCGGCTCAGGGCAACGTGGGCAGAAAGCGTTGGCCGCCCGGCCAATATCCCACCTCCCATGGGCAGTCAGTGAGCCCCAAGGGGAATATAACGCTCATAATGTGTATAGCGCTCGGGGCAACATGGGCAGAAAGTGTTGGCCGCCCGGCCAGGGGCAGTCAGTGAGCCCCAAGGGGAACATAACGCTCATAATGTGTATAATGCTGGGGGCAACGTGGGCAGAAAGTGTTGGCCGCCCGGCCAGGGGCAGTCAGTGAGTCCCAAGGGGAACATAACGCTCATAATGTGTATAATGCTGGGGGCAACGTGGGCAGAAAGTGTTGGCCGCCCGGCCAGGGGCAGTCAGTGAGCCCCAGGGGAACATAACGCTCATAATGTGTATAGCGCTCGGGGCAACATGGGCAAAAAATATTGGCCGCCCGGCCAGGGGCAGTCAGTGAGCCCCAAGGGGAACATAACGCTCATAATGTGTATAGCACTCGGGGCAAAAAATATCGGCCGCCTGGCCAGGGGCAGTCAGTGAGCCCCAAGGGGAACATAACGCTCATAATGTGTATAATGCTGGGGGCAACGTGGGCAGAAAGTGTTGGCCGCCCGGCCAGGGGCAGTCAGTGAGCCCCAGGGGAACATAACGCTCATAATGTGTATAATGCTGGGGGCAACGTGGGCAGAAAGTGTTGGCCGCCCGGCCAGGGGCAGTCAGTGAGTCCCAAGGGGAACATAACGCTCATAATGTGTATAATGCTGGGGGCAACGTGGGCAGAAAGTGTTGGCCGCCCGGCCAGGGGCAGTCAGTGAGCCCCAGGGGAACATAACGCTCATAATGTGTATAGCGCTCGGGGCAACATGGGCAGAAAGTGTTGGCCGCCCGGCCAGGGGCAGTCAGTGAGCCCCAAGGGGAACATAAATCAGCCTGTCGGGCGCAGCTGTTCCGCTCAGTTTCCTGCCTCTCTGTTACAGGGTAACCGGACCGTGACTACCTGCCCCCCAGCTATTTGTGAATGAGTCTCAGCTGGAAGATTCCTCCCCCCAAACAAGCTGACGCGCCTTCTATTTTGGAAACAAGTCCTTCCCCGATGCCTGGGGCTACTGACATTGCCAGAGTCAGCCGGGGGCAACCAGATAAACATCCCTCCGGTATGTGCTAGCAATGGGCACTCTGTTGGAAGGCTTCCCAGATTGGGGGCATAGGGGGGACAAACAGGGACTTACATACAGTTACACCTTAGGCTTCTTGCCCCAGCCTTTCCGCTCTCTGTCTCTCAAATACATTAGAAATACAATATATTTTACTCTTACAGACTCCCCCCCCCCCAGTAAGTTCCATCAGAGTGTTCTAGTCCCACCCACTGCTTGTGTTACAGACTCCCTGCCCCTCCCCTTTAAGCTTTCATCAGAGTATTCTAGCCCCACCCACTGCTTGCATTACAGACTCTCTGCTCCTCCCCTGTAAGCTTCCATCAGTTTTCTAGTCCCACCCACATCTTCCATCAGAATGTTTTAGTCCCACCCACTATTTGAATAACAGACTCTCTGTCCCTCCCCTGTAAGCTTCCAAAAGTTTTCTAGTCCCTCCCACTGCTTGATTAACTGACTCCCTGCACCTCCCCTGTAAGCTCCATAAGAGTGTTTTAGTCCCTCCCACTGCTTGCATTACAGACTCTCTGCCCCTCCCCTGTAAGCTTCTATAAGAGTTTTCTAGTCCCTCCCACTGCTTGAGTAATAGACTCTCTGCCCCTCCCCTGTAAGCTCCATAAGAGTGTTTTAGTCCCTCCCACTGCTTGAGTAACAGACTCTCTGCTCCTCCCCTGTTAGCTTCCTACAGAGTGTTCTAGTCCCACCCACTGCTTGAGTAACTGACTCTCTGCCCCTCCCCTGTAAGCTCCATAAGAGTGTTTTAGTCCCTCCCACTGCTTGCATTACTGACTCTCTGCCCCTCCCCTGTAAGCTAGTATAAGAGTTTTCTAGTCCCTCCCACTGCTTGAGTAACAGACTCTCTGCCCCTCCCCTGTAAGCTTCCATAAGAGTGTTCTAGTCCCACCCACTGCTTCCTTAAGAGTGTTCTAGTCCCACCCACTGCATTCCATAAGAGTATTCTAGTCCCACCCACTGCTGATCCTTCCCTGCAGAGCCAGAATGGCATATACAGCCGGGTGCAACTTTTATCCTGACAATGAAGGGCACATTGGCAACTGCCCCACTTGCCCGCCCCTCAAATGTCCATGATCAGTTAAATGGATCAGGCATGCTGTGTGCATATAAGGGGCACACTACTGATGGCAGGGTTGCCCTCTCACCAACGTATATTCCTTTCAGCTAATTATCTATATAACCTGCTGCCGACTGTACTTCCTTCCATACCGCCATACAGAATACAATTGCTAAACAGTCACTCACCATGGGAACTGTGTTTGTGGTTCTGCAGTGGGGCCACAACTGATACATGTGGGGGCCACAACTGATACATGTGGGGGCCACTATGTTCCTTGTTCCCTTAGTCCTTAGAGCCTCGGGGGCCCTGGGATGCGTCGCTAAAGAGCCGGGATGGATCTCCCTCATACAAACTCCTAGGCTACAAGGTGTCACTGGAGGATGCTGGGACTTGTATGACAGAAGCTGGAAGCCTACAGGCTCCGGGAATTCCTTTGGTGTCTACCCCCCCCCAAACCCCTGCAACCCCCTCCAGCAGTGTAGCTCCTGCTCCGCCCCCTGTGCATACCTGTGCTCAGGTAACTGCAGAAAGGCTGGAAGATTGCAGAAGGCAGTGAGAGACAGCTCCCCGGGTAAGTCTCTCTTATTTTTATACTACTGTATTTTATATTTACCCCCTCATCCTCTTCCCAGCCCGCTCCTCTCTCTCCTCCTGCTGCTTCCTGAGCTACAGAGCTTGCACTTTATCCTACTCAGTTCTTTGGCTGCTCTTGGTTGAACATCAGAACATCTGGGTTAAATAATTGCTGTAGGGCAAGATGGAGACAGTAGGGCAAGATGGGGACAGTAGGGCAAGATGGTGACAGTAGGGCAAGATGGGGACAGTAGGGCAAGATGGAGACAGTAGGGCAAGATGGGGACAGTAGGGCAAGATGGAAACAGTAGGACAAGATGGGGACAGTAGGGCAAGATGGGGACAGTAGGGCAAGATGGGGACAGTAGCACAAGATGGAGACAGTAGGGCAAGATGGGGACAGTAGGGCAAGATGGAGACAGTAGGGCAAGATGGAAACAGTAGGACAAGATGGGGACAGTAGGGCAAGATTGAGACAGTAGGGCAAGATGGAGGCAGTAGGGCAAGATGGGGACAGTAGGGCAAGATGGAGACAGTAGGGCAAGATGGAGGCAGTAGGGCAAGATGGGGACAGTAGGGCAAGATGGAGGCAGTAGCGCAAGATGGAGACAGTAGGGCAAGATGGAGACAGTAGGGCAAGATGGGGACAGTAGGGCAAGAGGGAGACAGTAGGGCAAGAGGGAGACAGTAGGGCAAGATGGAGACAGTAGGGCAAGAGGGAGACAGTAGGGCAAGATGGAGACAGTAGGGCAAGATGGGGACAGTAGGGCAAGATGGAGACAGTAGGGCAAGAGGGAGACAGTAGGGCAAGAGGGAGACAGTAGGGCATGATGGAGACAGTAGGGCAAGATGGAGACAGTAGGGCAAGATGGGGACAGTAGGGCAAGATGGAGGCAGTAGGGCAAGTTGGAGGCAGGAGGGCAAGATGGGGACAGTAGGGCAAGATGGGGACAGTGGGGCAAGATGGAGGCAGTGGGGCAAGATGGGGACAGTGGGGCAAGATGGAGGCAGTAGGGCAAGATGGAGACAGTAGGGCAAGATGGGGGCAGTAGGGCAAGATGGGGGCAGTAGGGCAAGATGGAGGCAGTAGGGCAAGATGGGGACAGTGGGGCAAGATGGAGACAGTAGGGCAAGATGGGGGCAGTAGGGCAAGATGGGAGCAGTAGGGCAAGATGGAGGCAGTAGGGCAAGATGGGGACAGTAGGGCAAGATGGAGACAGTAGGGCAAGATGGGGGCAGTGGGGCAAGATGGGGACAGTGGGGCAAGATGGAGGCAGTGGGGCAAGATGGGGACAGTAGGGCAAGATGGGGGCAGTAGGGCAAGATGGGGGCAGTAGGGCAAGATGGAGGCAGTGGGGCAAGATGGGGACAGTGGGGCAAGATGGAGGCAGTAGGGCAAGATGGGGACAGTAGGACAAGATGGGGACAGTAGGGCAAGATGGAGGCAGTAGGGCAAGATGGGGACAGTAGGACAAGATGGGGACAGTAGGGCAAGATGGAGGCAGTAGGGCAAGATGGAGGCAGTAGGGCAAGATGGACACCTAAAAGGTTGCATTTAACATGGAATTGTTGCAGTTTATCCCAAATTCCGATAAATTAGATAAAAAATATAAAATCGTCCAAATATCACAGGCAAAAATGTGTAAATATGGAGTAAAGGGGAACTTGGGAAGTGGAAGTACAAGAAAAAAATTATAATACAGCAAAAATTATTTTTAGAAATACAGGTATCTAAACCCTCATTAATTCAACTGATCAGATACCCCATAATGACACAAAGCGTTGCCATGGCAATACTAACAACGGGACATAAATTGTTACCAACAAAATATACATATATTTTTCCACTCAAAATATCCCAATAGAGCATTTCTCGGATATTTCCAGCCGTTCCACGTGACGCGGGCGTGTTGCTCAAGTCCTGACACATAGAGTTATGCCGGCGTGTCCCAGCAGCCCCTGGGCAGGGGAGGAGTCACAGGGATATGGGAGGGGCCCCAAACTGTGCCATTTCTGCTGGGAATATTATAGGGGGCAGGCAGTCTTGTGACATTAGTCTTTATGTGACATTATGGGGGGTAACTTAGCCCCCCAACAACTGCACCCATTGTGTCCCCAGTAACAGCTCTGTCCCCTGTGTTTAAATATGGTATGGCATTGCGCTGGTTAATTTCTCCCTTTTCTCTATACAGATTTACTATCACAGCACTAATTACCATGTCCCTGTACAGTTTCGGGACAGATCCAATATCCTGTCACGCGTGGAACCAGGACCGAACCCGTAAGTACCCGCCCCCCTGGCACCCACAGCTCCCAAAGGGTTAATTACTAGCCCAGTGTCATCCCGTTACACAGACTGTATGTGAGTGAGCCTGAGGGGCCCGTTAGTCAGACTGTATGTGAGTGAGCCTGAGGGCCCGTTAGTCAGACTGTATGTGAGTGAGCCTGAGGGCCCGTTAGTCAGACTGTATGTGAGTGAGCCTGAGGGCCCGTTACACAGACTGTATGTGAGTGAGCCTGAGGGGCCGTTAGTCAGACTGTATGTGAGTGAGCCTGAGGGGCCGTTAGTCAGACTGTATGTGAGTGAGCCTGAGGGGCCGTTAGTCAGACTGTATGTAAGTGAGCCTGAGGGCCCGTTAGTCAGACTGTATGTGAGTGAGCCTGAGGGGCCCGTTAGTCAGACTGTATGTGAGTGAGCCTGAGGGGCCGTTAGTCAGACTGTATGTGAGTGAGCCTGAGGGGCCGTTAGTCAGACTGTATGTAAGTGAGCCTGAGGGCCCGTTAGTCAGACTGTATGTGAGTGAGCCTGAGGGGCCCGTTAGTCAGACTGTATGTGAGTGAGCCTGAGGGGCCGTTAGTCAGACTGTATGTGAGTGAGCCTGAGGGGCCGTTAGTCAGACTGTATGTAAGTGAGCCTGAGGGGCCCGTTAGTCAGACTGTATGTGAGTGAGCCTGAGGGGCCGTTAGTCAGACTGTATGTGAGTGAGCCTGAGGGGCCGTTAGTCAGACTGTATGTAAGTGAGCCTGAGGGGCCCGTTAGTCAGACTGTATGTGAGTGAGCCTGAGGGCCCGTTAGTCAGACTGTATGTGAGTGAGCCTGAGGGCCCGTTAGTCAGACTGTATGTGAGTGAGCCTGAGGGCCCGTTACACAGACTGTATGTGAGTGAGCCTGAGGGGCCGTTAGTCAGACTGTATGTGAGTGAGCCTGAGGGGCCGTTAGTCAGACTGTATGTGAGTGAGCCTGAGGGGCCGTTAGTCAGACTGTATGTAAGTGAGCCTGAGGGCCCGTTAGTCAGACTGTATGTGAGTGAGCCTGAGGGGCCCGTTAGTCAGACTGTATGTGAGTGAGCCTGAGGGGCCGTTAGTCAGACTGTATGTGAGTGAGCCTGAGGGGCCGTTAGTCAGACTGTATGTAAGTGAGCCTGAGGGCCCGTTAGTCAGACTGTATGTGAGTGAGCCTGAGGGGCCCGTTAGTCAGACTGTATGTGAGTGAGCCTGAGGGGCCGTTAGTCAGACTGTATGTGAGTGAGCCTGAGGGGCCGTTAGTCAGACTGTATGTAAGTGAGCCTGAGGGGCCCGTTAGTCAGACTGTATGTGAGTGAGCCTGAGGGGCCGTTAGTCAGACTGTATGTGAGTGAGCCTGAGGGGCCGTTAGTCAGACTGTATGTAAGTGAGCCTGAGGGCCCGTTAGTCAGACTGTATGTGAGTGAGCCTGAGGGCCCATTACACAGACTGTATGTGAGTGAGCCTGAGGGGCCGTTAGTCAGACTGTATGTGAGTGAGCCTGAGGGGCCGTTAGTCAGACTGTATGTAAGTGAGCCTGAGGGCCCGTTAGTCAGACTGTATGTGAGTGAGCCTGAGGGGCCCGTTAGTCAGACTGTATGTGAGTGAGCCTGAGGGGCCGTTAGTCAGACTGTATGTGAGTGAGCCTGAGGGGCCCGTTAGTCAGACTGTATGTGAGTGAGCCTGAGGGGCCCGTTAGTCAGACTGTATGTGAGTGAGCCTGAGGGGCCGTTAGTCAGACTGTATGTGAGTGAGCCTGAGGGGCCGTTAGTCAGACTGTATGTGAGTGAGCCTGAGGGGCCGTTAGTCAGACTGTATGTGAGTGAGCCTGAGGGCCCGTTACACAGACTGTATGTGAGTGAGCCTGAGGGGCCGTTAGTCAGACTGTATGTGAGTGAGCCTGAGGGGCCGTTAGTCAGACTGTATGTAAGTGAGCCTGAGGGGCCGTTAGTCAGACTGTATGTGAGTGAGCCTGAGGGGCCGTTAGTCAGACTGTATGTGAGTGAGCCTGAGGGCCCGTTAGTCAGACTGTATGTGAGTGAGCCTGAGGGGCCCGTTAGTCAGACTGTATGTGAGTGAGCCTGAGGGGCCCGTTAGTCAGACTGTATGTGAGTGAGCCTGAGGGGCCCGTTAGTCAGACTGTATGTGAGTGAGCCTGAGGGCCCGTTAGTCAGACTGTATGTGAGTGAGCCTGAGGGGCCGTTAGTCAGACTGTATGTGAGTGAGCCTGAGGGGCCCGTTACACAGACTGTATGTGAGTGAGCCTGAGGGGCCGTTAGTCAGACTGTATGTGAGTGAGCCTGAGGGGCCGTTAGTCAGACTGTATGTGAGTGAGCCTGAGGGGCCAGGGATAAGGTGGGATTATTTGCCCCATTATTTGCCCCATTATGGGTCAGTACTGATTCCCGGTTCTGTTCGTTACAGAAGTCGCCATCAGTCCCAATAACAACCTGGTGCAGATTTACCAGAGATCCGACAACGAGTGGAAGAAGATCCACGAACTGACAGAACATAACGGAAGGGTCACAGGTACTGGGGGCGGGGCTGGGGGCGGTGCCTGGGGTAGGTAAGGGCGGGGCACTAACACCGTCTCCCCCTCCCGGCCAGGTATCGACTGGGCCCCCACTTCCAACCGCCTTGTCACCTGTGCGGCCGACAGAAACGCCTACGTCTGGTCGCTACGGGACGGCGCCTGGAAACCAACCCTCGTCCTTCTGCGCATCAACCGCGCCGCCACCTGCGTGAAATGGTCGCCCCGCGAGAACAAGCTCGCCGTGGGCAGCGGCTCCAAGATCATCTCCGTCTGCTACTTCGAGAAGGAAAATGATTGGTGAGCGGAGCTGATTGGCTGGTACGGGGGCCTCATTGTGTGACTGGGGTGGGGTGTATCTGATATCTGGGGGCCCCACTATAGGATGTAGTTCTGCGCCATCGACTCAAGGGGGAGCCCCTCAGATACAGGGCAAACAGGTTTGGTTATCGTTACAGGTGGCTGAGCAAACACATCAAGAAATCCATTGGCTCCACCATCCTCAGCCTGGCCTGGCACCCCAATAATGTCCTGCTGGCCGCGGGGAGCAGTGACTTCCAGTGCCGGTAAGTGCCCCCCCTGCCCCCACTCACCCTATAGGGCATAATGTGGGGGGAATCAGAGCTCTGTACCTGGGTAAGTACTGGGGGGAGATTGGATTCACTTACCCAGGGGGGGTTCCTGTCTGACCATGGGAAAGAGAGCAGCCCAGGAGCAGGAAGTACAGAGAATCAGAGCTCTGTACCTGGGTAAGTACTGGGGGGAGATTGGATTCACTTACCCAGGGGGAGGTTCCTGCCTGACCATGGGAAAGAGAGCAGCCCAGGAGCAGGAAGTACAGAGAATCAGAGCTCTGTACCTGGGTAAGTACTGGGGGGAGATTGGATTCACTTACCCAGGGGGAGGTTCCTGTCTGACCATGGGAAAGAGAGCAGCCCAGGAGCAGGAAGTACAGAGGATCAGAGCTCTGTACCTGGGTAAGTACTGGGGGAGATTGGATTCACTTACCCAGGGGGAGGTTCCTGCCTGACCATGGGAAAGAGAGCAGCCCAGGAGCAGGAAGTACAGAGAATCAGAGCTCTGTACCTGGGTAAGTACTGGGGGAGATTGGATTCACTTACCCAGGGGGAGGTTCCTGCCTGACCATGGGAAAGAGAGCAGCCCAGGAGCAGGAAGTACAGAGAATCAGAGCTCTGTACCTGGGTAAGTACTGGGGGGAGATTGGATTCACTTACCCAGGGGGAGGTTCCTGTCTGACCATGGGAAAGAGAGCAGCCCAGGAGCAGGAAGTACAGAGAATCAGAGCTCTGTACCTGGGTAAGTACTGGGGGGAGATTGGATTCGCTTACCCAGGGGGGGGGGTTCCTGCCTGACCATGGGAAAGAGAGCAGCCCAGGAGCAGGAAGTACAGAGAATCAGAGCTCTGTACCTGGGTAAGTACTGGGGGGAGATTGGATTCACTTACCCAGGGGGAGGTTCCCTGTCTGACCATGGGAAAGAGAGCAGCCCAGGGGCAGGAAGTACAGAGAATCAGAGCTCTGTACCTGGGTAAGTACTGGGGGAGATTGGATTCACTTACCCAGGGGGGGGTTCCTGCCTGACCATGGGAAAGAGAGCAGCCCAGGATCAGGAAGTACAGAGAATCAGAGCTCTGTACCTGGGTAAGTACTGGGGGGAGATTGGATTCACTTACCCAAGGGGAGGTTCCTGTCTGACCATGGGAAAGAGAGCAGCCCAGGAGCAGGAAGTACAGAGAATCAGAGCTCTGTACCTGGGTAAGTACTGGGGGGAGATTGGATTCACTTACCCAGGGGGGGGTTCCTGCCTGACCGTGGGAAAGAGAGCAGCCCAGGAGCAGGAAGTACAGAGAATCAGAGCTCTGTACCTGGGTAAGTACTGGGGGGAGATTGGATTCACTTACCCGGGGGGGGTTCCTACCTGACCATGGGAAAGAGAGCAGCCCAGGAGCAGGAAGTACAGAGAATCAGAGCTCTGTACCTGGGTAAGTACTGGGGGGAGATTGGATTCACTTACCCAGGGGGAGGTTCCTGCCTGACCATGGGAAAGAGAGCAGCCCAGGAGCAGGAAGTACAGAGAATCAGAGCTCTGTACCTGGGTAAGTACTGGGGGGAGATTGGATTCACTTACCCAGGGGGAGGTTCCTGTCTGACCATGGGAAAGAGAGCAGCCCAGGAGCAGGAAGTACAGAGAATCAGAGCTCTGTACCTGGGTAAGTACTGGGGGGAGATTGGATTCACTTACCCAGGGGGAGGTTCCTGCCTGACCATGGGAAAGAGAGCAGCCCAGGAGCAGGAAGTACAGAGAATCAGAGCTCTGTACCTGGGTAAGTACTGGGGGGAGATTGGATTCACTTACCCGGGGGGGGTTCCTACCTGACCATGGGAAAGAGAGCAGGTTTATGGCTGTTACTGCTGGAAGTCTCAGTAAATAACAGGGGGCATTACTTGTGTTTTGTTGCCCCTTCTATAGGGTATTTTCGGGGTACGTGAAGGAAATCGACGACAAGCCGAGCCCGACACATTGGGGGACCAAGATACCTTTCGGGGAGCTGTTGTTCCAGAGTGGGGAGAAGGGGGGATGGGTACACGGAGTGGCCTTCTCGCCCAGCGGTCGGTACCTGGCCTGGGTCGACCATAACAGCTGCGTCAGTGTCGCCGATTCGGCCGAAGACAAAGCGTAAGGGATTAAATGGCGCTTGAGGCGAGGGTCCAGCCATTGGTGGGCCGGCGTCCCATTCAGACATTATTGCAGATGAACCAATGGCTGAACAATAGGTATATAGATAGATACTGAGGTTGCAGTACCGCTTCCCACCACTGTCAGCCATTGGCCATTACGTCCCATAGGGTTTCAGTAGAACAGCGCCACCACCTGCAATTACGTCTAAATGAAGCGTCAGCAGCCAATGGTGACCCCCCTCCCTCGGATTAATCATTAATCTACAGCAACAATGTATTTTACTTTCCCCGGGGCCCATAAATCAGCCAATGGGGGTGCAGCTGTTGTGCTGAGCTTGGTTCTGTGTTGCAGGGTGACGCGGCTGAGTACCGAGTATCTGCCCTTCCTGTCGCTGCTCTTTGTGAACGAGTGCCAGCTCCTCGCCGCAGTAAGTCCTCGCTTCCTCTCGGGGCCCCACGTCAGCGCTATTCCTGGAGGGCTTATTTTTCATAACAAGTGAAATCATCATGGCTGGGTCGGCGCCAGCATCCCACAATCCTTTGCTGCCTGGGCCCGTGGCTATTAATGCCCCATTCACCCAGGGCCTCATATTATCCCGAGTCAGGGCATTCCTTCCTGTCTGACAACCTCCCCTCTTCCTGTGTTTGTGCTCCCAATGCCCCTGTTTGTTTTGGATGAAGTTACAGGTTACCATTGGCCACCATCCCAAAATAGGTCCTCTCCTCCTATTGGCCTCCCTAACGCCTGGGTGCTGGGTCCGGCCAACCCACCCCACATGTTCAGCTTTGAGCCAACTGTTAGTATCATGTAGAGAGTCCTATTCTGAGACAATGTGCAATTGAAAATGAATTTGGAATTTCAGCATTTTATCTAGTTGCTAGGGTCCAAATTACCTTAGCAACCAGGGGGTGGTTTGAATGAGAGACAGGAATATGAATAGGGGAGGGGCTGAATAGAAAGATAAGGAATAAAAAGTAACAATAACAATAAAACTTGGGCCTCACAGAGCAATAGGGTTTAGTTGCCGGGGTCAGTGACCCCCATTTGAAAGAAGGTAAATAATTTAAAAACTACACAAAATAAATAATGAAGACCAATTGCTTAGAATTGGCCATTCTGTAACATACTAAATGTAAAAGCCCTTTAAAGCTACAGCTCATAGTTATAAAGGGGTGATTTGCATTTTATCACCCACAATTCCTTGATGCCAATGTGTGTAGTGATTGGGCTTTAGCCATTTAACCACTTACCTGCCACAGACAAAAAAGCCCTGGCTAAGTCCTCTGTAGTACAGCAGGTAATGGGATTTTTTCTCTCCCTAAGTAAAATAGTGCTCCAAATTTATAAGCATATATTTGCAATAATCACCCACAATTCCTAGAGGCAGGATGATATTTTATAGCTAGTAGTCATTGGGCCATTCATTGCACTCCTTGTCACCTTATAGCCTGTCCAATTGGAGGCCGTGGGCCAGATGTGGCCCCCCAAGGTATTTTTATGGCTAATTGGCTCACTGCATGTGATGTCAGAGAGGGATGTTATAGACTCGAATGCAGAATCTCCGCTGCCCTTACACCTTATTTGTATATAATTACCCACAATTCCCAGATTGGGCCAGTAATCCCTCTAATCCAACCTTCTGCGGCTGTTGCATGGGAAGCAGACAGTTGCGCCGCTGCAGGTGTGCATTATCTGCATGTTACTCACTGCATGTCATTACAGGGCAGTTGCAATTTGTCTCCCTAAGTTAAACAGTGGCGTCGAAGTATAAATTACCCATCATTCCCTGGGCACATTGTATGGGTTTCCATTACCCCTACTACCCGCCACGCTGGCAGTTGGCCATTCATTATTTCAACCCTGTTACTGACAGCTGAGCATGCTGGGAGTTGTAGTATCCAGCTTTGGGATGGCAGTAAATTCTAACGGCCATCTTGTTCCGGCAGGGGCATGACTGCGCTCCCTATCTCTTCTCATACGGCGGCTCGGGGAAGTTGGACTTCGAGGCCAAGATTGACGTTCAGAAAGAGACCACCAAGACCGCCCTCTCCGCGATGAGCCACTTCCGTAACCTGGACAAGAAGGGGGCGAAGGAGAGTGAGCGCTCCGATGTGACCACCCTGCACCAGAACAGCATCAGGTGGGGGGCCCTGGGGCCCAGCAGGAAGGCCCGTAGCCCGAGCAGCGCCACCTAGCGGCCATCCTTTCATTAATAGAAACGGGAGCCTAGATTTAAAGGGGCGGGTCACCTTATTATTATTATTATTTATATATCTTTACAGTATGTCATAGAATGGCCTATTCCTAGCAACTTTGCTATTGGTCTTCATTATTTATAGTTTTTGAATTATTTCCCTTCTTCTGACTCTTTGCAGCTTTCAAATGGGGGTCACTGACCCCGGCAGCCAAACCCTATTGCTCTGTGAGGCTCCAGTTTTATTGTTATTGTTACTTTTTATTCCTTATCTTTCTATTCAGCCCCTCCCCTATTCATATTCCTGTCTCTCATCCAAACCACTTCCTGGTTACTAAGGTCAATTGGACCCTAGCAACCAGATAGCTGCTGAACAAAAACTGAAATAATTAAAAAACTACCAATAATAAAAAATGAAGACCAATTGCAAATTGTCTCAGAATATCCCTCTCTACATCATACTAACACCCAAAGATTTCTCTTTCCTTCCCCTGACCCCGCAGCCAACTGTCCATCGTGGATGGAGACCCGTCCGACGTAACCGCGTTCAGTAGCACCGGGATCGACGGCGCTTTGGTTATCTGGTCGCTCAAGGTGATGAATGGGTTAATTGGGTTAGCCACCCCTAGCGACCAATCAGCATGGAGCGTTTACGGGTTGCCCGTTTGATTGGCAGCTATGGGTTAGGGGCGCAGGGGGCAGCTTTCATGCCATTGGCCCCCCCAATAAACACTTTTCCCCATTGTCTCTCAGGCCTGACTGCCCAGCGAGCTGTCTCTCATGGGAGCGCCCGGAGCGGATCTGGAACCCTGGGAAACCCGAGACCCCCACATGCCTCACACAACTGTGAATACCGGGCGGCTGCCAACTTCCGCTGCTTCACTTCCATCTGCCCCATAATGGGCCGAGCACCTGCTGCCCCCTTAATCCCCGGCCCCGGGGCCCCTTAATCCCACCCTAATATAACCTTTCCTATGGGGAGAGTGTGACCCCGGGGCCCCTTAATCCCACGCTAATATAACCCTTCCTATGGGGAGAGTGTGACCCCGGGGCCCCTTAATCCCACGCTAATATAACCCTTCCTATGGGGAGAGTGCGGCCCCGGGGCCCCTTAATCCCACGCTAATATAACCCTTCCTATGGGGAGAGTGCGGCCCCGGGGCCCCTTAATCCCACGCAAATATAACCCTTCCTATGGGGAGAGTGCGGCCCCGGGGCCCCTTAATCCCACGCTAATATAACCCTTCCTATGGGGAGAGTGTGACCCCGGGGCCCCTTAATCCCACGCAAATATAACCCTTCCTATGGGGAGTGTGCGGCCCCGGGGCCCCTTAATCCCACGCTAATATAACCCTTCCTATGGGGAGAGTGTGCGGCCCCGGGGCCCCTTAATCCCACGCAAATATAACCCTTCCTATGGGGAGAGTGTGACCCCGGGGCCCCTTAATCCCACGCTAATATAACCCTTCCTATGGGGAGAGTGCGGCCCCGGGGCCCCTTAATCCCACGCTAATATAACCCTTCCTATGGGGAGAGTGTGACCCCGGGGCCCCTTAATCCCACGCTAATATAACCCTTCCTATGGGGAGAGTGCGGCCCCGGGGCCCCTTAATCCCACGCTAATATAACCCTTCCTATGGGGAGAGTGCGGCCCCGGGGCCCCTTAATCCCACGCTAATATAACCCTTCCTATGGGGAGAGTGTGACCCCGGGGCCCCTTAATCCCACGCTAATATAACCCTTCCTATGGGGAGAGTGTGACCCCGGGGCCCCTTAATCCCACGCTAATATAACCCTTCCTATGGGGAGAGTGTGACCCCGGGGCCCCTTAATCCCACGCAAATATAACCCTTCCTATGGGGAGAGTGTGGCCCCGGGGCCCCTTAATCCCACGCTAATATAACCCTTCCTATGGGGAGAGTGCGGCCCCGGGGCCCCTTAATCCCACGCTAATATAACCCTTCCTATGGGGAGAGTGTGACCCCGGGGCCCCTTAATCCCACGCAAATATAACCCTTCCTATGGGAGAGTGTGACCCCGGGGCCCCTTAATCCCACGCTAATATAACCCTTCCTATGGGGAGAGTGTGACCCCGGGGCCCCTTAATCCCACGCTAATATAACCCTTCCTATGGGGAGAGTGTGACCCCGGGCCCCTTAATCCCACGCTAATATAACCCTTCCTATGGGGAGAGTGCGGCCCCGGGGCCCCTTAATCCCACCCTAATATAACCTTTCCTATGGGGAGAGTGCGGCCCCGGGGCCCCTTAATCCCACGCTAATATAACCCTTCCTATGGGGAGAGTGCGGCCCCGGGGCCCCTTAATCCCACGCAAATATAACCCTTCCTATGGGGAGAGTGTGACCCCGGGGCCCCTTAATCCCACGCTAATATAACCCTTCCTATGGGGAGAGTGTGACCCCGGGGCCCCTTAATCCCACGCTAATATAACCCTTCCTATGGGGAGAGTGCGGCCCCGGGGCCCCTTAATCCCACGCTAATATAACCCTTCCTATGGGGAGAGTGCGGCCCCGGGGCCCCTGCTCCCTTCCTTCCGGGGGCCCTTGCTTGCAGCACTGATTCTTCCTGCCACCCCATTCATTTTATTTACACAAAACTCATTAAGACTTTACCTGACTGCCTTGCTGAAAACGTGACCTTTGTACGGGCCCTCAGGGGCCACAGTAGTTCTAGATGGGAACTATTGCACAAATGCTTGGTGCTTTACTTAAAGGGAAACTGTTCTTACAATAAAAAGTGCCTGGCAATTCCCGCGCTTGGGGGAGTGTATTTCTTGCTTCTCGTGTCACTGTCTCTACTTCCTGTCACACAGCAGCCCAGTCTTGCTTTATGGCAACGACTCTAGATATATATATATATATATACTGAGGGTCAGACCTATGCGCGAGCAATACACGTGGCAGGGTCAGTTACCCTTTATATCAGAGGCTCCAATCTTTTGCAGCACTTTTGGCTGGAGACGCCTGTGTCATATTCAAGTGGGAATGACTGAGGCAGGGAGATAGAGCGAACCAATGAATTTCAGCAGCTATCTGGTTGCTAGGGTCCAAATTACCTTAGCAACCAGGGAGTGGTTTGAATGAGAGACTGGAATATGAATAGGGGAGGGGCTGAATAGAAAGATAAGGAATAAAAAGTAACAATAACAATAAAACTGGAGCCTCACAGAGCAATAGGGTTTGGCTGCCGGGGTCAGTGACCCCCATTTGAAAGGCAAATAATTCAAAAACAATAACAAATAAATAATGAAGACCAATTGAAAGGTTGCTTAGAATTGGCCATTCTATAACATTCTAAAAGTTAACTTAAACATTAGCCCCCCGTTTAAAGGGGTTTTATTTTTTTTTTATTTGGCAGGATATATATATATCATTATTTGGGGATCTCTGTGCATTTAAACAAGTAATGTGGTTGCTAGGGTCACTGTGGGAAGAGAAACCCTGTTGCCTGTGTAAAGCTGGCCATACACGCACCGATAATATTGTACAAAACCTTGTTCCAAAATTTTGATTGGGCGCCATAGAAGGGGCCTGACCAAAATCTGCCCTGACGGTGTGTGGCGTGTGTGGCCAGCTTAAGCCTGAGGCCAATTGTGCGGCTGTTGTTGCCCCCTGGTGGTAAAACAGAAGTACAGGCTGCGACTAGTCTCACTGGGCAGTGGGGCAACGGGCACGGCGGGGTCACAGTAATGGAATAATACGATAAACGAGAGGGATAAAGGGCAAGTGCGCCCTGTATATGAATATTATTATTATCACATATTTATACAGAAATACTGACCCATAAGGGGGATCCTTACAGACTTCAGTCTCAACAGAGAACTAAATAGGATTAATCGTCCATTACTTGTGTGTGTGTATGTATAACTTTATTTATAAAGCGCCACAAGGGTACACAGCGCTGTACAGTCTTACAGAATTACACACAGGGAGGACAAGTGATATAATAAATAAATACATATATATATATATATATAAGTGCCATGTGGTATGAGACACAGTAGGAAGGAGGTCCCTGCCCCGTAGAGCTTACAATCTGAGTGGTTGGGTAACATACAGGCACAAACTGGAAGGTAAGAGTGCATCAGGTATGGGCATTTGCCCTTAAGCGCAGGACTGGGCAAAATAATGTCTTAGTGCCCCAGAAGGTAACAGCTGAGTTTTTTCTTAAAGAGAGTGGGTGAGTTTTCCCTACGGAGGGATTCAGGGATAGAGTTCCAGAGGGAAGGAGCAGCGAGATAGAAAGGGTTAAACCGAGAGAGCGCAGTGGGTGTGGATGGTGTAAAGAGACAGAGGCTCTGAGAGGAGCGGAGGAGACGACCAGGAACATGTAGGGAGACCAGTGAGGGAATGTAGTGAGGAGCAGGGAGACCAGTGAGGGAATGTAGTGAGGGGCAGGGAGACCAGTGAGGGAATGTAGTGAGGGGCAGGGAGACCAGTGAGGGAATGTAGTGAGGGGCAGGGAGACCAGTGAGGGAATGTAGTGAGGGGCAGGGAGACCAGTGAGGGAATGTAGTGAGGGGCAGGGAGACCAGTGAGGGAATGTAGTGAGGGGCAGGGAGACCAGTGAGGGAATGTAGTGAGGAGCAGGGAGACCAGTGAGGGAATGGAGTGAGGGGCAGGGAGACCAGTGAGGGAATGTAGTGAGGGGCAGGGAGACCAGTGAGGGAATGTAGTGAGGAGCAGGGAGACCAGTGAGGGAATGTAGTGAGGGGCAGGGAGACCAGTGAGGGAATGTAGTGAGGAGCAGGGAGACCAGTGAGGGAATGGAGTGAGGGGCAGGGAGACCAGTGAGGGAATGGAGTGAGGGGCAGGGAGACCAGTGAGGGAATGTAGTGAGGAGCAGGGAGACCAGTGAGGGAATGGAGTGAGGGGCAGGGAGACCAGTGAGGGAATGTAGTGAGGGGCAGGGAGACCAGTGAGGGAATGTAGTGAGGAGCAGGGAGACCAGTGAGGGAATGGAGTGAGGGGCAGGGAGACCAGTGAGGGAATGTAGTGAGGAGCAGGGAGACCAGTGAGGGAATGGAGTGAGGGGCAGGGAGACCAGTGAGGGAATGTAGTGAGGGGCAGGGAGACCAGTGAGGGAATGTAGTGAGGAGCAGGGAGACCAGTGAGGGAATGTAGTGAGGGGCAGGGAGACCAGTGAGGGAATGTAGTGAGGAGCAGGGAGACCAGTGAGGGAATGGAGTGAGGGGCAGGGAGACCAGTGAGGGAATGGAGTGAGGGGCAGGGAGACCAGTGAGGGAATGTAGTGAGGAGCAGGGAGACCAGTGAGGGAATGTAGTGAGGGGCAGGGAGACCAGTGAGGGAATGGAGTGAGGGGCAGGGAGACCAGTGAGGGAATGTAGTGAGGGGCAGGGAGACCAGTGAGGGAATGTAGTGAGGGGCAGGGAGACCAGTGAGGGAATGTAGTGAGGGGCAGGGAGACCAGTGAGGGAATGTAGTGAGGGGCAGGGAGACCAGTGAGGGAATGTAGTGAGGAGCAGGGAGACCAGTGAGGGAATGTAGTGAGGGGCAGGGAGACCAGTGAGGGAATGTAGTGAGGGGCAGAGGAGGGAAGGGCTGTGAATGTCAGCAGAAGGATTCTGTAAGCTCCTTTGCTTAACAGGCAGCCATGCTAGAGAGCTTAATTGAGGCTGAGCAGGTTCCCTCTTAGGAGAGAGCAGGAGGATCCTGGCAGCAGAGTTTAAGATTGATTGCAGGGGAGAGAGGTGGGAGTCTGGGAGGCCGGTTAGTAGGAGATTGCAGTAGTCTAAGCGGGAAAGGATAAGGGCATGGATTAGTGTTTTAGCTGTTGCTTGTGAAAGAAAGGGGCGTATCTTGGCAATATTGCAGAGGAAAAAGCGGCAGGTTTTGGCAGTGTTATTAATATGGTTAGAGAAGGAGAGAGACTGGTCACAGATACCCCCAAGGCAGCATGCAGAATTTACAGGGTTGATGGTCATGCCACCAATAGTAATGGTGAAAGGAGGAGGAGGGCCAGGTTTGGGCGGGAAGGCCCTGAGCTCAGGTTTAGGGTAAGTTTGAGCTGGCGTCGGTTCATCCAGGAGGAGATAGCCAGGAGGCAGTTACCAATCTGGGTTTGGACATCAGCAGTTAGTGCAGGGGGGTCTAAATATATCTGGGGGCATCTGCATATAGGTGGTATTTAAGCCCAAAAGAAGAAATAAGGTCTCCTAGAGAGAGAGTGTACAGGGAGAACAGCAGGGGACCAAGCACAGAGCCCTGAGGCACCCCCACACTGAGCGGAACCCCCACACTGAGCGGAACCCCCACCTGAGCGGAACCCCCACACTGAGCGGAACCCCCACACTGAGCGCAACCCCCACACTGAGCGCAACCCCCACACTGAGCGGAACCCCCACACTGAGCGGAACCCCCACACTGAGCGCAACCCCCACCACTGAGCGGAACCCCCACACTGAGCGGAACCCCCACACTGAGCGCAACCCCCACACTGAGCGCAACCCACACTGAGCGCACCCCCACACTGAGCGGAACCCCACACTGAGCGCAACCCCCACACTGAGCGGAACCCCCCACACTGAGCGGAACCCCACACTGAGCGGAACCCCCACACTGAGCGCAACCCCCCACCACTGAGCGGAACCCCCACACTGAGCGGAACCCCCCACACTGAGCGGCAACCCCCACACTGAGCGCAACCCCCACACTGAGCGCAACCCCCACACTGAGCGCAAACCCCCACACTGAGCGGAACCCCCACACTGAGCCGCAACCCCCACACTGAGCGGAACCCCCACACTGAGCGGAACCCCCACACTGAGCGCAACCCCCACACTGAGCGCAACCCCCACACTGAGCGCAACCCCACACTGAGGCGGAACCCCCACACTGAGCGCAACCCCCACACTGAGCGCAACCCCCACACTGAGCGCAACCCCACACTGAGCGGAACCCCCACACTGAGCGCAACCCCCACACTGAGCGGAACCCCCACACTGAGCGGAACCCCCACACTGAGCGGAACCCCCACACTGAGCGCAACCCCCACACTGAGCGGAACCCCCACACTGAGCGGAACCCCCACACTGAGCGCAACCCCCACACTGAGCGCAACCCCCCACACTGAGCCGCAACCCCACACTGAGCGCAACCCCCACACTGAGCGGAACCCCCACACTGAGCGCAACCCCCACACTGAGCGGAACCCCCACACTGAGCGGAACCCCACACTGAGCGCAACCCCCACACTGAGCGCAACCCCCACACTGAGCGCAACCCCCCACACTGAGCGGAACCCCCACACTGAGCGGAACCCCCACACTGAGCGCAACCCCCACACTGAGCGCAACCCCCACACTGAGCGGAACCCCCACACTGAGCGGAACCCCCACACTGAGCGCAACCCCCACACTGAGCGCAACCCCCCACTGAGCGCAACCCCCACACTGAGCGCAACCCCCACACTGAGCGGAACCCCCACACTGAGCGCAACCCCCACACTGAGCGCAACCCCCACACTGAGTGGAACCGGGGTAGAGGATTTGTTAGTAAGAGCGACAGAGAAGGAGCGGTTAGAGAGATAGGGGAGACCCAGGGTGCAGCCTGATCCCGGATACCCAGAGAATGGAGAATGTGCATAAGGACAGAATGGGCGACAGTATCAAAAGCAGAGGAAAGGTCTAGGAGAATGAGGACCGAGTAGCGTCCTTTGGCCTGGGCAGTCTGGGGATCATTTGCCCCCCTACATAAGGCCGTCTCCTTCTCTGTGCAGCTGCATGTGGGTATAAAGTGCCCTAGAGTGTGAGCTCACCGGCCCAGTCTTGCCTTGCAGATTATTCTGTTCTGTGTCAGAATCCTTTGCATATAATTGGGGGGGTGAGTAGGGGGACCCTTGAAAAATCATCATATGGCTTTAGCTATAAACACAGGGGTCTCACAGTGATTTAACAATAAGGGGGTACAGAGCTAAAAGGTGGGAGCAGAAGGCCCCGCTCACAAGAGCTGACTAAGGGAATCAGAAACCTTTCCAGCTAAACTACATCTCCCAGCAGCCTCTGGCTTCACTATATACCCAGTGCTTGTTCCAGTCAGATACGTTGTTGCTCCTGGGGGGCAGTTTGAACGCTGCAGGCCTAACTATTTGCCCCACATCCAGCCCCGGGGGTCGGTAAGTATATCACTACAGATTGTGACCAGCAGGGGGCAGCAGTAACTAAGAAGTTCAAGCAAAGTAGATTGAAACCAAGAGATTTTTAGTCATGGGTGCCAGAAACCTCCGAATTGTAGCGGCGACTTTTAAACTTGGTCTCGACTACTTTTTTTTATCTACCTACCGCGGAGTTTGGTCACCGCGATAAGTTAAGATTAGTTTCGATAACCCAATGTTAGTGACAATTTCCTGCACCAAGATGGCGTACGCTGGCTTCAGCGCACTGTTTTTGAGCCTCATTAGAAACCCAGCCAATCAGTTGTGCGCCTCATGTCTGATTTAGCCAATTAGAAGTAGCCCTGTTGGTGGAATGGGCGTGGCTTCTCCATCGCCACATGATGCAAGACGGAAAGTGGGCGGCGTATCACTTCCACTCTGTTATTGGTTGGCGGAGAGGAAGGATAGAGGATAGGAATGGAATGGGGGTGTGGCTGAGCGATAACAACCAATCAGCAAGAGGTAACTAGTGACGCGCTGTCAGCTGCTGTTTGTTTACGGGCGGATGCGGCCCGGGATCGGGACAGTACGGGAGCCGGAGAGGCCGGGGAGGAATGGAGACCGGAGGGGGCGGAGAGGGAGCCGGGGACATCTGCTGTCTGTCCTACAACCAGGACTGCACGTAAGAACCACTCTATTGCCCCCCCTCTACTCTACTGCCCCCCCTCTACTCTATTGCCCCCCCTCTACTCTACTGCCCCCTCTACTCTAACTGCCCCCCTCTACTCTTGCCGCCCCCCTCTACTGCTACTGCCCCCCTCTACTCTAGCTGCCCCCCCCTCTAACTCCTACTGCCGCCCCCCTCTCTCTAGCCTGCCCCCATCTACTCTAACTGCCCCCCCTCTAAACTCTATTGCCCGCCCCTCTACTCTAACTGCCCCTCTAAGCTCTAACTGCCCCCCCTCTACATCTATTGCCAAGCCCCCCCCTCTACTCTTATTGCCCCCCCTCCTACTCTATTGCCCCCAGCCTCTACTCTACTGCCCCTCTACCTCTAATTTGCCCCCCTACTCTATTGCCCCCCTCGTAACTCACTGCCCCCCTCTACTCCACTGCCCCTCTACTCTACTGGCCCCCCCTCTAGCTGCTACTGCCCCCCTCTACTCTACTGCTCCCCTCTCTTCTTATTGCCCCCCCTCTACTCTAACTGGCCCCCCTCTAACTCTACTGCCGCCCCCTCTACTCTACTGCCCCCGCCTACACTCTACTCCGCCGCCTCTACTCTAACTGCCCCCCCCTCTACTCTACTTGCCGCCTACTCCTAATTTGCCCCCGCCCTCTACTCTACTGCCCCCCTCACTCTACTTGCCACCCCCCCTCTACTCTACACTGCCCCCCCTCTACTCTACTGCCCCCCCTCTACTCTAACTGGCCCCCCCTACTCTATTGCCCCCCTCCTCTACTCTACTGCCCCCTCTACTACTACTGCCCCCCTCTAACTCTACTGCCCCCTCACTCTCTGCCCCGCCTCTACTCTACTGCCCCCCTCTACTTCTACTGCCCCCCTCCTACTCTATTGCCGCCCCCCTCTACATCTACTGGCCCCCGCCTCTACTCTACTGCCCCCCTCTCTCTATTGCCATCCCCCTCTACCTAACTGCCCCCCTCTACATCTACTGCCCCCCTCGCTACTCTATCTGCCCCCCTCTACTGCTCGCTGCCCCCCCCTCTACTCTAATGCCCCCCTCTACTCTACTGCCTCCCTCTACCTATCTGCCCCCGATCCCTCTAACTCTAACTGCCCGCCCCCTCTACTCTACTGCCCGCCCCTCTACTCTACTGCCCCCCCTCTACTGCTAACTGCCCCCCTCTAACTCTACTGCCCCTCTACTCTACTGCCCCCCCTCTACTCTACTCTACTCTTACTGCCCCACCGTCTACTCTACTGCCCGCCTCTACTACTGCCCGCCCTCTACTCTTACTGCCCCCTACTCTATTGCCCCCCCTCTACTCTACTGCCCCCCCTCTACTCTACTGGTCCCCCTCTATCTAACTGCCCCCCGCTCTACTCTACTGCCCCCGCCTCTTACTTCTACTGCCCCCTCTACTCTATTGCCCCCCTCTACTCTATTACTGCCCCCCTAATCTATTGCCCCCGCCCTCTATCTATGCTGGCCCCCCTCTACTCTACTGCCCCCCTCTACTCTACTGCCCCCTCTACTGCCCCTCTCAACTGCCCCCTCTACTCTACTGCCCCCCTCTACTGCTAACCGCCCCCCTCTCTCTATTGCCGCCCCCTCTACTCTACTGCCGCCCCCTCTACTCTTACTTGCCCTCCCTGCTTATCTACTGCCCCCCCTCTACTCTAACTGCCCCCCCTCTACTCTAATTACTGCCCCCCTCTACTCCTAACTGCCCTCCTCTACTTCTACTGCCCCCCCTCTAACTCTACTGCCCCCTCTACTCTACTGGCCCCCCCTCTACTCCTAATGCCCCCCTCTAACCTCTTACTGCCCCCCTCTACTCACTTGGCCACCCCCCTCTACTGCTATGCCCCCCCTCTACTCTACTGCCCCCCCTCTACTTACTGCCCCCTCTAGCTCTACTGTCCCCCCTCTCTCTACTGCCCCGCCTCTACTCTACTGCCCCCACCTACTCTATTGTGCCCCCCCCATACTCCTACCTGCCCCCCTCGTTAACTCAACTGCGCCCCCCCTCCTACCCTTCCTCTTTTTCTTAACTTGGCCCCTCCCCTCTACTCTAATTGCCCCCCCATCTACTCTACTGCCCCCCTGTCTACTGCTATTGCCCCCGCCCTCTACTTCTAGCTGCCCCCCCCTCTACTCTACTGCCCCCCCTCTACTGCTACTCGCCCCCCTCTGACTTACTGCCCCCCCCTCCTACTGCTTACTTCCCCCTACTCTATTGCCCCGCCCCTGCTACTCTACTGCCCCCCTCTACTCTACTGCCCCCCCCTCTACTCATGCCCCCCTCTACTCTACTGCCCCCCCTCTACTCTAACGCCCCCCCTCTACTCTATCCTGCGGCCCCCCTCTACTCTACTGCCCCCCCTCATCTAGCTGCCCCCCTCTACTCTACTGCCCCCCTCTAGCCTTACTCTACTCGCCCCCCCTCTACTCTACTGCCCCTCCCCCTCTACTCTACTGCATCCCCTGCTACTCTACTGCCCCCTCTACTCTACTGCCCCCTCTACTCTATCTTGCCCCCCTCTATCCTACTGCCCCCCCTCTACTCTACTGCCCCCCTCTACTCTACTGCCCCCCTCTACTCTACTGCCCCCCTCTAACTCTACTGCCCCCCCCTCTACTCTACTGCCCCCCCTGCTACTTACTACTCTACTGCCCCCCTCTACTCTATTGCCCCCCCCTCTACTCTACTGCCCCCTCTACTCTACTGCCCCCCCTCTACTCTACTGCCCCCCCTCTACTCTACTGCCCCCCCTCTACTCTACTGCCCCCCGCTCTACTCTACTGCCCCCCTCTATCTACTGCCCCCCCCTCTACTTCTACTTGCCCCCCCCTCTACTCTACTGCCCCCCTACTCTACTGCCCCCCCTCTACTCTACTGCCCCCCTCACTTACTGCCCCCCCCCCTCTACTGCTACTGCCCCCCCTCTACTCTACTGCCCCCCCTCTACTCTACTGGCCCCTCTACTCTACTGCCCCCTCTACTCTACTCCCCCCTCTACTCTCTGCCCCCTCTACTCTACTGCCCCCCCTCTACTCTACTGCCCCCTCTACTCTACTGCCCCCTACTCTACTGCCCCCCTCTACTCTACTGCCCCCCTCTACTCTACTGCCCCCCCCTCTCTACTCTACTGCCCCCCTCTACTCTACTGCCCTGCCCCCCCCTCTCTACTCTACTGCCCCCCCTCTACTCTACTGCCCCCCTCTACTCTACTGCCCCCCCTCTACTCTACTGCCCCTCTACTCTACTGCCCCCTCTACTCTACTGCCCCCTCTACTCTACTCCTGCCCCCCTCTACTCTACTGCCCCCCTCTACTCTACTGCCCCCCCTACTCTATTGCCCCCTCTACTCTACTGCCCCCCCTCTACTCTACTGCCCCCCCTCTACTCTACTGCCCCCTCTCGTTACTGACTCTCCTGTACTCTATAGGCCCCCCTCTACTGACTCTCCTGTACTCTATAGGCCCCCCTCTACTGACTCTCCTGTACTCTATAGGCCCCCTCTACTGACTCTCCTGTACTCTATAGGCCCCCCCCCTCTACTGACTCTCCTGTACTCTATAGGCCCCCCCTCTACTGACTCTCCTGTACTCTATAGGCCCCCCATCCACTGACTCTCCTGTACTCTATAGGCCCCCCTCCACTGACTCTCCTGTACTCTATAGGCCCCCCATCCACTGACTCTCCTGTACTCTATAGGCCCCCCATCCACTGACTCTCCTGTACTCTATAGCCCCCCATCCACTGACTCTCCTGTACTCTATAGGCCCCCCTCTACTGACTCTCCTGTACTCTATAGGCCCCCCTCTACTGACTCTCCTGTACTCTATAGGCCCCCCCTCTACTGACTCTCCTGTACCTATAGGCCCCCCCTCTACTGACTCTCCTGTACTCTATAGGCCCCCCATCCACTGACTCTCCTGTACTCTATAGGCCCCCCCTCTACTGACTCTCCTGTACTCTATAGGCCCCCCATCCACTGACTCTCCTGTACTCTATAGGCCCCCCCTCTACTGACTCTCCTGTACTCTATAGGCCCCCCATCCACTGACTCTCCTGTACTCTATAGGCCCCCCATCCACTGACTCTCCTGTACTCTATAGGCCCCCCATCCACTGACTCTCCTGTACTCTATAGGCCCCCCCTCTACTGACTCTCCTGTACTCTATAGGCCCCCCCTCTACTGACTCTCCTGTACTCTATAGGCCCCCCCTCTACTGACTCTCCTGTACTCTATAGGCCCCCCTCTACTGACTCTCCTGTACTCTATAGGCCCCCCCTCTACTGACTCTCCTGTACTCTATAGGCCCCCCTCTACTGACTCTCCTGTACTCTATAGGCCCCCCATCCACTGACTCTCCTGTACTCTATAGGCCACCTCTTTACTTTATTGCCCCTTACTGCCCCACCCATTTACACCCCCAGCAGCCCCAGTCCAGTACAGAGCCCACTTGTGTCCCCCCCTTCTGTGCTCTAGTTTATTTACCCCCATATGTCCTACATACCCCTCATACACTGTATCTGTCCCCCTTACTGCCCCAGGTCTGCTCTACTAAACAATTGCCCCCTCTTTCTCTGTATATTTACCCCTTGAACTCTATGTACCCCTTCCTCACATACTGTACCGGCTCCCTGTCCTACAACCAAGGCTACAATTGGTTGCCCCTGTTTCTATAATTACCCCCTGCACCTGATTGGTCCCTCCCAACAGTAACTGCCCCCCTGCCTGTCCCTGCCCCCCAGGCATCAGATCCGACTCCCCAACTCATCAAATATTTCTTCTAACTCATGTGCTGCATCTGGCGCCGACCCATTGCCCCTCCCCCTGTTATATTTGCCTCCGGGCTGCGCTGTCCTTAGTGCTGATCCTGTTGGGGCCCGAATGTATCACTAGATCCCTGCAGATCCGGTTGGACTGAGATTGTACAGTTCCATGGTTTCCCTCTCTCTCATTTTACTCTTTGTGTAAGGAATGGTGTGGGTTAGTGTGTCCTTTATTTCCCCACCCAGTGCCTATCTGATCCCCCCATTGTAAGCAGCAGTCCTGCCCTGCTTTATGGCTGAGATTCTAGCTATCTGTATAACAGAGCATTCTGTCACAGTGGCACAGATCCTATCTGATCCCCCCCCATTGTAAGCAGCAGTCCTGCTCTGCTTTATGGCTGAGATTCTAGCTATCTGTATAACAGAGCATTCTGTCACAGTGGCACAGATCCTATCTGATCCCCCCATTGTAAGCAGCAGTCCTGCCCTGCTTTATGGCTGAGATTCTAGCTATCTGTATAACAGAGCATTCTGTCACAGTGGCACAGATCCTATCCCCCCCCCATTGTAAGCAGCAGTCCTGCCCTGCTTTATGGCTGAGATTCTAGCTATCTGTATAACAGAGCATTCTGTCACAGTGGCACAGATCCTATCTGATCCCCCCCCATTGTAAGCAGCAGTCCTGCCCTGCTTTATGGCTGAGATTCTAGCTATCTGTATAACAGAGCATTCTGTCACAGTGGCACAGATCCTATCTGATCCCCCCATTGTAAGCAGCAGTCCTGCCCTGCTTTATGGCTGAGATTCTAGCTATCTGTATAACAGAGCATTCTGTCACAGTGGCACAGATCCTATCCCCCCCCATTGTAAGCAGCAGTCCTGCCCTGCTTTATGGCTGAGATTCTAGCTATCTGTATAACAGAGCATTCTGTCACAGTGGCACAGATCCTATCTGATCCCCCCCCATTGTAAGCAGCAGTCCTGCCCTGCTTTATGGCTGAGATTCTAGCTATCTGTATAACAGAGCATTCTGTCACAGTGGCACAGATCCTATCCCCCCCCCATTGTAAGCAGCAGTCCTGCCCTGCTTTATGGCTGAGATTCTAGCTATCTGTATAACAGAGCATTCTGTCACAGTGGCACAGATCCTATCTGATCCCCCCATTGTAAGCAGCAGTCCTGCCCTGCTTTATGGCTGAGATTCTAGCTATCTGTATAACAGAGCATTCTGTCACAGTGACACAGATCCTATCTGATCCCCCCATTGTAAGCAGCAGTCCTGCCCTGCTTTATGGCTGAGATTCTAGCTATCTGTATAACAGAGCATTCTGTCACAGTGGCACAGATCCTATCTGATCCCCCCCATTGTAAGCAGCAGTCCTGCCCTGCTTTATGGCTGAGATTCTAGCTATCTGTATAACAGAGCATTCTGTCACAGTGGCACAGATCCTATCTGATCCCCCCATTGTAAGCAGCAGTCCTGCCCTGCTTTATGGCTGAGATTCTAGCTATCTGTATAACAGAGCATTCTGTCACAGTGGCACAGATCCTATCTGATCCCCCCATTGTAAGCAGCAGTCCTGCCCTGCTTTATGGCTGAGATTCTAGCTATCTGTATAACAGAGCATTCTGTCACAGTGGCACAGATCCTATCTGATCCCCCCCCATTGTAAGCAGCAGTCCTGCCCTGCTTTATGGCTGAGATTCTAGCTATCTGTATAACAGAGCATTCTGTCACAGTGGCACAGATCCTATCTGATCCCCCTATTGTAAGCAGCAGTCCTGCCCTGCTTTATGGCTGAGATTCTAGCTATCTGTATAACAGAGCATTCTGTCACAGTGGCACAGATCCTATCTGATCCCCCCATTGTAAGCAGCAGTCCTGCCCTGCTTTATGGCTGAGATTCTAGCTATCTGTATAACAGAGCATTCTGTCACAGTGGCACAGATCCTATCTGATCCCCCCATTGTAAGCAGCAGTCCTGCCCTGCTTTATGGCTGAGATTCTAGCTATCTGTATAACAGAGCATTCTGTCACAGTGGCACAGATCCTATCTGATCCCCCTATTGTAAGCAGCAGTCCTGCCCTGCTTTATGGCTGAGATTCTAGCTATCTGTATAACAGAGCATTCTGTCACAGTGGCACAGATCCTATCTGATCCCCCCATTGTAAGCAGCAGTCCTGCCCTGCTTTATGGCTGAGATTCTAGCTATCTGTATAACAGAGCATTCTGTCACAGTGGCACAGATCCTATCTGATCCCCCCCCATTGTAAGCAGCAGTCCTGCCCTGCTTTATGGCTGAGATTCTAGCTATCCGTATAACAGAGCATTCTGTCACAGTGGCACAGATCCTATCTGATCCCCCCATTGTAAGCAGCAGTCCTGCCCTGCTTTATGGCTGAGATTCTAGCTATCTGTATAACAGAGCATTCTGTCACAGTGGCACAGATCCTATCTGATCCCCCCCATTGTAAGCAGCAGTCCTGCCCTGCTTTATGGCTGAGATTCTAGCTATCTGTATAACAGAGCATTCTGTCACAGTGGCACAGATCCTATCTGATCCCCCCCCATTGTTAGCAGCAGTCCTGCCCTGCTTTATGGCTGAGATTCTAGCTATCTGTATAACAGAGCATTCTGTCACAGTGGCACAGATCCTATCTGATCCCCCCCATTGTAAGCAGCAGTCCTGCCCTGCTTTATGGCTGAGATTCTAGCTATCTGTATAACAGAGCATTCTGTCACAGTGGCACAGATCCTATCTGATCCCCCCCATTGTAAGCAGCAGTCCTGCCCTGCTTTATGGCTGAGATTCTAGCTATCTGTATAACAGAGCATTCTGTCACAGTGGCACAGATCCTATCTGATCCCCCCCCATTGTTAGCAGCAGTCCTGCCCTGCTTTATGGCTGAGATTCTAGCTATCTGTATAACAGAGCATTCTGTCACAGTGGCACAGATCCTATCTGATCCCCCCCATTGTAAGCAGCAGTCCTGCCCTGCTTTATGGCTGAGATTCTAGCTATCTGTATAACAGAGCATTCTGTCAGAGTGGCACAGATCCTATCTGATCCCCCCCATTGTAAGCAGCAGTCCTGCCCTGCTTTATGGCTGAGATTCTAGCTATCTGTATAACAGAGCATTCTGTCACAGTGGCACAGATCCTATCTGATCCCCCCATTGTAAGCAGCAGTCCTGCCCTGCTTTATGGCTGAGATTCTAGCTATCTGTATAACAGAGCATTCTGTCACAGTGGCACAGATCCTATCTGATCCCCCTATTGTAAGCAGCAGTCCTGCCCTGCTTTATGGCTGAGATTCTAGCTATCTGTATAACAGAGCATTCTGTCACAGTGGCACAGATCCTATCTGATCCCCCCCCCCATTGTAAGCAGCAGTCCTGCCCTGCTTTATGGCTGAGATTCTAGCTATCTGTATAACAGAGCATTCTGTCACAGTGGCACAAATCCTATCTGATCCCCCCCATTGTAAGCAGCAGTCCTGCCCTGCTTTATGGCTGAGATTCTAGCTATCTGTATAACAGAGCATTCTGTCAGAGTGGCACAGATCCTATCTGATCCCCCCCATTGTAAGCAGCAGTCCTGCCCTGCTTTATGGCTGAGATTCTAGCTATCTGTATAACAGAGCATTCTGTCACAGTGGCACAGATCCTATCTGATCCCCCCATTGTAAGCAGCAGTCCTGCCCTGCTTTATGGCTGAGATTCTAGCTATCTGTATAACAGAGCATTCTGTCACAGTGGCACAGATCCTATCTGATCCCCCTATTGTAAGCAGCAGTCCTGCCCTGCTTTATGGCTGAGATTCTAGCTATCTGTATAACAGAGCATTCTGTCACAGTGGCACAGATCCTATCTGATCCCCCCCCCCATTGTAAGCAGCAGTCCTGCCCTGCTTTATGGCTGAGATTCTAGCTATCTGTATAACAGAGCATTCTGTCACAGTGGCACAGATCCTATCTGATCCCCCCATTGTAAGCAGCAGTCCTGCCCTGCTTTATGGCTGAGATTCTAGCTATCTGTATAACAGAGCATTCTGTCACAGTGGCACAGATCCTATCTGATCCCCCCATTGTAAGCAGCAGTCCTGCCCTGCTTTATGGCTGAGATTCTAGCTATCTGTATAACAGAGCATTCTGTCACAGTGGCACAGATCCTATCTGATCCCCCCCCATTGTAAGCAGCAGTCCTGCCCTGCTTTATGGCTGAGATTCTAGCTATCTGTATAACAGAGCATTCTGTCACAGTGGCACAGATCCTATCTGATCCCCCTATTGTAAGCAGCAGTCCTGCCCTGCTTTATGGCTGAGATTCTAGCTATCTGTATAACAGAGCATTCTGTCACAGTGGCACAGATCCTATCTGATCCCCCCATTGTAAGCAGCAGTCCTGCCCTGCTTTATGGCTGAGATTCTAGCTATCTGTATAACAGAGCATTCTGTCACAGTGGCACAGATCCTATCTGATCCCCCCCCCATTGTAAGCAGCAGTCCTGCCCTGCTTTATGGCTGAGATTCTAGCTATCTGTATAACAGAGCATTCTGTCACAGTGGCACAGATCCTATCTGATCCCCCCATTGTAAGCAGCAGTCCTGCCCTGCTTTATGGCTGAGATTCTAGCTATCTGTATAACAGAGCATTCTGTCACAGTGGCACAGATCCTATCTGATCCCCCCCATTGTAAGCAGCAGTCCTGCCCTGCTTTATGGCTGAGATTCTAGCTATCTGTATAACAGAGCATTCTGTCACAGTGGCACAGATCCTATCTGATCCCCCCCATTGTAAGCAGCAGTCCTGCCCTGCTTTATGGCTGAGATTCTAGCTATCTGTATAACAGAGCATTCTGTCACAGTGGCACAGATCCTATCTGATCCCCCCCCCATTGTAAGCAGCAGTCCTGCCCTGCTTTATGGCTGAGATTCTAGCTATCTGTATAACAGAGCATTCTGTCACAGTGGCACAGATCCTATCTGATCCCCCCCCCATTGTAAGCAGCAGTCCTGCCCTGCTTTATGGCTGAGATTCTAGCTATCTGTATAACAGAGCATTCTGTCACAGTGGCACAGATCCTATCTGATCCCCCCCATTGTAAGCAGCAGTCCTGCCCTGCTTTATGGCTGAGATTCTAGCTATCTGTATAACAGAGCATCCTGTCACAGTGGCACAGATCCTATCTGATCCCCCCCCCATTGTAAGCAGCAGTCCTGCCCTGCTTTATGGCTGAGATTCTAGCTATCTGTATAACAGAGCATTCTGTCACAGTGGCACAGATCCTATCTGATCCCCCCCCCATTGTAAGCAGCAGTCCTGCCCTGCTTTATGGCTGAGATTCTAGCTATCTGTATAACAGAGCATTCTGTCACAGTGGCACAGATCCTATCTGATCCCCTATTGTAAGCAGCAGTCCTGCCCTGCTTTATGGCTGAGATTCTAGCTATCTGTATAACAGAGCATTCTGTCACAGTGGCACAGATCCTATCTGACCCCCCCATTGTAAGCAGCAGTCCTGCCCTGCTTTATGGCTGAGATTCTAGCTATCTGTATAACAGAGCATTCTGTCACAGTGGCACAGATCCTATCTGATCCCCCCCCCATTGTAAGCAGCAGTCCTGCCCTGCTTTATGGCTGAGATTCTGTGCACTGGGGATTTACTGGCACATGAGTAGTGTGAGGAAGAGAGAGATTACAGGGAGTGGCCGCCCAGCAGAGGTGGCAGGGAATTAGGGGCGGGCACAATGCCTGAGTGAGAAGTCACCGCTAATTACTCCAATTATTTCAGGCCATAAACACGTAGAACTCTGTGACTCCCAAGACAAACTGCTCCATTGGCAGAATTTCCTGTAGAACCAGAATCCAGGTCCGAATCCCAGTACAAGTGACAGTTGCAAGTAGTGACCCCCCCCCCCCCCCAGGGATGAGCCCCAAGCCGGCCACTTGCCCCTCACTCAGGGTTCCCCTGGCATTGCCCACTTGGCTTTCCCATAATCCTTAGCTTTTGTACATAGGTTGGTATGTGGCACAGTCTGTGTGGGACCATGTGACCTGTCCATACCAATCCGTAACGCCCGTCTCTCCCGGTGCAGGTCCCTGGCTATCGGCATGAGGTCGGGCTACAAACTCTACTCTCTGAGCAACGTCGAGCGTCTGGATCTCGTGCACGAGAGCTGTGAGTGTCCTCTGTGCAACCAAACCCCTGTCTCACACAGGGATAATAATGGATTGCAGAGCAGGCCTGACTGTGTGTATCATGTAGGGGGGGAGCGGGGAGGGACAGGGATAATAATGGATTGCAGAGCAGGCCTGACTGTGTGTATCATGTAGGGGGGGAGCGGAGAGGGACAGGGATAATAATGGATTGCAGAGCAGGCCTGACTGTGTGTATCATGTAGGGGGGGAGCGGAGAGGGACAGGGATAATAATGGATTGCAGAGCAGGCCTGACTGTGTGTATCATGTAGGGGGGGAGCGGGGAGGGACAGGGATAATAATGGATTGCAGAGCAGGCCTGACTGTGTGTATCATGTAGGGGGGGAGCGGGGAGGGACAGGGATAATAATGGATTGCAGAGCAGGCCTGACTGTGTGTATCATGTAGGGGGGAGCGGGGAGGGACAGGGATAATAATGGATTGCAGAGCAGGCCTGACTGTGTGTATCATGTAGGGGGGGAGCGGGGAGGGACAGGGATAATAATGGATTGCAGAGCAGGCCTGACTGTGTGTATCATGTAGGGGGGAGCGGGGAGGGACAGGGATAATAATGGATTGCAGAGCAGGCCTGACTGTGTGTATCATGTAGGGGGGGAGCGGAGAGGGACAGGGATAATAATGGATTGCAGAGCAGGCCTGACTGTGTGTATCATGTAGGGGGGAGCGGGGAGGGACAGGGATAATAATGGATTGCAGAGCAGGCCTGACTGTGTGTATCATGTAGGGGGGGAGTGGAGAGGGACAGGGATAATAATGGATTGCAGAGCAGGCCTGACTGTGTGTATCATGTAGGGGGGGAGCGGAGAGGGACAGGGATAATAATGGATTGCAGAGCAGGCCTGACTGTGTGTATCATGTAGGGGGGGAGCGGGGAGGGACAGGGATAATAATGGATTGCAGAGCAGGCCTGACTGTGTGTATCATGTAGGGGGGGAGCGGGGAGGGACAGGGATAATAATGGATTGCAGAGCAGGCCTGACTGTGTGTATCATGTAGGGGGGGAGCGGAGAGGGACAGGGATAATAATGGATTGCAGAGCAGGCCTGACTGTGTGTATCATGTAGGGGGGGAGCGGGGAGGGACAGGGATAATAATGGATTGCAGAGCAGGCCTGACTGTGTGTATCATGTAGGGGGGGAGCGGAGAGGGACAGGGATAATAATGGATTGCAGAGCAGGCCTGACTGTGTGTATCATGTAGGGGAGGTGAAGGATGTTTACATCGTGGAGCGCCTGTTCTCCAGCAGTCTGGTGGTGGTGGTTAGTCACGCCAAGCCGCGCCAGATGAACGTGTTGCACTTCAAGAAGGGCACAGAGATCTGTAACTATAACTACTCCGGCAACATCTTATCCATCAGGCTGAACCGCCAGGTATGTCGGGGGGGGGAGTTACTGTCCGACTGCCAGCTGGGAATGGGGGGGATCACTAGTGAGGGAATGGCACCCCCTCTTGCTTCACAGCAGCCTAGATTGGCACACAGAGTGGCGCTATAGCCACACCCCTTACAGCACTGCTGCCTGGCCATGCCCAGCCCTCACTAGTTTATCTAGGAACGGGGGGGGGCCGAACTGCAGTGGATTAGTGACGGCATCACTGTGGGGGTTATAAAGGCGGATGGGGGCGGAGCAGTGGTTAATGTCCCACAATTCAGTGCGGCTCTATGTCTCCCCCCAGAGGCTGATTGTGTGTTTGGAGGAATCGATCTACATCCATAACATTAAGGACATGAAGCTGCTGAAGACGTTGCTGGACACCCCCCGGAACCCCCATGGTAAGTGCCAGCGGGCACAGTAAGGGCAGTGCCAGCCCCCCTGCCAGCAGCCGTTTAACCCTTGTTGCTCCCCTCAGGCCTCTGTGCTCTGTCAATCAACCATTCCAACTCCTTCCTGGCCTATCCTGGCAGCTCCTCCTCGGGGGAAGTCTCCGTGTACGATGCCAACTGCTTGGTAAGTCTGCCCGCAGCTCCGCCTTTCTCTCTAAGCTCCTCCCTCCAGTAACACTACTGTCCTGCCATCTCTGCCCAGAGGCCACTCCGTGTATTTACTCCTTTAGCATAAGGCGATGCTTGTTGCGTGCCACCCTGCGGGCACTCTTTGGGGCACCTCTGACATCCATGATTATTAACTCTTTCTCCCCCGTGCCACAGAAGTGCGAGTGCACGATCCCGGCCCACGACAGCCCCCTTGCTGCTATCGCCTTCAACTCTACGGGAACAAAACTGGCCAGTGCTTCAGAGAAAGTGAGTACCCCCCCCGCGGCACCCAGCACCCATTGCACACTATTGAGGTGGGGGGCGGCAAATATGAACCTACTGCTCCCCCAAACCTCTCTCTCCCTCAATACACAGGGGGCAAGCGGAATACACAGGGGGGGCAAGCGGAATACACAGGGGGGGCAAGCGGAATACACAGGGGGGGCAAGCGGAATACACAGGGGGGGCAAGCGGAATACACAGGGGGGGCAAGCGGAATACACAGGGGGGCAAGCGGAATACACAGGGGGGGCAAGCGGAATACACAGGGGGGGCAAGCGGAATACACAGGGGGGGCAAGCAGAATACACAGGGGGGGCAAGCGGAATACACAGGGGGGGCAAGCGGAATACACAGGGGGCAAGCGGAATACACAGGGGGGGGCAAGCGGAATACACAGGGGGGGGCAAGCGGAATACACAGGGGGGGGCAAGCAGAATACACAGGGGGGGCAAGCAGAATACACAGGGGGCAAGCGGAATACAAGGGACACATACGTGTGCATGTAGAGGCTGATGTTGCTATTCCCGCAGGGTACGGTGATTCGCGTCTTTTCCATTCCTGAGGGGCAGAAGCTCTATGAGTTCCGCAGAGGGATGAAGAGGTGGGTGATGGGATTGTTGCCCCTGTATATACAATAAAGCAGCGGGTTCTGCCCTACACAGGGGTGGGAGCGACAGACTGAGGGGCAGAAGCTCTATGAGTTCCGCAGAGGGATGAAGAGGTGGGTGATGGGATTGTTGCCCCTGTATATACAATAAAGCAGCGGGTTCTGCCCTACACAGGGGTGGGAGCGACAGACTGAGGGGCAGAAGCTCTATGAGTTCCGCAGAGGGATGAAGAGGTGGGTGATGGGATTGTTGCCCCTGTATATACAATAAAGCAGCGGGTTCTGCCCTACACAGGGGTGGGAGGGACAGACTGAGGGGCAGAAGCTCTATGAGTTCCGCAGAGGGATGAAGAGGTGGGTGATGGGATTGTTGCCCCTGTATATACAATAAAGCAGCGGGTTCTGCCCTACACAGGGGTGGGAGGGACAGACTGAGGGGCAGGTAGGGAGGGGTCGGTGGGATCAGGTGAGGGAATGGATAAGGGGCAGATATAAAAGCAGTGGGATCCAGTGATCCAGTCCCATTACAGAGCAGGTTCCCCCTCTCTGTGCCATGGGCAGCTCCTAGATGTTGTTGAACTACAGCCTGATAGATATCACTTGTCTGTTCGTTAATGGGTTAATAAATGCCGTTCTTTCCCCCCCGGCAGATACGTGAGCATTAGCTCTTTGGTATTCAGTATGGATTCCCAGTTCCTTTGCGCCTCCAGCAACACTGAGACCGTCCACATCTTCAAACTGGAACACCTGCCCGACAGGTAAGTACCTAGGGACACGCGGTGCCCATACCGCCCCCTGCTGGTCAGTTCCTATAACGAGGTCTGTCCCCACTCACAGTGTTTGTGTAACAACGGCCTCAGAGCTGGGACCCCCATTGCCACAAAGACGCCCCCCTTCCCTTCTGCATTTAACCCTGCGCCTTCTGTATCCTAGGGCCCCCGGCATCTCCTTGCATGTAGCATATTCACATAAACGGAGCAATGGGCTCTTCCGCTGTGTGGGCTGGGGGGGGGGGGGTAAGATTCCCTGTGTAGGGGCTATATTTAGAGAAAGTGACCAATGACTGCTATGATTGGTTTAACCCTTTCCTGTGCAGGCCAGAAGAGAATGCCACATGGACAGGCTATGTAGGAAAGATGTTTATGGCTGCTTCTAACTACCTCCCGGCACAAGTCTCCGACATGATGAACCAGGATCGCGCCTTCGCTACAGTTCGACTGAATTTTTCGGGACAGAAAAACGCATGCACCTTGGTCACGTGAGTTTCAGGGAGTTTTTATTGCTCATGATCCTGGGCTGCTCTCTTTCCCATGGTCAGACAGGAACCCCCCCCCCCTGGGTAAGTGAATCCAATCTCCCCCCAGTACTTACCCAGGTACAGAGTTCTGGTTCTCTGTACTTCCTGCTCCTGGGCTGCTCTCTTTCCCATGGTCAGACAGGAACCTCCCCCTGGGTAAGTGAATCCAATCTCCCCCCAGTACTTACCCAGGTACAGAGCTCTGATTCTCTGTACTTCCTGCTCCTGGGCTGCTCTCTTTCCCATGGTCAGACAGGAACCTCCCCCTGGGTAAGTGAATCCAATCTCCCCCCAGTACTTACCCAGGTACAGAGCTCTAGTTCTCTGTACTTCCTGCTCCTGGGCTGCTCTCTTTCCCATGGTCAGACAGGAACCCCCCCCCTGGGTAAGTGAATCCAATCTCCCCCCAGTACTTACCCAGGTACAGAGCTCTGATTCTCTGTACTTCCTGCTCCTGGGCTGCTCTCTTTCCCATGGTCAGGCAGGAACCTCCCCCTGGGTAAGTGAATCCAATCTCCCCCCAGTACTTACCCAGGTACAGAGCTCTGATTCTCTGTACTTCCTGCTCCTGGGCTGCTCTCTTTCCCATGGTCAGGTAGGAACCCCCCCCTGGGTAAGTGAATCCAATCTCCCCCCAGTACTTACCCAGGTACAGAGCTCTGATTCTCTGTACTTCCTGCTCCTGGGCTGCTCTCTTTCCCATGGTCAGACAGGACCCTCCCCCTGGGTAAGTGAATCCAATCTCCCCTCAGTACTTACCCAGGTACAGAGCTCTGGTCAGGCAGAGAGTAAGCCTTGTTGCCGACTGATTGTTGCTAATAGTGTAAATGGAGCTGCAGCCAATAGAGGGAGCTCTTACTCCACCCCTGACCCATAGAAATCGGAGTAGGGAGGAAATATCTTGGTTTAAGGCCCAAATCACTTACCTGTGGGTGGTTCTGAGTGGGGGAAATGGGGCGGCGCCACAAGCTGAAACCCCGCCCTCTTTGTCTTACAGAATTCAGAAGCTCCCGCGGCTCCTGGTCACGTCGGCCAGCGGCCACCTCTATGTGTATAACTTGGACCCACAGGACGGGGGCGAGTGTGTCCTTATCAAGAAACACAGGTGGGTTATAGAGTGGGACTGAGTATGTCTGCCATGTCTGGGCTCAGCCTAAGGTGCAGGGTGCTCTCTCTCTCAGCCCAGGGTGCTCTCTCTCTCTCTCAGCCCAGGGTTTCTTATTTAGCGCAGGGTGCTCTCTCAGCTTAGGGTGCTCTCTCTCTCAGCTCAGGGAGATCATTTAGCCCAGGGTGCTCTCTCTCTCTCAGCCCAGGGTGCTCTCTCTCTCAGCTCAGGGAGATCATTTAGCGCAGGGTGCTCTCTCAGCTCAGGGAGATCATTTAGCCCAGGGTGCTCTCTCTCTCTCAGCCCAGGGTGCTCTCTCTCTCAGCTCAGGGAGATCATTTAGCCCAGGGTGCTCTCTCTCAGCTGAGAGAGCACCCTGAGCTGAGAGAGAGCACCCTAAGCAAAATGATCTCCCTGAGCTGAGAGAGAGCACCCTGCGCTGAGAGAGAGCACCCTGCGCTGAGAGAGCGCACCCTGCGCTAAATGATCTCCCTGAGCTGAGAGAGAGCACCCTCAGCCACACAAGCATATCCAGCTCATAGCAAGGGGTGCCTGAGCGCTTTGGGGCAGATCTGAGGGTGCCAGGGAGCTGATTGGGGTGCTGGGTGCCCTGTTAAGGTAACGGCTAATTTGTGTTTGTGCCGCAGCCTGTTGGGTTCTGCCAAGTCAGAGACCGATGGAGACAGCGACGCCGAGAGCCCGGTACCTGTTACCTACGCGGCCACCGTAGCCCGGCCCAGCTCTGCCCCGCCCACATCCACCATGACAGGTGAGCTCCACCTGCTCCAGACTGGGGCAACTTGGCCTTTAATTAGAGCTCAGTCATTGCTGCCCCATCTGCTCTGATCTCCAATAAGCCCTCAGTTGGGGGGTAACTGGGGGGCAGTCACATGACTATGGCTTATGTAACACATGGGTGGGGCGTTTGTTCCCTATAAAGTGTATTTAATGAACCCCCTGTATTTACTACATTCATAGTCGTTTCCCCCCTGCCATAAAGCAAAGCTGAGCTGTGGTGCTGGGAAGGGGGGGTTGGTTAAATTATTATTATTAACATTTATTTATAAAGCGCCAACAGGCTGTGAGCCCCCCCTTTCCCTGTTAGCGGAACCGGACAGTACCAACTCCTGGGCAGGTTCTAGGTCAGGCACAGAACCCTCGGCCCGTTTCCATGGAACATTTCAGACCCCTTTGCTGTATTTCCTGCCCCCCAGGTTACTCCGAGGATGTGGGCGCCCTGCGGGGAGAGATTATTCCGGAACACGAGTTGGCGGTTGGACCCATTTGCCTGGACGACGAGAAAGAATTCCCACCCGTGAGCATTAAGAAACCCTAGAGCCAATAGCAGAACTGGGTCAGTGGCGCCGAGGCGGAACCAAGTGCCGCTGGATTCTAAGGGACAATCGGCCTGAGGTTCGGCCGCCGCTCCTGTGGGTTCGGTACCTGCCCTGGTCCCACCCACTTGGTTCTGTTGCATAAGTGCCGGTTCTGGCAGCCATATTGGGTCGCAGAGCAGTAATACAGGTGCCTTGCGGATGTTTATTGCAAACAGTGTTACGCCCACAGGAGAAGCACAAAGTAGTTCCGTCTTTTTATTTTCATTTTATAGGGGCGACCCCCACCCCCCCAAGCGGCCATTTTTGTGCTCACTGAGCAATTCCTATGGGGGAGCTATTCCCTGCGCCCCCTGCTGGCCGACTTACATTTCCTCACATCACCTTTTTATAATACTATGCATGCCGCCATGCCAAGGCCTTTTCATTTGAATTTAAAGGTTACAAATATATGTGTATATATATATATGTGTGTGTGTGCTGCCATGTTGCTTGCCCAGCTGGGGGGGTACCTGATATCTGCCCACTAGAATGGGGGGGTGGGATACAGAAGTCTGGCATGGCCACTCCCGGGGGCACAGAAGGGAAGGGCTGTAACCGTATAGGGTAGGTTTGTGGCCCCCCCCCCAACGCTTGGTGGCCTTTATACCCCACCCCCCGGCGCCCCGGAGAATAAGCCCCCCTGTCTTTTGGTTTCCGGTAGATAAGTTTGTGCCGCGGAGGCGGGAAGGTGCGAGACGGACGGCTGTGAGTGAGACGCCCGAGGGGGTTGGGACAGAGGTCGGCGGAAGATCGGCGCCCCCCCACCCCCCAAACAACCCCCCCACAGTCAGTAGGTGCTGCATTCTCTGTATTGCCCCCCGGGGGGGCCCAGGAGGGGGGAGATATACACGGGCGGCGCCACTCGCTCTCACAGTGTTTTATTTATCCTTTTTATATAAAGTGGTTTCTGCCTAATTTATGCAAATTTTATTTATACAAATGTGTGTGTCGGGGGGGCTGTGAGTACCCCCCCCCGTATAGTTACTCTGCGGGTACCCCCCCCCCCCCCCCCCGTATAGTTACTCTGCGGGTACCCCCCCCCCCTATAGTTAGTCTGCGGGTACCCCCCCCCCTGTATAGTTACTCTGCAGGTACCCCCCCCCCCGTATAGTTACTCTGCGGGTACCCCCCCGTATAGTTACTCTGCGGGTACCCCCCCCGTATAGTTACTCTGCGGGTACCCCCCCCCCCCGTATAGTTACTCTGCGGGTACCCCCCCCGTATAGTTACTCTGCGGGTACCCCCCCCCGTATAGTTACTCTGCGGGTACCCCCCCCCCCGTATAGTTACTCTGCGGGTACCCCCCCCCGTATAGTTACTCTGCGGGTACCCCCCCCCGTATAGTTACTCTGCGGGTACCCACCCCCCCCCCGTATAGTTACTCTGCGGGTACCCCCCCCCCCCCCCCCGTATAGTTACTCTGCGGGTACCCCCCCCCCCTGTATAGTTACTCTGCGGGTACCCCCCCCCCCCCCGTATAGTTACTCTGCGGGTACCCCCCCCCCATATAGTTACTCTGCGTGGGTACCCCCCCCCCGTATAGTTACTCTGTGTACAGCAATGTACCCACCCCCATACCCGGCAATGTACCCCCTATACCCAGCAATGTATCCCCCCGTACCCAGCAATGTACCCAGAAATGTATCCCCCCCCATGTACCCAGAAATGTACCCCCCCAGAAATGTACCCCCTCAGCAATGTTCCCCCTGTAAGTTAATCACATGATGCACAACTAAACACATGTAGCTGAACAATAAATCCCTGCAATGAATTCTCCTGTGTGTGTGTGTGTGAGTGAGTGTGTGTGAGTGTGAGTGTGTGTGTGTGTGGGGGGGTCAGTGCCAGTCAGTGCCACAGATGGGGAAACATGAAGATGACTGCGCAAGTGCCACCCCCACCCCATGGGGAAATGTCGACCTGAAATTTGGTGCATTAACCCCCAGTTGGAAGTGTTTGTGTAGATCTGATCCCCTGGGGTCCCACGGCCCCCCTGCCAGAGATGGGCGGCACCGAGTGTATATGAGCTCAGCTTCCCAGGCAGCACCCATAGTGTGGCACCCTCTGTGCAGTGAGAGGCAGGACTGGGTGCTAATGTTACAGCCCCTCACCCAATGCCATTAGGCTTCCCAGGCAGCACCCATAGTGTGGCACCCTCTGTGCAGTGAGAGGCAGGACTGGGTGCTAATGTTACAGCCCCTCACCCAATGCCATTAGGCTTCCCAGGCAGCACCCATAGTGTGGCACCCTCTGTGCAGTGAGAGGCAGGACTGGGTGCTAATGTTACAGCCCCTCACCCAATGCCATTAGGCTTCCCAGGCAGCACCCATAGTGTGGCACCCTCTGTGCAGTGAGAGGCAGGACTGGGTGCTAATGTTACAGCCCCTCACCCAATGCCATTAGGCTTCCCAGGCAGCACCCATAGTGTGGCACCCTCTGTGCAGTGAGAGGCAGGACTGGGTGCTAATGTTACGGCCCCTCACCCAATGCCATTAGGCTTCCCAGGCAGCACCCATAGTGTGGCACCCTCGGTGCAGTGAGAGGCAGGACTGGGTGCTAATGTTACAGCCCCTCACCCAATGCCATTAGGCTTCCCAGGCAGCACCCATAGTGTGGCACCCTCTGTGCAGTGAGAGGCAGGACTAGGTGCTAATGTTACGGCCCCTCACCCAATGCCATTAGGCTTCCCAGGCAGCAGTGTTTCCCTCTCTGCTGATCCTCACAAGGAGGGGGGGGACTCATTACCCCACCCCGGGGCAGTTTGGCGCCACATGAAGGGTAAGTATTATGGACGAAGACATTTCCTTGTGAGTCCTGCTGTGGCTCAGTGGGAGTGCTGCTGCCTGCAGTGCTATGGGAGCTGTGAGTTCAATCCTGACCTGGGCCAGCTTGGGGGGAAAGCGATGAGGGCGGAGCAGGTTGGAAAAAGAGGTGGGGGAGTGACAGAAGGGGTTAATATTTGGTTTTGATCTGGCAGGATCAGATTTTAGAAGGGCATGGGGCTGCTGTAGGGCATCCACCCACCCCTACCCCTCCCACTCATTCACAACCCCACCCACTTGCACCCCCCCTCCCTCCTACATCCACACCCTCCCACAACCCCTTCCCTCCCTCCCCCACACAACCCCACCCACTTACACCCCCACATCCCCTTCCACACACCCACCCATACATCCACCCTCCCCCTAGCTGCCTGATGCTGACCCCCCTTTTATACCCACATCCCCCTTTTTCCAACCAAATGTACCCCCATCCCTTCTTTACCCCCCAGGCTGCCCAATCCACATCTTTCCCACCCGGAAGCCTCGGGTTCTGTATGGACCTTGGCGCCGGTGAAATAACGTAGGGGACATATGAAAGCCGTGGGGATCACAGCTCAGTACAGCGACAGGCCACGCGCTTTGGGTCGCAGCACAGAACCACTGATGGGTCCTGTCCATAATCTGCCACAGACACATTATCCGTGGAAATATCAGCCATAATGTCCCCCATTGCCTTCGCTAAGTCCGGTAACAGCGCGCGGTACTCCTGGCTCCCCGGGACAAGGGGGGACGATTCCTCCGGGTCCTGATGGAGGTTGAACACGAGCGGAGGGTCATGGCGCTGAGCTGGTCCGACACTCCCATTACAGGCCGGAGCTCCACCTGAATAGGGGAATGCACTAGGGATAAGGAACTGGCAGAGAAATCCAGAAGAACCGCCCCCGAGGAACCAAGTCTGAGCAGGTCCGGACTGGGATTCAAATAGGCCCTGGCTTTCCCAGTACCCAGAGGCACAAACACCCCCCCAGAACCCTGGCATTTGCCAGAACCCACAGATTGCCAGCCCGGGTCTGAGTCTCACCTGTAGTGTAAAATGCCTTGTACTGGCCCAGTCTCACAGCTTCCAGGCGCCCGAATGTCCCAGCGGCCCCACTGTTGGGGTGGAACAAGACCTGAGGGAAAAGCCACAGAGGTTACTCCTGAACCGGAACCAACGGCGCCTGTACCTGCTGTCCCCGGGGCAATGGAACCGACGGCGCCTGTACTCGCTGTCCCCGGGGGAATGGAAACGACTGTACCCACTGTCCCCGGGGGAATGGAACCGACGGCGCCTGTACCCGCTGTCCCCGGGGGAATGGAACCGACGGCGCCTGTACCCGCTGTCCCCGGGGCAATGGAACCGACGGCGCCTGTACCCGCTGTCCCCGGGGGAATGGAACCGACGGCGCCTGTACCCGCTGTCCCCGGGGGAATGGAACCGACGGCGCCTGTACCCGCTGTCCCCGGGGGGATGGAACCGACTGTACCCGCTGTCCCCGGGGGAATGGAACCGACGGCGCCTGTACCCGCTGTCCCCGGGGCAAAGGAACCGACGGCGCCTGTACCCGCTGTCCCCGGGGGAATGGAACCGACGGCGCCTGTACCCGCTGTCCCCGGGGCAAAGGAACCGACGGCGCCTGTACCCGCTGTCCCCGGGGCAAAGGAACCGACGGCGCCTGTACCCGCTGTCCCCGGGGGGATGGAACCGACGGCGCCTGTACCCGCTGTCCCCGGGGGAATGGAACCGACGGCGCTTGTACCCGCTGTCCCCGGGGGAATGGAACCGACGGCGCCTGTACCCGCTGTCCACGGGGCAATGGAACCGACGGCGCCTGTACCCGCTGCCCCCCCCCAGAAGCCCTACAGGTCCCGCTGCCCCCCCCCAGAAGCCCTACAGGTCCCGCTGCCCCCCCCAGAAGCCTACAGGTCCCGCTGCCCCCCCCAGAAGCCCTACAGGTCCCGCTGCCCCCCCCCCAGAAGCCCTACAGGTCCCGCTGCCCCCCCCAGAAGCCCTACAGGTCCCGCTGCCCCCCCTACAGGTCCCGCTGCCCCCCCCCCAGAAGCCCTACAGGTCCCGCTGCCCCCCCCCCAGAAGCCCTACAGGTCCCGCTGCCCCCCCCCCAGAAGCCCTACAGGTCCCGCCCCCCCCCCCCCCCCCCCCCCCCCCCCCAGGAGCCCTACAGGTCCCGCTGCCCCCCCCCAGAAGCCCTACAGGTCCCGCTTGCCCCCCCCCCCCCAGGAGCCCTACAGGTCCCGCTGCCCCCCCCCCCCCCCCCAGGAGCCCGACAGGTCCCGCTGCCCCCCCCCCCCCCCCCCAGGAGCCCGACAGGTCCCGCTGCCCCCCCAGGAGCCCGACAGGTCCCGCTGCCCCCCCAGGAGCCCAACAGGTCCCGCTGCCCCCCCCAGGAGCCCGACAGGTCCCGCTGCCCCCCCCCCCAGGAGCCCGACAGGTCCCGCTGCCCCCCCAGGAGCCCGACAGGTCCCGCTGCCCCCCCCAGGAGCCCGACAGTCCCCGCTGCCCCCCCCCCAGGAGCCCGACAGGTCCCGCTGCCCCCCCAGGAGCCCGACAGTCCCCGCTGCCCCCCCCCAGGAGCCCGACAGTCCCCGCTGCCCCCCCCAGGAGCCCGACAGGTCCCCGCTGCCCCCCCCAGGAGCCCGACAGTCCCCGCTGCCCCCCCCCCCCCAGGAGCCCGACAGTCCCCGCTGCCCCCCCCCGGAGCCCGACAGTCCCACTGCCTCTGCTGCCAGGGCTGCTGTACTTATTCATGGCTTCCCAGTTGGCGCTATGGCAGCAGCACTCAGCTGAGCTGGGGAACATCTGCTCCAGGGAGGGGTAAGTGACGGACTCACTGGCGCTGCCACCCAACGGAGCGTGTACTTAGGGGCAAAGGGCGGGCACGCTGAGCTGCTGGGCACTAGCCCACTTACCCTGTGCCCTTCCTGCGACTGCCCAAACAGAATCCCTGATACGTCTGTGCCATCGTACCGCCTGTTGGCTGGCAGAGCTGTGTGTGCCAGGGCCGCCAGGGTGGGAAAGATATCCAACGTGCTGCAAAGGGAAACAATTAGCAATGTCTGACTGGGAGACCCCGTGCCCAGGGTATGAGGGGCATCCATTCCCCAATGCTACTGACCCAGCAGGTCCACTCTACTATCTCAATGTGCCCAGCTGGCACCAGCTCCACCCGGGGGGCGGCAACATGGGACCCAACACAGAACACGGGGACTATTTCCTTATCCTGAGCTGGAAGTGCTCATTACTGGCTGGCACCCAGCGCCAACCCCTGGTACTAGTACGGAGCGGTCAGAACCATATAATCAGTGGAGCGAGCCTGCCCGTGATTGCTCTGTCTGATTGGCTCGGTGCCGGCCACAGCCGGCAGTGCCAGGGAACGGAAAGGAGGTTTAATTGTATGGGTAAAGGGGTTGTTCACCTTTAAATTAACCCTTAGTTCAAAGTAGGCAATGATATTCTGAGACATTCTGCAATTGGTCTTCATTTGTGGTTTCTGTCATTTCAGCAGCTCTCTGGTTGCTAGGGTCTTGCTTACCTTAGCAACCAGGCAGTAGTTTAAATGAGAGGCAGAAATACGAACACGAGAAAGGTAAGTAATAAAAACAAAAATAACAATAAAACTGTAAGCTCACGGGGTCAGTAACCCCTACTTGAAAGCTGGAAAGATCTAGAAGAAGACAAATAAGTCAGAAACTACAAAAAATACATAATGAAGACCAATTGCAAAGTTGCTAGGAATAGGTGTAACATATTTAAAGTGTAAGGAGAAAGCCCAGTGGGAGTTGCAGTTACACCTGACACAGAGAATTCTGGGAATATGATGATGTTCTGTTACAGACTGGGTTTGCTCTGTGTGGGTCAGGGAACCGGTGCCGTCCCAGAGTCCAGTTCCTGTGTCACCTGACACCCAGCAAACATGGCCTTTGTGCCACATCACCTGACACCGACGCGCAGGTACCCAGGAGGCGTGGCCATGGCACCGTAACCCCCAGCTACTGGCGCACAGGATTCACTTTAATTAGACTTTAGTGCAATTGTATTCTTACCTCAGTAAGGCAGAACTTGTGCGGTTCCCCTGGATCCTTCCGGGCCAGTATGCCAGAGTCGGAACCCGGTGCCCACCCTCCCACGTAGTCTGCTTGGCTGAGCTGCCCCCTGCGGAAAGGAACATGTTGAATTGAAACACTATGGCAGCTCCCTGTGCTCAGGATTCTCCCGTGACCAGTGGGGCAGATGGAGGCTGTCAGTGCCCCGGAGGCGGATTGGGCCACAGGGAGGGCATTAGTTAGGGCCTGGGCCTGGAGCATCAAGCTATGAGTGGGGCAATTGGCCAGCAGGGGGAGCCCCTACCAACAGATCTCACTGAGGGCCGGGGTATCAGGAGGAACCAGAGTATCAGGTGGGCCTGGGGTATCAGAATAAACCGGGGTATCAGGAGGAACCAGGGTATCAGAATAAACCAGGGGTATCAGAAGGAACCAGGGCATCAGTGGAGTTGGGCATCACCTCTGACCAAAGACTGGGCACAGACTGGCAGGGCTACAGAGGGCCGGCTCAGGAGACTTTCTTTGTTGCCCCTTTAGCTCAGTGGCATTGCTGTAGCTTCTCCCTGTACTGGACATGCGAGGGTTAAGGTGCTGGGAGTGTGAGGTGAATTTTCCAGCCGTAACTCCCGGCCGGCTGTGGGTGCAGGGTGCAGGGGGTGGCGCTGCCCGGCTCACTAACTTCCTGTGCAAATGCCACGATGGTTCCAGCGCCCGTCAGTACAGCTGTCTGTCTGGCACGTGAGAGACATTCCCTGAGCCGCAGGCCCAATATCAGCCCAGGGGGTCTGTAACTGGTGGACAGTGTGCATAGTAAGGCAAGATGGTGTCAGGGGGAGGGGCTGTAACTGGGGGACAGTGTGTATAGTAAGGCAAGATGGTGTCAGGGGGAGGGGCTGTAACTGGGGGACAGTGTGTATAGTAAGGCAAGATGGTGTCAGGGGGAGGGGCTGTAACTGGTGGACAGTGTGTATAGTAAGGCAAGATGGTGTCAGGGGGAGGGGCTGTAACTGGGGGGCTGTGTGTATAGTAAGGCAAGATGTGTCAGGGGGAGGGGCTGTAACTGGGGGGCAGTGTGTATAGTAAGGCAAGGTGTGTCAGGGGGAGGGGCTGTAACTGGGGGACAGTGTGTATAGTAAGGCAAGGTGTGTCAGGGGGAGGGGCTGTAACTGGGGGACAGTGTGTATAGTAAGGCAAGATGTGTCAGGGGGAGGGGCTGTAACTGGGGGACAGTGTGTATAGTAAGGCAAGATGGTGTCAGGGGAAGGGGCTGTAACTGGGGGACAGTGTGTATAGTAAGGCAAGATGTGTCAGGGGGAGGGGCTGTAACTGGGGGGCAGTGTGTATAGTAAGGCAAGGTGTGTCAGGGGGAGGGGCTGTAACTGGGGGACAGTGTGTATAGTAAGGCAAGGTGTGTCAGGGGGAGGGGCTGTAACTGGGGGACAGTGTGTATAGTAAGGCAAGATGGTGTCAGGGGGAGGGGCTGTAACTGGGGGACAGTGTGTATAGTAAAGCAAGGTGGTGCCAGGGGGAGGGGCTGTAACTGGGGGGCAGTGTGTATAGTAAGGCAAGGTGGTGCCAGGGGGAGGGGCTGTAACTGGGGGGCAGTGTGTATAGTAAGGCAAGGTGGTGCCAGGGGGAGGGGCTGTAACTGGGGGGCAGTGTGTATAGTAAGGCAAGGTGGTGCCAGGGGGAGGGGCTGTAACTGGGGGGCAGTGTGTATAGTAAGGCAAGATGTGTCAGGGGAGGGGCTGTAACTGGGGGGCAGTGTGTATAGTAAGGCAAGGTGGTGCCAGGGGGAGGGGCTGTAACTGGGGGGCAGTGTGTATAGTAAGGCAAGGTGGTGCCAGGGGGAGGGGCTGTAACTGGGGGGCAGTGTGTATAGTAAGGCAAGGTGGTGTCAGGGGGAGGGTCCTGTAACTGGGGGGCAGTGTGTATAGTAAGGCAAGATGTGTCAGGGGGAGGGGGCTGTAACTGGGGGACAGTGTGTATAGTAAGGCAAGATGGTGTCAGGGGGAGGGGCTGTAACTGGGGGACAGTGTGTATAGTAAGGCAAGATGTGTCAGGGGGAGGGGGCTGTAACTGGGGGACAGTGTGTATAGTAAGGCAAGATGGTGTCAGGGGGAGGGGGCTGTAACTGGGGGACAGTGTGTATAGTAAGGCAAGATGTGTCAGGGGGAGGGGGCTGTAACTGGGGGACAGTGTGTATAGTAAAGCAAGATGGTGTCAGGGGGAGGGGCTGTAACTGGGGGACAGTGTGTATAGTAAGGCAAGATGTGTCAGGGGGAGGGGCTGTAACTGGGGGGCAGTGTGTATAGTAAAGCAAGATGGTGTCAGGGGGAGGGGCTGTAACTGGGGGACAGTGTGTATAGTAAAGCAAGATGTGTCAGGGGGAGGGGCTGTAACTGGGGGACAGTGTGTATAGTAAGGCAAGATGTGTCAGGGGGAGGGGCTGTAACTGGGGGACAGTGTGTATAGTAAGGCAAGATGGTGTCAGGGGAGGGGCTGTAACTGGGGGACAGTGTGTATAGTAAGGCAAGATGTGTCAGGGGGAGGGGCTGTAACTGGGGGGCAGTGTGTATAGTAAGGCAAGATGTGTCAGGGGGAGGGGCTGTAACTGGGGGGGCAGTGTGTATAGTAAAGCAAGATGTGTCAGGGGGAGGGGGCTGTAACTGGGGGACAGTGTGTATAGTAAGGCAAGATGTGTCAGTAACTGGGGGGCAGTGTGTATAGTAAGGCAAGATGGTGTCAGGGGGAGGGGCTGTAACTGGGGGACAGTGTGTATAGTAAGGCAAGATGTGTCAGGGGGAGGGGCTGTAACTGGGGGACAGTGTGTATAGTAAGGCAAGATGGTGTCAGGGGAGGGGCTGTAACTGGGGGACAGTGTGTATAGTAAGGCAAGATGTGTCAGGGGGAGGGGCTGTAACTGGGGGACAGTGTGTATAGTAAGGCAAGATGTGTCAGGGGAGGGGCTGTAACTGGGGGCAGTGTGTATAGTAAGGCAAGATGGTGTCAGGGGGAGGGGCTGTAACTGGGGGACAGTGTGTATAGTAAGGCAAGATGTGTCAGGGGAGGGGCTGTAACTGGGGGGCAGTGTGTATAGTAAGGCAAGATGTGTCAGGGGAAGGGGCTGTAACTGGGGGACAGTGTGTATAGTAAGGCAAGATGGTGTCAGGGGGAGGGGCTGTAACTGGGGGACAGTGTGTATAGTAAAGCAAGATGGTGTCAGGGGGAGGGGCTGTAACTGGGGGACAGTGTGTATAGTAAGGCAAGATGTGTCAGGGGGAGGGGCTGTAACTGGGGGCAGTGTGTATAGTAAAGCAAGATGGTGTCAGGGGGAGGGCTGTAACTGGGGGACAGTGTGTATAGTAAAGCAAGATGTGTCAGGGGGAGGGGCTGTAACTGGGGGACAGTGTGTATAGTAAGGCAAGATGTGTCAGGGGAGGGGCTGTAACTGGGGGACAGTGTGTATAGTAAGGCAAGATGGTGTCGGGGGGGGCTGTAACTGGGGACAGTGTGTATAGTAAGGCAAGATGTGTCAGGGGGAAGGGGTAACTGGGGGGGCTGTAACTGGGGGGGCAGTGTGTATAGTAAAGCAAGATGGTGTCAGGGGGAGGGGCTGTAACTGGGGCAGTGTGTATAGTAAGGCAAGATGTGTCAGGGGGAGGGGCTGTAACTGGGGGACAGTGTGTATAGTAAGGCAAGATGGTGTCAGGGGAGGGGCTGTAACTGGGGGACAGTGTGTATAGTAAGGCAAGAATGTGTCAGGGGAGGGGCTGTAACTGGGGGACAGTGTGTATAGTAAGGCAAGATGTGTCAGGGGGAGGGGCTGTAACTGGGGGACAGTGTGTATAGTAAGGCAAGATGTGTCAGGGGAGGGGCTGTAACTGGGGGACAGTGTGTATAGTAAGGCAAGATGGTGTCAGGGGGAGGGGCTGTAACTGGGGGACAGTGTGTATAGTAAGGCAAGATGGTGTCGGGGAGGGCTGTAACTGGGGGACAGTGTGTATAGTAAGGCAAGATGTGTCAGGGGAGGGGCTGTAACTGGGGGGGCAGTGTGTATAGTAAGGCAAGATGTGTCAGGGGGAGGTGGGCTGTAACTGGGGGGCAGTGTGTATAGTAAGGCAAGATGTGTCAGGGGGAGGGGCTGTAACTGGGGGACAGTGTGTATAGTAAGGCAAGATGTGTCAGGGGAGGGGCTGTAACTGTGGGACAGTGTGTATTAGAAGGCAAGATGTGTCAGGGGAAGGGGCTGTAACTGGGGGACAGTGTGTATAGTAAGGCAAATGTGTCAGGGGAAGGGGCTGTAACTGGGGGACAGTGTGTATAGTAAGGCAAGATGTGTCAGGGGGAGGGGCTGTAACTGGGGGACAGTGTGTATAGTAAGGCAAGATGGTGCCAGGGGGAGGGGCTGTAACTGGGGGACAGTGTGTATAGTAAGGCAAGATGTGTCAGGGGGAGGGCTGTAACTGGGGACAGTGTGTATAGTAAGGCAAGATGTGTCAGGGGGAGGGGCTGTAACTGGGGGACAGTGTGTATAGTAAGGCAAGATGGTGTCAGGGGGAGGGGCTGTAACTGGGGGGGCAGTGTGTATAGTAAGGCAAGATGTGTCAGGGGGAGGGGCTGTAACTGGGGGACAGTGTGTATAGTAAGGCAAGATGTGTCAGGGGGAGGGGCTGTAACTGGGGACAGTGTGTATAGTAAGGCAAGATGGTGTCAGGGGGAGGGGCTGTAACTGGGGGCAGTGTGTATAGTAAGGCAATGAAGGGGGGGGCTGTAACTGGGGGACAGTGTGTATAGTAAGGCAAGATGTGTCAGGGGGGGCTGTAACTGGGGGGCAGTGTGTATAGTAAGGCAAGATGGTGTCAGGGGGAGGGGCTGTAACTGGGGGACAGTGTGTATAGTAAGGCAAGATGGGGCAGTAGCCAATAGGAATACCTTGCTCGAGCTGCCACGCACCCACAAAGGGGCCGACACTTCCCGCCAAGTTGCATTTCTCGGCCCAGGGGCCATTGTCACCTGCAGGACAGGGGGGAGGAGCTATCATTCCAACGAGTCACTATTAACCCTTTACATTCCAACAAGTCATTATTAACCCTTACATTCCAACGAGTCACTATTAACCCTTACATTCCAACGAGTCACTATTAACCCTTACATTCCAACGAGTCATTATTAACCTGTTACATTCCAATGAATCAGTATTAACCTGTTACATTCCATTGAATCAGTATTAACCCTTACATTCCAATAAATCAACATTAACTCTTACATTCCCATCCCCAAGCATTTACCTGTGAACCAGAGGAGCGTGTCCTGCCCTGCGGCGCCATACGCTGCGGCTTTGATCCGGCCAATCAGAATGTCCATCTCTGTCAGGCTGTTGGCATACGGCCCGAGGGGAGGGGCCATGGGGGGGCGGCTCAGTGGCACGTGCATATGGGCCAATGCCACATACAAGAAGTACGGGCGCCCCTGGGAGCTGAAACACAAGAGCTCACCATTTAGTGCGGTGCAGTGTGTAACTGGGGGGGGAGCTACACGCAGGAAACTGTCTGTGCGCGGCCCCCCCAGTCTGGGGCACTTGGGTAAATAGGGTTACAGGGGGGCAATGGGCCCCGGGTACTGATTGCAGTGTGCTCCTGGGAATGGTCCCCATTTACAAACCCAATGTGATTGGATAGCGGGTGCAGCTGTGATGGCACTGTGCCAAGCGGATAGGCAGATGGGCCCCCTCCTAGCATTCTGATTGGCTAGTTTGTCCCTGAGGGCAGATTGGGGCTGAGCTCCCTCTCTTGTTGCCCAGAACAATGGTGCCTCTCAGGCCCCGCCCACAAATCCTGACTGGCAGTGCCCACAGGGATCAGAACAACCCAGAGAAACAGTGCCAGGGGGTGTGGCACCTACAGTCCGGCAAACTCCCATCAGCCTGTGCTTAGAGAGGCCCAACTCCCATCAGCCTGTGCTTAGAGAGGCCCAACTCCCATCAGCCTGTGCTTAGAGAGGCCCAACTCCCAGCAGCCTGTGCTTAGAGAGGCCCAACTCCCATCAGCCTGTGCTTAGAGAGGCCCAACTCCCATCAGCCTGTGCTTAGAGAGGCCCAACTCCCATCAGCCTGTGCTTAGAGAGGCCCAACTCCCATCAGCCTGTGCTTAGAGAGGCCCAACTCCCATCAGCCTGTGCTTAGAGAGGCCCAACTCCCATCAGCCTGTGCTTAGAGAGGCCCAACTCCATCAGCCTGTGCTTAGAGAGGCCCAATTCCCATCAGCCTGTGCTTAGAGAGGCCAACTCCATCAGCCTGTGCTTAGAGAGGCCCCAACTCCCATCAGCCTGTGCTTAGAGAGGCCCAACTCCCATCAGCCCTGTGCTTAGAGAGGCCCAACTCCCATCAGCCTGTGCTTAGAGAGGCCCAACTCCCAGCAGCCTGTGCTTAGAGAGGCCCAACTCCCAGCAGCCTGTGCTTAGAGAGGCCCAGCTCCAAGCAGCCTGTGCTTAGAGAGGCCCAACTCCCAGCAGCCTGTGCTTAGAGAGGCCCAGCTCCCAGCAGCCTGTGCTTAGAGAGGCCCAACTCCCAGCAGCCTGTGCTTAGATAGGCCCAGCTCCCAGCAGCCTGTGCTTAGAAAACTGGGAAGCAGACTTGGCCCCACCCAGCAGCTCCCTGAGCCCCCCCCCCCCCGCCGCAGAAGGACCATCTGGAACAGCGCTATTTATAGCCGGGGATAAATCCTTCCTGTGCGCCAGTTATAGAGCCACGTGTCCCAAGGAACACACTGCCCTTCCGCCGGGGGTCACATGGGGGGGAACTGGGCCACACTGGAACCACCCACTGAGCAGCCAAGGGGGGCAGCGTTCTACTCCCAGCACCCACCTGTCCCCTTACTGTGCCTGTACCTACGAGCCCAATGAGCTGACATGGTGGGAGTTGTAGTTCCCCGCTGCCTTACTATACACACTACTCACCTCGCCTCCTCGACAAACTGCTCCGCCCTCAGCGCGTATCTCTCCGGCAGGCGCCTCAAATCCGCCGGCTGCTCCACAATCGCTCGGTTCTGCATGAGGGGAAGCGCCAGTTTGGTGTAACACCCGCCCCCTGTGCTGGCAAAACTGACAGAGGGGCCACATTACCACCCAATGGGGGGGCAGGGGGTATCTGTAACACCAACACTAAATACTTCAGAATGACATTTTCTTTTCTATTCGGTGAAGTTCCCCTTTAAAGTGACCTGAATCCAATGAAATTGCCCAGTGGGCAGAGATTTTTACCTTTGCGTCAGGTTGCGGCGCAGTGGGCAGGGCGGGCAGGGGGGGATGTCGTATCCGGGGGCGTCTGTGCATCCCATGTCGTTGCTATAGGGAATCCCATAGTAATAATCAAAACCTGGTAACGGAGGAGAGAAGCCAGTTAGATTCCCAGCAGGCAGAGGGCATCCCTGGCTCCTCCCCCTGCCCCCCACTATAATAGCCACACCCTGTTACACCCTGCTTACCCCGGGTTACTTACCCCGGGCGTTGGGATGGTAGTTGCCATGGTGGCCCAGGTGCCATTTCCCTGTGTGAAATACAATATATTATTAATATATTATTAATATCCATTTCATATCTGGTGAACTTCCCCTTTAAAGGAGACTCTGCTTTACCTATGAGACCGGTGGTGTAACCGGATTTCTTCAGAACCTCGGCCAGAGTGGTCTCGTTTAGCGGGAGCCCCCCGACTGACTGTACGGCAAAGTTATGGGTGACGCCGGTGCGGGCGCCCAGTCTCCCCGTCAGCAGAGAGGCCCGAGAGGGGGAACAGGTGGAGGCTGCCGAGTGGAAATCCTCAAACCTGGACAGGAGACCGGGGGATTCATCAGATACAGAGAGAAAACGGAGGGGCTGTTCAGCAGCTATTTGGTTGCTAGGGTCCAAGTTGCCTTAGCAACCAGGGAGTGACTTGAATGAGAGACAGGAATATGAATAGGAGAGGGGCTGAATAGAAAGATAAGGAATAAAAAGTAACAATAACAATAAAACTGGAGCCTCACAGAGCAATAGGGTTTGGTTGCCGGGGTCAGTGACCCCCATTTGAAAGCTGCAAAGAGTCAGAAGGAGGCAAATAATTCAAAAACTATAACAAATAAATAATGAAGACCAATTGAAAAGATGCTTAGAATTAGCCTTTCTATAACTTGAGTCTTAGTACAAAGGTGATCCAGGAGTTGCCACTTCTGGAGTCAGGAAGGAATTTGCCCCCTGTAGGGGTGAGACAGGTTCCATTGGGGCAAAGGGTTGATGGGCACGTGTCCCTTCAGCTGCTATAGAACCACAGCCTGAACTGCCGTACACGCCCTCTGCAACAAGTACAGACTGGCTCTTTGTACCCCGCGGGAAATCTGTGTGAGAGGGGAATTAGCTGCCCCCCAGGCACCGGCTAAGCCAATAAGGGAGGGGGCGCTGTGGGGGGACAGGGGGCAGGTCATAAGATGAGAGGATTCTCTTCAGAGTTTGTCTCTCGCACAGTCAAGGTTCTGCCTTCCATTCTCTGCCAAGTACTGGGCCCAAAGCAAACAGCCCCCCCCGAGGGTAGGAAACCGTAACGTCAGGGAGATAAAGGGACAGGGAGGCAGGAAATCAATACTGAGTCTTGCCTAAAATCTCTCCATTTACAGTAAATTGCTTCATTATCTGCCAAAGGGAAATATCGGTGTTGGCCAGGGGCACGGGCAGAACCATTTGGCCATTAAGGAACCTCCCCCTGGGTAAGTGAATCCAATCTCCCCCCAGTACTTACCCAGGTACAGAGCTCTGATTCTCTGTACTTCCTGCTCCTGGGCTGCTCTCTTTCCCATGGTCAGGCAGGAACCTCCCCCTGGGTAAGTGAATCCAATCTCCCCCCAGTACTTACCCAGGTACAGAGCTCTGATTCTATGTACTTCCTGCTCCTGGGCTGCTCTCTTTCCCATGGTCAGGCAGGAACCCCCCCCCCCCCCAGGTAAGTGAATCCAATCTCCCCCCAGTACTTACCCAGGTACAGAGCCGTGATTCTCTGTACTTCCTGCTCCTGGCTGCTCTCTTTCCCATGGTCAGACAGGAACCTCCCCTGGGTAAGTGAATCCAATCTCCCCCCAGTACTTACCCAGGTACCAGAGCTCTGATTCTCGTACTTCCTGCTCTTGGGCTGCTCTCTTTCCCATGGTCAGACAGGACCTCCCCTGGGTAAGTGAATCCAATCTCCCCCCAGTACTTACCCAGGTACAGAGCTCTGATTCTCTGTACTTTCCTGCTCCTGGGCTGCTCTCTTTTCCCATGGTCAGACAGGAACCTCCCCCTGGGTAAGTGAATCCAATCTCCCCCCAGTACTTACCCAGGTACAGAGCTCTGATTCTCTGTACTTCCTGCTCCTGGGCTGCTCTCTTTCCCATGGTCAGACAGGAACCTCCCCCTGGGTAAGTGAATCCAATCTCCCCCAGTACTTACCCAGGTACAGAGCTCTGATTCTCTGTACTTCCTGCTCCTGGGCTGCCTCTCTTTCCCATGGTCAGGCAGGAACCTCCCCTGGGTAAGTGAATCCATCTCCCCCCAGTACTTACCCAGGTACAGAGCTCTGATTCTCTGTACTTCCTGCTCCTGGGCTGCTCTCTTTCCCATGGTCAGACAGGAACCTCCCCCTGGGTAAGTGAATCCAATCTCCCCCCCAGTACTTACCCAGGTACAGAGCTCTGATTCTCTGTACTTCCTGCTCCTGGGCTGCTCTCTTCCCATGGTCAGGCAGGAACCCCCCCTGGGTAAGTGAATCCAATCTCCCCCCCAGTACTTACCCAGGTACAGAGCTCTGATTCTCTGTACTTCCTGCTCCTGGGCTGCTCTCTTTCCCATGGTCAGACAGGAACCTCCCCCTGGGTAAGTGAATCCAATCTCCCCCCAGTACTTACCCAGGTACAGAGCTCTGATTCTCTGTACTTCCTGCTCCTGGGCTGCTCTCTTTCCCATGGTCAGACATGGCATATAGGGGGCAGTGCTAAGAATGTGAGTGAGGGGGATGTAGTACAGGTAAGTCCCGCCCCCAGAGAGTGACATCATTCGTACCTGAGTCCACCTGCGGCGACTGCGTCCAGGTTCGGCGTATGAGACTCCAGTTCCGGCAGGTTTGCGCCCAGATCACCCCACCCGATGTCGTCGGCTAAAATGACGATGAAGTTTGGCTTTTTGGTGTCATCATTTTTGGATCCAAAACCATCAGGAACCCAGAATGGGAGGAAACAGTAGAAAAGAAGCACAGCCAATAGCGACTTCAGAAATATTCCCAGCAGCGCCATCTGTCCGGCTGGCAGTGCCGCCCTGGCAAACAGAATGGAGAGAAATGTAACTGGGTCCAAAATATCCAGACTACATTTAGGGGGGCTGTTTTGCTGTGGGGGGGGCACAAAGTGCCGGTTGCCATTTATTGTAGTGTGTAAGGCAGGGAGAGTAGGCGGGATTAAGGGGAAGTGGGTGGGACAAAAAGAGTGGGTGGGATAAAAGGAAAGTAGGTGGGACAGAAAGAGAGTGGGTGGGACAAAAGGAAAGTAGGTGGGACAGAAAGAGTGGGTGGGACAAAAGGAAAGTAGGTGGGACAGAAAGAGTGGGTGGGACAAAAGGAAAGTAGGTGGGACAGAAAGAGTGGGTGGGACAAAAGGAAAGTAGGTGGGACAGAAAGAGTGGGTGGGACAAAAGGAAAGTAGGTGGGACAGAAAGAGTGGGTGGGACCAAAGGAAAGTGGGTGGGACAATGAGTGCCTAGGGGAGGGTCACTAAATCTCAGTTTTCTCTGCGCTGAGGTTCTGGTCCTGAAAAAATCTTTTGCACAAGCAAATCTGCCAATGAGGGGGCTCCTTACCGATCATGGGAGCCAATAAGCACAGGATCAGTTTGTTGCCCCCTGGTGCTTGGGTCACTAACAGTTCCTGCCTTGCCCACTAGGGCGCCAACACAAGCTCATTATTTGAGCAGTTACCCTCTGAGCCCTGATTGGCCTCTGACTATGAGCCTCGCGCTAACTGCCCCATAAACCCAGTTCCCAGGAATCAGGGCTCTGTCCCTGGGTAGGTACTGAGGGCAGGTAACTTACCTTTGGGAGGGGGGGTATAGAAGTTTATTCAAAGGGCATACCCCTGCAGTGCCCCCCAAATACCAGTAATGGTAGATCTCACACAAAAGCAACCAATATCCTTTGTTTAGAGCCCCCAGGGGTAAATACTGGTAGCCCAAATCTCTCGGTAGCCAGTGGGCAATTGGCAGCACCCAGGATTAATAGCCCCTCCCTCACAGATACAATAACTCAAAGCCCAATGGTTATTCAGCACCACGGACAGGGCTCCTATGTTTGTCTCCAGGCCGTCCCCCCCGGGCAGGGAAATGGTACGTTCCACTATAAGGGGTATAATAACCAGTAAGTGGGGGCGGCCATTGGGCCCCAAACCCATCTCCTCCATGAATACGTCATGTCAGTGCTGCACAGGCTGGCAAAGGATTCTGGGAAGTACTGTACAGCCGGGGGGCAGATCTGATATTGCCCGACATGGGGGGCCCCAATGCTTTCAGCTATTGCCTTGTCTCTCATATTGCCCCAGCCAGCAAGGCAGATAGGGGCCCGACACAGAGGGTCACCGTGACCCGTGGGGCAGTATCAGTCAGTGTTATCAGGGGAGGGGGTAAGGGGCAGATAAATCTGTAACCTTGAATCTGCGCCAACAGCACCGCCGGCACTGGGAGTCCTTGGGGGGGGCGGGGGGATCCACAATTTAACCCATTTCCTACCACTCATCAGTTATACCCCGGCCACGGCAGGAGGGGCACAGTACAAATGAAATTACTGTTCATAAACTGGTATCTCATCGTCAGGGTCACTGAACCCAGCAACCAAAACATACATTAACTCCCACCTGGTTGCTAGGGAATTCCTTCCTAGGATCAGTCACTAATCAAATTCTTCCGCTACAAAAACTCCCAGTCCCAGCCTACTGGGCAAATCAGCTGGTAGCACCCAATGTCTATAAGGTGGAGACAGTAGGGCAAGATGGGGACAGTAGGGCAAGATGGGGACAGTAGGGCAAGATGGAGACAGTAGGGCAAGATGGGGACAGTAGGACAAGATGGGGACAGTAGGGCAAGATGGGGACAGTAGGACAAGATGGAGACAGTAGGGCAAGATGGGGACAGTAGGGCAAGATGGGGACAGTAGGGCAAGATGGGGACAGTAGGGCAAGATGGGGACAGTAGAGCAAGATGGGGACAGTAGGGCAACATGGGGACAGTAGGGCAAGATGGGGACAGTAGGGCAAGATGGAGACAGTAGGGCAAGATGGGGACAGTAGGGCAAGATGGGGCGTAGGGCAAGATGGGGACAGTAGGCAGATGGGGACAGTAGGACAAGATGGGGACAGTAGGACAAGATGGGGACAGTAGGACAAGATGGAGACAGTAGGGCAAGATGGGGGACAGTAGGGCAAGATGGATGGGGACAGTAGGGCAAGATGGAGACAGTAGGGCAAGATGGAGACAGTAGGGAAAGATGGGGACAGTAGGACAAGATGGAGACAGTAGGGCAAGATGGAGACAGTAGGACAAGATGGAGACAGTTAGGGCAAGATGGAGACAGTAGGCAAGATGGGGACAGTAGGAACAGATGGAGAACAGTAGGGCAAGATGGAGACAGTAGGACAAGATGGGAGACAGTAGGGCAAGATGGAGACAGTAGGGCAAGATGGGGACAGTAGGGCAAGATGGGGACAGTAGGGCAAGATGGGGACAGTAGGACAAGATGGGGACAGTAGGAAGATGGAGACAGTAGGGCAAGATGGGGACAGTAGGGCCAAGATGGATGGGGACAGTAGGGCAAGATGGAGACAGTAGGCAAGATGGGGACAGTAAGCAAGATGGGGACAGTAGGGCAAGATGGGGACAGTAGGACAAGATGGGGACAGTAGGACAGATGGAGACAGTAGGGCAAGATGGAGACAGTAGGGAAAGATGGGGACAGTAGGACAAGATGGGGACAGTAGGACAAGATGGAGACAGTAGGGCAAGATGGGGACAGTAGGGCAAGATGGGGACAGTAGGGCAAGATGGGGACAGTAGGGCAAGATGGAGACAGTAGGGCAAGATGGGGACAGTAGGGCAAGATGGAGACAGTAGGGCAAGATGGGGACAGTAGGGCAAGATGGGGACAGTAGGGCAAGATGGGGACAGTAGGGCAAGATGGGGACAGTAGGACAAGATGGGGACAGTAGGACAAGATGGAGACAGTAGGGCAAGATGGGGACAGTAGGGCAGATGGATGGGGACAGTAGGGCAAGATGGAGACAGTAGGGCAAGATGGAGGACAGTAGGGAGATGGGACAGTAGGACAAGATGGAGACAGTAGGGCAAGATGGAGACAAGTAGGACAAGATGAGACAGTAGGCGCAAGATGGAGACAGTAGGGCAAGATGGGGACAGTAGGACAAGATGGAGACAGTAGGGCAAGATGGAGACAGTAGGACAAGATGGAGACAGTAGGGCAAGATGGAGACAGTAGGGCAAGATGGGGACAGTAGGGCAAGATGGGGACAGTAGGACAAGATGGAGACAGTAGGACAAGATGGGGACAGTAGGGCAAGATGGGGACAGTAGGGCAAGATGGGGACAGTAGGACAAGATGGAGACAGTAGGACAAGATGGGGAGAGTAGGGCAAGATGGGGACAGTAGGACAAGATGGAGACAGTAGGACAAGATGGGGACAGTAGGACAAGATGGGGACAGTAGGGCAAGATGGGGACAGTAGGGCAAGATGGGGACAGTAGGACAAGATGGAGACAGTAGGACAAGATGGGGACAGTAGGGCAAGATGGGGACAGTAGGGCAAGATGGGGACAGTAGGGCAAGATGGATGGGGACAGTAGGGCAAGATGGGGACAGTAAGATGAGGCTGAAAATGACTTGTGTCCAAGTTAAATCTTCCAAATCTTGTCCTAATGGGTTGATAGAGGAGACGCCCCCACCCCCAAACCAGTCGGCCCCGGCAGATGGATGGTCCCAACTGGCCGACCCAGGACACTCTGATCCGCTCACAGTGAGGGGAAATGGCACACGAATCCTGCCCCCCCCCCAGTAGGGAAGGTCGGCCCGATGGAGCCGCAATCCCAGGGCAGACACAACAGAATCTGGATCTGAGGGAACACAACGACCCGCTCTGCACTGGGTGTCGGCGCTGCTGGATTTTCCACAGATTCCTGGACCATGAATAACTGGGCCGGCGCTACAGAAATAAAGGAGATTCCCCCCAGAACTGCAGATGTTGCAGAACTACAACTCCCAGAATCCTTTTGGAAATGCAAGCAATTCATCTCTGTTCGTCAGGATTTTTGTTTACAGCAGTACTGACGTGCTTTATGGCAGAGACACTAGATATACACTCAGGATCAGAACAAGGCACTCGGCGGGGTCATAGGTTTTTTGAGAAATGGGGGATATATGGGACTGGCTAGAGATATAGGAGACAGCTGGGGATATATGGGACTGGCTAGAGATATAGGAGACAGCTGGGGATTATATGCGGACTGGCTAGAGATATAGGAGACAGCTGGGGATATATGGGGACTGGGCTAGAGTATATAGGTAAGACAGCTGGGGATATATGGGACTGGCTAGAGATATAGGGAGACAGCTGGGGATATATGGGAGCTGGCTAGAGATATAGGAGACAGCTTGGGGATATATGGGACTGGCTAGAGATATAGGAGACAGCTGGGGATATATTGGGAACTGGCTAGAGATATAAGGAGACAGCTGGGGATATATGGGAACTTGCTAGAGATATAGGAGAAAAGCTGGTGATATATGGGACTGGCTAGAGATATAGGAGACAGCTGGGGGATATGGGACTGGCTAGAGATATAGGAGACAGCTGGGGATATGGGACTGGCTAGAGATATAGGAGACAGCTGGGGATATGGGACTGGCTAGAGATATAGGAGACAGCTGGGGATATATGGGACTGGCTAGAGATATAGGAGACAGCTGGGGGGGGAATTTAATTATGGGACTGGCTAGAGATATAGAAGACAGCTGGGGATATATGGGACTGGCTAGAGATATAGGAGACAGCTGGGGATATATGGGACTGGCTAGAGATATAGAAGACAGCTGGGGATATATGGGACTGGCTAGAGAAATAGGAGACAGCTGGGGATATATGAGACAGCTGAGGATATATGGGACTGGCTAGAGATATAGAAGACAGCTGGGGATATATGGGACTGGCTAGAGATATAGGAGACAGCTGGGATAATGGACTGGCTAGAGATATAGAAGACAGCTGGGGATATATGGGACTGGCTAGAGATATAGGAGACAGCTGGGGATATATGGGACTGGCTAGAGATATAGGAGACAGCTGGGGATATATGGGACTGGCTAGAGATATAGGAGACAGCTGGATATATGGGACTGGCTAGAGATATAGGAGACAGCTGGGGATATATGGGACTGGCTAGAGATATAGGAGACAGCTGGGGATATATGGGACTGGCTAGAGATATAGGAGACAGCTGGGGATATATGGGACTTGTGCTAGAGATATAGAAGACAGCTGGGGATATATGGGACTGGCTAGAGATATAGGAGACAGCTGGGATATATGGGACTGGCTAGAGATATAGGAGACAGCTGGGGATATATGGGACTGGCTAGAGATATAGGAGACAGCTGGGGATATATGGGACTGGCTAGAGATATAGAAGACAGCTGGGGATATATGGGACTGGCTAGAGATATAGGAGACAGCTGGGGATATATGGGACTGGCTAAGATATAGGAGACAGCTGATATATGGGACTGGCTAGAGATATAGGAGACAGCTGGGATATATGGGACTGGCTAGAGATATAGGAGACAGCTGGGGATATATGGGACTGGCTAGAGATATAGTGGGATGGACTGGCTAGAGATATAGGAGAATCTGGGGGACTGGCTAGAGATATAGGAGACAGCTGGGGATATATGGGACTGGCTAGAGATATAGAAGACAGCTGGGGATATATGGGACTGGCTAGAGATATAGGAGACAGCTGGGGATATATGGGACTGGCTAGAGATATAGGAGACAGCTGGGGATATATGGGACTGGCTAGAGATATAGAAGACAGCTGGGGATATATGGGACTGGGCTAGAGATATAGGAGACAGCTGGGGATATATGGGACTGGCTAGAGATATAGGAGACAGCTGGGGATATATGGACTGGCTAGAGATATAGAAGACAGCTGGGATATATGGGACTGGCTAGAGATATAGGAGACAGCTGGGATAATGGGACTGGCTAGAGATATAGGAGACAGCTGGGGATATATGGGACTGGCTAGAGATATAGGAGACAGCTGGGGATATATGGGACTGGCTAGAGATATAGGAGACAGCTGGGGATATATGGGACTGGCTAGAGATATAGGAGACAGCTGGGGATATATGGGACTGGCTAGAGATATAGGAGACAGCTGGGGATATATGGGACTGGCTAGAGATATAGGAGACAGCTGGGGATATATGGGACTGGCTAGAGATATAGGAGACAGCTGGGGATATATGGGACTGGCTAGAGATATAGGAGACAGCTGGGGATATATGGGACTGGCTAGAGATATAGAAGACAGCTGGGGATATATGGGACTGGCTAGAGATATAGGAGACAGCTGGGGATATATGGGACTGGCTAGAGATATAGGAGACAGCTGGGATATATGGGACTGGCTAGAGATATAGGAGACAGCTGGGGATATATGGGACTGGCTAGAGATATAGGAGACAGCTGGGGATATATGGGGATGGCTAGAGATATAGGAGACAGCTGGGGATATATGGACTGGCTAGAGATATAGGAGACAGCTGGGATATATGGGACTGGCTAGAGATATAGAAGAACAGCTGGGGATATATGGGACTGGCTAGAGATATAGGAGACAGCTGGGGATATATGGGACTGGCTAGAGATATAGGAGACAGCTGGGGATATATGGACTGGCTAGTAGATATAGAGAAGACAGCTGGGGATATATGGGACTGGCTAGAGATATAGGAGACAGCTGGGGATATATGGGACTGGCTAGAGATATAGGAGACAAGCTGGGGATATATGGGACTGGCTAGAGATATAGAGACAGCTGGGGATATATGGGACTGGCTAGAGATATAGGAGACAGCTGGGGATATATGGGACTGGCTAGAGATATAGAAGAAGCGGGAATTGGGACTGGCTAGAGATATAGAGACAGCTGGGATATAGGACTGGCTAGAGATATAGGAGACAGCTGGGATATATGGGACTGGCTAGAGAATAGGAGACAGCGGGGATATATGGGACTGGCTAGAGATATAGGAGACAGCTGGGATATATGGGACTGGCTAGAGATATAGGAGACAGCTGGGGATATATGGGACTGGCTAGAGATATAGGAGACAGCTGGCTAGAGATAAGGATATATGGGACTGGTTAGAGATATAGAAACAGCTGGGGATATATGGGACTGGCTAGAGATATAGGAGACAGCTGGATATATGGGACTGGCTAGAGATATAGGAGACAGCTGGGGATATATGGGACTGGCTAGAGATATAGGAGACAGCTGGGGATATATGGGACTGGCTAGAGATATAGGAGACAGCTGGGGATATATGGGACTGGCTAGAGATATAGGAGACAGCTGGGGATATATGGGACTGGCTAGAGATATAGGAGACAGCTGGGGATACGGGAGATGTAACAAAAAGCTCCTAACAAACCCACAACCACAGGGGGTCCCAGTTCCTAGTGCCCCCAGCTATGGTGCCTCCCCCCACCCCCTGGGACCCCCCCAGCCCTAGCTGATTGGCTCATTCTGCCCCGTGAGAAGCTCATACCCCCCTCCTACGTCACTGTGCCCTACTGAGCCCCGCTATGTACTACTCTGTGCCAGTGAGTAACGGGGGGCACGGGGGTAGCGCCCATCCCAGTTGGCACTGACAGAGAAGCACAGAGCTATGAGGGTAAGTGCCCTGGGCACCAGGTTATCAGGAAACCCAATATGGATGCCGGAGCCTCACTAACAGTCACGGGGGAGGGCACTTGCCTCAGGGGCCGACACTCATTACTCTGTGCCCCCCCCGCCGGGCCAGTAATGGTTTCTGCACGGCTGCCCACGCTAATGTACAACTAATTGCCCCTTACCCTTTATGGCCTTAGCTGACCAGCCGCTGCCACTCAACCATGTACAATGGGTACCCGTGTTTGGCCGGATGCCATCTGTGCCAGGGAGCCTGCACAGCACGTGCCCAGAAACACGGGCACCCAGAATAAGCCTATGGCACAGGCATTCCCATGCCCAGCGCAACCCCCTGTGCTAAGGTCACCCCACGCTAACGCTAATAGGATTCCTTAGCTCCACCCAGGCCACCAACTATACCCAGCGCAGGCACTACCCGGGCCCTGGCACACAGTGCGGGTTAAACGGTCAGACACCGAGACTGTTCCGCTGCGAGGCGCCAGGGAGAAAAGGAACCAGGAAATTCTGACCTCACAGAAATATCCAGCAAATTAGTCAACAGAAACTCTGCCCGAAATGGCACGGCACCGGCAGGGGGGCACAGTCTGTGCATGCGAGGGTGGTACAGGGGGGGGAAAAGGGGAAATGCCCATAGTCTCTGGCACATGGGCAAGCACTGAGATTGCCCCTGAAGCTTTGCCAGTAACTTGGCACCAAGTATTGGCATATGGAAACCAGGGGGCACAGCCGTGCCAAGTAAAACTCTGGATTGCCCGGTGTCAGCAGTTCAGCCACATTTGTGCCAGGCTGACGGCTAACAGGAAATGATTGGCACAATATGCAGCACACTCAGGGAATGAGATGGGCACCACGGGCAAGGCGGGGGGAGAGACATGCTATAAACAGGTGGGCGCCCAGTACAATATACTACCATCATGCACTGAGGGTGCCTGTGCCCCCCCATACTGTGCCAGACTCAGACATGGCAAGGGCACCAGTGTGATGCCACTAGTACAAGTAAACTCACACAGGAAAGGGTTTAACCCCAACTGTCAGTTTGGCTACAGCTCTCTGCCCCCTTGTACCCCCAAGCATGGCCCCTGTGTGCCCACCTGCACCTATGCCAGGAATTGCCATCTACAGACTAGAATTGCATAGCTGGCACCTTGAGAGACCCCAGAGAGCCAATGGTGCCAGACTATCCCGGGGCAGAGAGAGACCCCAGAGAGCCAATGGTGCCAGACTATCCCGGGGCAGAGAGAGACCCCACAGAGCCAATGGTGCCAGACTATCCCGGGGCAGAGAGAGACCCCAGAGAGCCAATGGTGCCAGACTATCCCGGGGCAGAGAGAGACCCCAGAGAGCCAATGGTGCCAGACTATCCCGGGGCAGAGAGAGACCCCAGAGAGCCAATGGTGCCAGACTATCCCGGGGCAGAGAGAGACCCCAAGAGAGCCAATGGTGCCAAGACTATCCCGGGGCAGAGAGAGACCCCACAGAGCAATGGTGCAGACTATCCCGGGGCAGAGAGAGACCCAGAGAGCCAATGGTGCCAGACTATCCGGGGCAGAGAGAGACCCCAGAGAGCCAATGGTGCCAGACTATCCCGGGGCAAGAGAGACCCCAGAGAGCCAATGGTGCCAGACTATCCCGGGCAGAGAGAGACCCCACAGAGCCAATGGTGCCAGACTATCCCGGGCAGAGAGAGACCCCACAGAGCCAATGGTGCCAGACTATCCCGGGGCAGAGAGAGACCCCACAGAGCCAATGGTGCCAGACTATCCCGGGGCAGAGAGAGACCCCACAGAGCCAATGGTGCCAGACTATCCCGGGGCAGACGGGGGCACAGAGGGGCAGGGGTGCCAGGCTACAGACACAGTAGGGGGAGAGGGTGACAGTGGGTGCTGGGCTACAGACACAGTAGGGGGAGAGGGTGACAGTGGGTGCCGGGCTACAGACACAGTAGGGAGAGGGTGACAGTGGGTGCCAGGCTACAGACACAGTAGGGAGAGGGTGACAGTGGGTGCCAGGCTACAGACACAGTAGGGAGAGGGTGACAGTGGGTGCCAGGCTACAGACACAGTAGGGAGAGGGTGACAGTGGGTGCCGGGCTACAGACACAGTAGGGGGAGAGGGTGACAGTGGGTGCCAGGCTACAGACACAGTAGGGGGAGAGGGCGACAGTGGGTGCCGGGCTACAGACACAGTAAGGGAGAGGGTGACAGTGGGTGCCGGGCTACAGACACAGTAGGGAGAGGGTGACAGTGGGTGCCGGGCTACAGACACAGTAGGGGAGAGGGTGACAGTGGGTGCCGGGCTACAGACACAGTAGGGGGAGAGGGTGACAGTGGGTGCCGGGCTACAGACACAGTAGGGGGAGAGGGTGACAGTGGGTGCCGGGCTACAGACACAGTAGGGGGAGAGGGTGACAGTGGGTGCCGGGCTACAGACACAGTAGGGGGAGAGGGTGACAGTGGGTGCCGGGCTACAGACACAGTAGGGGAGAGGGTGACAGTGGGTGCCGGGCTACAGACACAGTAGGGGGAGAGGGTGACAGTGGGTGCCGGGCTACAGACACAGTAGGGGGAGAGGGTGACAGTGGGTGCCGGGCTACAGACACAGTAGGGGGAGAGGGTGACAGTGGGTGCCGGGCTACAGACACAGTAGGGGGAGAGGGTGACAGTGGGTGCCGGGCTACAGACACAGTAGGGGGAGAGGGTGACAGTGGGTGCCGGGCTACAGACACAGTAGGGGGAGAGGGTGACAGTGGGTGCCGGCTACAGACACAGTAGGGGGAGAGGGTGACAGTGGGTGCCGGGCTACAGACACAGTAGGGGGAGAGGGTGACAGTGGTGACACAGTAGGGGGAGAGGGTGACAGTGGGTGCCGGGCTACAGACACAGTAGGGGGAGAGGGTGACAGTGGGTGCCGGGCTACAGACACAGTAGGGGAGAGGGTGACAGTGGGGTGCCGGGCTACAGACACAGTAGGCGGGAGAGGACAGGGGGGCCGGGCTACAGACACAGTAGGGGAGAGGTGACAGTGGTGCCGGGCTACAGACACAGTAGGGGGAGAGGGTGACAGTGGGGTGCCGCGGGCTACAGACACCAGTAGGGGAGAGGGTGACAGTGGGTGCCGGGCTACAGACACGTAGGGGGAGAGGGGTGACAGTGGGTGCCGGGCTACAGACACAGTAGGGGGAGAGGGTGACAGTGGTGCCGGGCTACAGACACAGTAGGGGGAGAGAGGGTGGACAGTGGAGGGTGCGGGGCTACAGACACAGTAGGGGGAGAGGGTGACAGTGGGTGCCGGGCTACAGACACAGTAGGGAGAGGGTGACAGTGGGTGCCGGGCTACAGACACAGTAGGGAGAGGGTGACAGTGGGTGCCGGGCTACAGACACAGTAGGGAGAGGGTGACAGTGGGTGCCGGTACAAGCGGAAGGGGTAAGTGCAGAGGAAGGCGCTGCCTGTTATCTCCCTCCTCCTCCTCCTTCCGACTGGCGGGAACCTGTTCTACCCGGACTGTGCCAGAGTCTCCTGCGCGCCCCCGATCCGCGCCCGCGCATTAACCCCCGCCGCGCTTCCCGGGCATTGAAAGGGTTAATAGGCTCCGCAACTCTGAGCCCCCCCTACCCCCTGCCCCGTACCCCGACCCCGACCCCCAGTCGGACAGTAATGCGCATCCCCTCAGCGGGGCCAGCAGCACAAGGGTTACTGAGCCGGGAGCATATACAGGGCCGGGCCAGCCAATCAGGAGACAGAGAAAAGAGGAACATATTGTAGATCCGGCCAATCAGGAGACAGAGCAAAGAGATACATTGTAGCAGGTTCCAAATTGCTTTTCCATCTCTGTATCCACCTGTTATTATTATTATTATTATTTATTTATAAAGCGCCAACATACCCCGCAGCGCTGTACAATAAGTGGGTCACATACATTGGGCATACAGAGTAACATATAAAGCAATCAGTAACCGATACAGGAGGGGAAGGGAGCCCTGCCCAAAAGAGCTTACACTCTACAAGGAGTAACATATAAAGCAATCAGTAACCGATACAAGAGGGGAAGGGAGCCCTGCCCAAAAGAGCTTACACTCTACAAGGAGTAACATATAAAGCAATCAGTAACCGATACAGGAGGGGAAGGGAGCCCTGCCCAAAAGAGCTTACACTCTACAAGGAGGTAACATATAAAGCAATCAGTAACCGATACAGGAGGGGAAGAGAGCCTGCCCAAAAGAGCTTACACTCTACAAGGAGTAACATATAAAGCAATCAGTAACCGATACAGGAGGGGAAGGGAGCCCTGCCCAAAAGAGCTTACACTCTACAAGGAGTAACATATAAAGCAATCAGTAACCGATACAGGAGGGGAAGGGAGCCCTGCCCCAAAAGAGCTTACACTCTACAAGGAGTAACATATAAAGCAATCAGTAACCGATACAGGAGGGGAAGAGAGCCCTGCCCAAAAGAGCTTACACTCTACAAGGAGTAACATATAAAGGCAATCAGTAACCGATACAGGAGGGGAAGGGAGCCCTGCCCAAAAGAGCTTACACTCTACAAGGAGTAACATATAAAGCAATCAGTAACCGATACAGGAGGGGAAGGGAGCCCTGCCAAAAGAGCTTACACTCTACAAGGAGTAACATATAAAGCAATCAGTAACCGATACAGGAGGGGAAGAGAGCCCTGCCCAAAAGAGCTTACACTCTACAAGGAGTAACATATAAAGCAATCAGTAACCGATACAGGAGGGGAAGAGAGCCCTGCCCAAAAGAGCTTACACTCTACAAGGAGTAACATATAAAGCAATCAGTAACCGATACAGGAGGGGAAGGGAGCCCTGCCCAAAAGAGCTTACACTCTACAAGGAGTAACATATAAAGCAATCAGTAACCGATACAGGAGGGGAAGAGAGCCCTGCCCAAAAGAGCTTACACTCTACAAGGAGTAACATATAAAGCAATCAGTAACCGATACAGGAGGGGAAGGGAGCCCTGCCCAAAAGAGCTTACACTCTACAAGGAGTAACATATAAAGCAATCAGTAACCGATACAGGAGGGGAAGGGAGCCCTGCCCAAAAGAGCTTACACTCTACAAGGAGTAACATATAAAGCAATCAGTAACCGATACAGGAGGGGAAGGGAGCCCTGCCCAAAAGAGCTTACACTCTACAAGGAGTAACATATAAAGCAATCAGTAACCGATACAGGAGGGGAAGGGAGCCCTGCCCAAAAGAGCTTACACTCTACAAGGAGTAACATATAAAGCAATCAGTAACCGATACAGGAGGGGAAGAGAGCCCTGCCCAAAAGAGCTTACAATCTGTTGCCCCATGGCCAGGAGGGTTACTGCAAATATCTGCTCTTGCCCTAAGGCAAGATGGAGAGAGTGGGGCAAGATGGAGAAGTAGGGCAAGATGGAGACAGTAGGGCAATATGGAGACAGTAGGGCAAGATGGGGACAGTAGGACAAGATGGAGACAGTAGGGCAAGATGGATACAGTAGGGCAAGATGGAGACAGTAGGGCAAGATGGAGACAGTTAGGACAAGATGGGAGACAGTAGACAAGATGGAGACAGTAGGACAAGATGGAGACAGTAGGGGCAAGATGGATACAGTAGGGCAAGATGGAGACAGTAGGGGCAAGATGAGACAGTAAGGACAAGATGGAGACAGTAGGGCAAGATGGAGACAGTAGGGCAAGATGGAGACAGTAGGGCAAGATGGATACAGTAGGACAAGATGGAGACAGTAGGACAAGATGGGGACAGTAGGGCAAGATGGAGACAGTAGGGCAAGATGGAGACAGTAGGACAAGATGGAGACAGTAGGACAAGATGGAGACAGTAGGGCAAGATGGAGACAGTAGGACAAGATGGAGACAGTAGGGCAAGATGGAGACAGTAGGACAAGATGGAAGACAGTAGCTGGCAAGATGGGAGACAGTAGGACAAGATGGGGACAGTAGGAACAAGATGAAGACAGTAGGGCAAGATGGAGACAGTAGGGCAAGATGGAGACAGTAGGACAAGATGGGGACAGTAGGGCAGATGGAGACAGTAGGGCAAGATGGAGACAGTAGGGCAAGGATGGAGACAGTAGGGCAAGATGGAGACAGTAGGACAAGATGGAGACAGTAGGACAAGATGGGGACAGTAGGGCAAGATGGGGACAGTAGGACAAGATGGAGACAGTAGGGCAAGATGGGGACAGTAGGACAAGATGGAGACAGTAGGGCCCAGATCCCAGCAGTCACAGCTGAGAGCTGTAGGGCCACAGCTTGGCAGTAACACTCTCATGATACAAGAGCAGTCTCCTGCCAATGGGCTGCACTTCAGGGCACATTTCTGCCCACATTACTGGCACTGCCCACCCCGTGACATTGTCTCCATTTGTAGATTGTAGAGTGTAAGCTCTTTTGGGCAGGGCTCCTTCCCCTCCTGTATCGGTTACTGATTGCTTTATATGTTACTCTGTATGCCTAATGTATGTAACCCACTTATTGTACAGCGCTGCGGGGTATGTTGGCGCTTTATAAATAAATGTTAATGTAATGTAATTTGTTACAGCACAGAGTATTGTTACCCCCAGGGGTACAGGGGGGCACAGACAGCTCCTGAAGCAGTGCCCTACCCGCAGTGACAACCTGCACCCAGCAGATGGAGCCCTACTCACCTCACATGCCCTATTGGAAGACAGTTGCCACCACCTTGCTCCCTAGCAACACTACTCAAAATATTCCTTGTGGAACTGACTAGCCCGTAGCCCACCCCATTAATACCCCCTGCTGGCAGATCTAGGTGCCAGTTACTGGGGATCCCACACCCCAATAATGTCTTGCTGTCAGATTATTCACTGTAGCCCTGGTAACAGCACACTCCAATAAGAGCCTCATGTCAGACCCTGCAATAGTGAGGATCCCCCACCCTAATAATTTCCTGCTGTAAGATAAGGATTCCTGCAGTTCTGGGCATTCCACCCCTGACACCTCAGTAATGTCCTTGGCATGTGTAGCAGTGGGGACCCCACACCCCAATAATGTTCTACTGTCACATCCAGGTCTCTACACTTGTGTGGATCCCACACCCCAATATTGTTCAACTAGCAGATCTTGGTCCCAATAGTAGTAGGGTCCTGCACCCCAAAGAAATGTCCTGTTGTCAGTCCTAGGCAGCGGTGATACTGGGGTTACCACACCCCAATAAACTCCTGCTGTCAGATCTAGGTCTCTAGGGAACTGGGGATCCCACACCCCAATAAACCCCAGCTGTCAGATCTAGGTCTCTAGGGAACTGGAGATCCCACACCCCAATAAACCCCAGCTGTCAGATCTAGGTCTCTAGGGAACTGGAGATCCCACACCCCAATAAACCTCAGCTGTCAGATCTAGGGAACTGGGGATCCCACACCCCAATAAACTCCTGCTGTCAGATCTAGGTCTCTAGGGAACTGGGGATCCCACACCCCAATAAACCCCAGCTGTCAGATCTAGGTCTCTAGGGGACTGGGGATCCCACACCCCAATAAACCCCTGCTGTCAGATCTAGGGAACTGGGGATCCCACACCCCAATAAACCCCAGCTGTCAGATCTAGGTCTCTAGGGGACTGGGGATCCCACACCCCAATAAACCCCAGCTGTCAGATCTAGGGAACTGGGGATCCCACACTCCAATAAACCCCTGCTGTCAGATATAGGTCTCTAGGGAACTGGGGATCCCACACCCAATAAACCCCAGCTGTCAGATTCTTGGTCTCTAGGGAACTGGGGATCCCACACCCAATAAACCCCTGCTGTCAGATCTAGGGAACTGGGGATCCCACACCCCAATAAACCCCTGCTGTCAGATCTAGGTCTCTAGGGAACTGGGGATCCCACACCCCAATAAACCCCAGCTGTCAGATCTAGGTCTCTAGGGAACTGGGGATCCCACACCCCAATAAACCCCTGCTGTCAGATCTAGGGAACTGGGGATCCCACACCCCAATAAACCCCAGCTGTCAGATCTAGGTCTCTAGGGAACTGGGGATCCCACACCCCAATAAACCCCAGCTGTCAGATCTAGTCACTAGGGAACTGGGGATCCCACACCCCAATAAACCCCTGCTGTCAGATCTAGGGAACTGGAGATCCCACACCCCAATAAACCCCTGCTGTCAGATCTAGGTCTCTAGGGAACTGGGGATCCCACCCCCAATAAACCCCAGCTGTCAGATCTAGGTCTCTAGGGAACTGGGGATCCCACACCCCAATAAACCCCTGCTGTCAGATCTAGGGAACTGGGATCCCACACCCCAATAAACCCCAGCTGTCAGATCTAGGTCTCTAGGGAACTGGGGATCCCACACCCCAATAAACCCCAGCTGTCAGATCTAGTCACTAGGGAACTGGGGATCCCACACCCCAATAAACCCCAGCTGTCAGATCTAAGGGAACTTGGGGATCCCACACCCAATAAACCCCAGCCTGTCAGATCTAGGGAACTGAGGATCCCACACCCCAATAAACCCCAGCTGTCAGATCTAGGTCTCTAGGGAACTGGGGATCCCACACCCCAATAAACCCCAGCTGTCAGATCTAGGGAACTGGGGATCCCACACCCCAATAAACCCCAGCTGTTAGATCTAGGGAACTGGGGATCCCACACCCCAATAAACCCCAGCTGTCAGATCTAGGGAACTGGGGATCCCACACCCCAATAAACCCCAGCTGTTAGATCTAGGGAACTGGGGATCCCACGCCCCAATAAACCCCAGCTGTCAGATCTAGGGAACTGGGGATCCCACACCCCAATAAAGCCCAGCTGTCAGATCTAGGTCTCTAGGGAACTGGGGATCCCACACCCCAATAAAGCCCAGCTGTCAGATCTAGGTCTCTAGGGGGCTAATGGGCCCCTGTTGCCCCAGTTCATACCCCAGGGAGGGAGCAGCGAGAGGTAAGCACGCAGGCGCCGGCAGAGAAAGGGTTAAGAGAATCCCAGAGCTAGGCGCGTCCCCGTCCCTCTCAGGCGCGCCCCCGCGGCCCCAGACCGGCTAAAGCCGGTATATATAAACGGAGAAGAGCTGAGAATCCAGCCCGGCATGGCCAGGAGCTGAGCGTCCGCTTCAGGGGCAATTACAGGGCGGCCCGGGGCAACATATGGGCTGGAGGGGTAAGAGCCGAGCCCCAACTGCCTCTCACAGTGAGTAGGAACCCACCTGATACCCCTACCCCTGGCACCCTATTCCCCCTGGCACTGCCCCAACTGCCACTCACAGTGAGTAGGAACCCACCTGATACCCCTACCCCTGGCACCCTATTCCCCCTGGCACTGCCCCCAACTGCCACTCACAGTGAGTAGGAACCCACCTGATACCCCTACCCCTGGCACCCTATTCCCCCTGGCACTGCCCCCAACTGCCTCTCACAGTGAGTAGGAACCCACCTGATACCCCTACCCCTGGCACCCTATTCCCCTGGCACTGCCCCAACTGCCACTCACAGTGAGTAGGAACCCACCTGATACCCCTACCCCTGGCACCCTATTCCCCTGGCACTGCCCAACTGCCACTCACAGTGAGTAGGAACCCACCTGATACCCCTACCCCTGGCACCCTATTCCCCCTGGCACTGCCCCAACTGCCACTCACAGTGAGTAGGAACCCACCTGATACCCCTACCCCTGGCACCCTATTCCCCCTGGCACTGCCCCAACTGCCTCTCACAGTGAGTAGGAACCCACCTGATACCCCTACCCCTGGCACCCTATTCCCCCTGGCACTGCCCCAACTGCCACTCACAGTGAGTAGGAACCCACCTGATACCCCTACCCCTGGCACCCTATTCCCCCTGGCACTGCCCCCAACTGCCACTCACAGTGAGTAGGAACCCACCTGATACCCCCCTGGCACCTATCCCCTGGCACTGCCCACTGCCACTACAGTGAGTGGAACCCCTGAACCCTTTCCCCCTGTCACTGCCCCAACTGCCACTCACAGTGAGTAGGAACCCACCTGATCCCTACCCCTGGCACCTATTCCCCCTGGCACTGCCCCAACTGCCACTCACAGTGAGTAGGAACCCACCTGATACCCCTACCCCTGGCACCCTATTCCCCTGGCACTGCCCCAACTGCCTCTCACAGTGAGTAGGAACCCACCTGATACCCCTACCCCTGGCACCCTATTCCCCCTGGCACTGCCCCAACTGCCACTCACAGTGAGTAGGAACCCACCTGATACCCCTACCCTGGCACCCTATTCCCCCTGGCACTGCCCCCAACTGCCACTCACAGTGAGTAGGACCCCCTGCATACCCCTACCCCTGGACCCTATTCCCCCTGGCACTGCCCCAACTGCCACTCACAGTGGTAGGAACCCACCTGATACCCCTGACCCTGGCACCCTATTCCCCCTGGCACTGCCCCCAACTGCCACTCACAGTGAGTAGGAACCCACCTGATACCCTACCCCTATTCCCCCTGGCACTGCCCCCAACTGCCACTCACAGTGAGTAGGAACCCACCTGATACCCCTACCCTGCCCCTATTCCCCTGGCACTGCCCCCAAGCTGCCACTCACAGTGAGTAGGAACCCACCTGATACCCCTACCCTGGCACCCTATTCCCCCTGCACTGCCCCCAACTGCCTCTCACAGTGAGTAGGAACCCACCTGATACCCCTACCCTGGCACCCTATTCCCCTGGCACTGCCCCAACTCCACTCACAGTGAGTAGGAACCCACCTGATACCCCTATTCCCCCTGGCACTGCCCCAACTGCCACTCACAGTGAGTAGGAACCCACCTGATACCCCTACCCCTGCACCCTATTCCCCCTGGCACTGCCCCAACTGCCTCTCACAGTGAGTAGGAACCCACCTGATACCCCTACCCTGGCACCCTATTCCCCCTGGCACTGCCCAACTGCCACTCACAGTGAGTAGGAACCCACCTGATACCCCTACCCCTGGCACCCTATTCCCCCGGCACTGCCCCACTGCCACTCACAGTGAGTAGGAACCCACCTGATACCCCTACCCTGGCACCCTATTCCCCTGGCACTGCCCCCAACTGCCTCTCACAGTGAGTAGGAACCCACCTGATACCCCTATTCCCCCTGGCACTGCCCCAAACTGCCACTCACAGTGAGTAGGAACCCACCTGATACCCTACCCCCCTATTCCCCCTGGCACTGCCCCCAACTGCCACTCACAGTGAGTAGGAACCCACCTGATACCCCTACCCCTGGCACCCTATTCCCCCTGGCACTGCCCCAACTGCCACTCACAGTGAGTAGGAACCCACCTGATACCCCTACCCCTGGCACCCTATTCCCCCTGGCACTGCCCCCAACTGCCTCTCACAGTGAGTAGGAACCCACCTGATACCCCTATTCCCCCTGGCACTGCCCCAACTGCCACTCACAGTGAGTAGGAACCCACCTGATACCCCTACCCCTGGCACCCTATTCCCCCTGGCACTGCCCCCAACTTGCCACTCACAGTGAGTAGGAACCCACCTGATACCCCTACCCCTGGCACCCTATTCCCCCTGGCACTGCCCCAACTGCCACTCACAGTGAGTAGGAACCCACCTGATACCCCTACCCCTGGCACCCTATTCCCCCTGGCACTGCCCCAACTGCCTCTCACAGTGGATAGATTCCCCCCTTACACCTGGCATCTGGGCACTGCACCCACTACCCCTGTTACACCCGGATCTTACAATCTAGGGAGCAGGATCCCTCCTTATACACCCATACTCACAGTGAGTAGGATCCTACCCCTGGCATCTGGGCACTGCACCCACTACTCCCGGCACAGCTTAATCCCGCACTCACAGTGAGTAGGTTTGTGTGAGGGCATTTATATGGGCGCCTTCTGCCCCCTTACTGAGGCACACAGCCCGGCCATGGCAATTGTGTGAGTGTGTAACTGTATGTGAGTGTGTGGCACAGTGTGTGTGTGTGAGGAGTGAAGGTGGGTGTATAGGGGTGAGTATACACTCACAGACAGACACACACTCACTCACTCACACAGACACACACTCAGACACACACACACTCACTCACACAGACACACACTCAGACACACACACACTCACTCACACAGACACACACACACTCACTCACACAGACACACACTCAGACACACACACACTCACTCACACAGACACACACTCACTCACACAGACACACACACACTCACTCACACAGACACACACTCAGACACACACACACACACTCACTCACACAGACACACTCACTCACTCACACAGACACACACTCACTCACACAGACACACATTCAGACACACACACACTCACTCACACAGACACACACTCACTCACACAGACACACACTCAGACACACACACACTCACTCACACAGACACACACACGCTCACTCACACAGACACACACTCACTCACACAGACACACACTCACTCACACAGACACACACTCACTCACACAGACACACTCACTCACACAGACACACACACTCACTCACACACACACACACTCACTCACACAGACACACACTCACTCACACAGACACACTCACTCACACAGACACACACTCACTCACACAGACACACTCACTCACACAGACACACACTCACTCACACAGACACACACTCACTCACACAGACCACTCACTCACTCACACAGACACACACTCACTCACACAGACACACACTCACTCAGACACACACACACTCACTCACACAGACACTCACTCACACAGACACACACTCAGTCACACACACAGACACACACACAGACACACACTCACTCACACAGACACACACTCACTCACACAGACACACACTCAGACACACACACACTCACACAGACACTCACTCACACAGACACACACTCACTCACTCACACAGACACACACACAGACACACACACTCACTCACTCACACAGACACACACTCACTCACACAGACACACACTCACTCACACAGACACACACTCACTCACACAGACACACACTCAGACACACACACACTCACTCACACAGACACTCACTCACACAGACACACACACAGACACACACTCACTCACACAGACACACACTCACTCACACAGACACACACTCACTCACACAGACACACACTCACTCACAAAGACACACACTCACTCACACAGACACACACTCAGACACACACACACTCACTCACACAGACACTCACTCACACAGACACACACTCACTCACTCACTCACACAGACACACACACAGACACACACACTCACTCTCTCACACAGACACACACACACTCACTACAGGAAGACACAATAATGTGTCATTGAGGAAAGTGCTGCCTGTACTAATAGTGCCCCTGAGACTTTGAACTGCCCCGGGGGGGGGGGGGGGGGGGTGTTGTTTAACTTTCACCAGGAGCTTTGCACTGTGTGTGTCAGTGTGTGTGTGAGTGTGTAGCTGTGGGATATAATGTGCTGCATCGGCATGATGTAACCTCACACTGCGCAACTTCCTAACTTCATTGGAGGGGGGGCAGGAATGTAGTGTGTGAGCCCCCCCCCTCAGCATTATCTGTAGTGTGTGTGCCCCCCCAGGGAGGGTGGGTTTGTGGGTATGTGGGGGGCAGCGGGAGGGCTCCCCAGAACATGTCTGTGTGAGTAACATGTGTATCGGGGGCGCTGTGCTGCCCGGGCACTGGGACTGGCAACTCCCTGCACTCCCAGCAACCCTCATTCTGCCCTGTCATTCACTCCCTGGCTGTATCAGCTGCCACACCTGGGCGGGCCCTAGTGATAAGGGCGGGCCCTAGTGATAAGGGGGGCACATATGGGAATGAGCTTCCTGCTGTCAGAACAGACCCGGGGGGGTGGGTGCGTTTTTAAGCAGTTATAGGGTAACCGGAACCCCCCAACCCTGTAGGTAATTATGAATAATATACAGTGCTGTAACAAAGGCTCCCTATAGATCCTCTCAGGTCCCTGTCTGGGTTTCACATGAGGGGTGGGCGTGTCCTAGTGGTCCCTCCCCCGTGCAGAGGAAGCACTGTCCAGTCAGGAATCTCTTTCCCTCTGAAACAATCGGTGCTGCCATGCTGCTTTACAGACACACACTGTAGGTAGGAAGGCTGTGTGTGCCGCTTGCCCTTTAATCCCAGCTCAGGCAATTAGGAAGGGCCTAATCCAATTAGAGAAGATTATCGGCGCAGAGCGAATCTTGCCCACATTGTGCCCTGATGTGACTCTGTCTCTGCCCCCAGGATAAACATGAGAGCCATGTCGGGGTGCAGCAGAGCCAACGTTTATACCAAAGTGCCTGATGGGGGCTGGGGCTGGGCCGTGGCCGGTGCCTTCTTCTTCGTGGAAGTATTTACCTACGGGGTCATCAAGTCCTTTGGGGTCTTCTTCAACGAGCTGGTGGGCTACTTCGACGAGAGCAACAGCCGGATATCCTGGATAATCTCTATATGTGTCTTTGTAATGACGTTTACTGGTAAGTCACGCACCGCCCTCTTCTGCCCGTCCTACCCAGTCCCCTAGCTAAATCAGCCGCAGGCCCCTCCAGGCAGCAGTGCTGTAACGTCTCTATATGCAGGTGCCCTTGCTTAGCCTCCCCTATAGTTACTGCTCAGCCCCTACTGCTGTAGCTCCAATTATATCATCCAATTATATTGCATGAATAGGGCAAGATGGGGACAGTAGGGCAAGATGGAGGCAGTAGGACAAGATGGAGACAGTAGGGCAAGATGGGGACAGTAGGGCAAGATGGAGACAGTAGGGCAAGATGGAGACAGTAGGGCAAGATGGAGACAGTAGGGCAAGATGGAGGCAGTAGGGCAAGATGGAGACAGTAGGGCAAGATGGGGACAGTAGGGCAAGATGGAGACAGTAGGGCAAGATGGAGGCAGTAGGGCAAGATGGAGACAGTAGGGCAAGATGGGGACAGTAGGGCAAGATGGGGACAGTAGGGCAAGATGGGGACAGTAGGGCAAGATGGAGACAGTAGGGCAAGATGGAGACAGTAGGGCAAGATGAAGACAGTAGGGCAAGATGGGGACAATAGGGCAAGATGGAGGCAGTAGGGCAAGATGGAGACAGTAGGGCAAGATGGAGACAGTAGGGCAAGATGGGACAGTAGGGCAAAGATGGAGACAGTAGGGCAAGAATGGGGACAGTAGGGGCAAGATGGAGACAGTAGGGCAAGATGGAGACAGTAGGGCAAGATGGGGACAGTAGGGCAAGATGGAGACAGTAGGGCAATGGGACAGTAGGGCAGATGGAGACAGTAGGGCAAGATGGGGACAGTAGGGCAAGATGGGACAGTAGGGCAAGATGGAGAAGTAGGGCAAGATGGAGACAGTAGGGCAAGATGGGGACAGTAGGGCAAGATGGAGACAGTAGGGCAAGATGGAGGACAGTAGGGCAAGATGGGGACAGTAGGGCAAGATGGAGACAGTAGGGCAAGATGGGGACAGTAGGGCAAGATGGAGACAGTAGGGCAAGATGGGGTCAATAGGGCAAGATGGGGACAGTAGGGCAAGATGGGGGACAGTAAGGGCAAGATGGAGAAGTAGGGCAAGATGGAGACAGTAGGGCAAGATGGGGACAGTAGGGCAAGATGGGGACAGTAGGGCAAGATGGGGACAGTAGGGTAAGATGGGGTCATAGGGCAAGATGGGGACAGCAGGACAAGATGGAGAGAGTAGGGCAGATGAAGACAGTAGGGCAAGATGGAGACAGTAGGGCAAGATGGGACAGTAGGGCAAGATGGGGACAGTAGGGCAAGATGGGGACAGTAGGGTAAGATGGAGGCAGTAGGGCAAGATGGAAGACAGTAGGGCAAGATGGAGACAGTAGGGCAAGATGGAGACAGTAGGGCAAGATGGGGACAGTAGGGCAAGATGGAGACAGTAGGGCAAGATGGAGACAGTAGGGCCAAGATGGGGACAGTAGGGCAAGATGGAGGCAGTAGGGCAAGATGGGGACAGTAGGGCAAGATGGGGACAGTAGGGCAAGATGGAGACAGTAGGGCAAGATGGAGACAGTAGGGCAAGATGAAGACAGTAGGGCAAGATGGGGACAGTAGGGCAAGATGGAGGCAGTAGGGCAAGATGGAGACAGTAGGGCAAGATAGAGACAGTAGGGCAAGATGGAGACAGTAGGGCAAGATGGAGACAGTATGGCAAGATGGAGACAGTAGGGCAAGATGGGGACAGTAGGGCAAGATGGGGACAGTAGGGCAAGATGGGGACAGTAGGGCAAGATGGAGACAGTAGGGCAAGATGGAGACAGTAGGGCAAGATGGAGACAGTAGGACAAGATGGAGACAGTAGGGCAAGATGGAGACAGTAGGGCAAGATGGAGACAGTAGGACAAGATGGAGACAGTAGGGCAAGATGGAGACAGTAGGGCAAGATGGAGACAGTAGGACAAGATGGAGACAGTAGGGCAAGATGGAGACAGTAGGACAAGATGGAGACAGTAGGGCAAGATGGGGACAGTAGGGCAAGATGGGGACAGTAGGACAAGATGGAGACAGTAGGACAAGATGGAGACAGTAGGGCAAGATGGAGACAGTGGGGCAAGATGGAGACAGTGGGGCAAGATGGAGACATTAGGGCAAGATGGAGACAGTAGGGCAAGATGGAGACAGTAGGACAAGATGGAGACAGTAGGGCAAGATGGAGACAGTAGGGCAAGATGGAGACAATAGGACAAGATGGAGACAGTAGGGCAAGATGGAGACAGTAGGGCAAGATGGAGACAGTAGGACAAGATGGAGACAGTAGGGCAAGATGGAGACAGTAGGGCAAGATGGAGACAGTAGGACAAGATGGAGACAGTGGGGCAAGATGGAGACAGTGGGGCAAGATGGAGACAGTAGGACAAGATGGAGACAGTAGGGAAAGATGGAGACAGTAGGGCAAGATGGAGACAGTAGGACAAGATGGAGACAGTAGGGCAAGATGGAGACAGTAGGGCAAGATGGAGACAGTGGGGCAAGATGGAGACATTAGGGCAAAATAAAGAGAATAACATGCTATTCCCTGCACTCTCATTAGCTCCTTTGTCGACGGTACTGAGCAATCGCTTCGGGCACCGGCCGGTGGTTATGGTCGGGGGGCTCCTCATCAGCACGGGGATGATGGCGGCTTCGTTCGCACGCAGTGTTGGGGAGATGTACGTCGCCATCGGGCTCATATCAGGTAAACTGGGGGGGTCAGGTCTCTGTATTAGCAGTGATGCTCATTAATTTGCTAATTCCTGGGCGGGGCTGGTGTGAGCAGGTGGGCCGACCCATTATACATGGTATTGCCCCCAGTTGGTTATATAGGGCCCCTGGGGGCAGGGCTGGTGTGAGCAGGTGGGCCGACCCATTATACACGGTATTGCCCCCGGGTTGGTTATATAGGGCCCCTGGGGGCGGGGCTGGTGTGAGCAGGTGGGCCGACCCATTATACATGGTATTGCCCCCAGTTGGTTATATAGGGCCCCTGGGGGCGGGGCTGGTGTGAGCAGGTGGGCTGATCCATTATACATGGTATTGCCCCCGGGTTGGTTATATAGGGCCCCTGGGGGCAGGGCTGGTGTGAGCAGGTGGGCTGACCCATTATACATGGTATTGCCCCCGGGTTGGTTACATAGGGCCCCTGGGGGCGGGGCTGGTGTGAGCAGGTGGGCCGACCCATTATACATGGTATTGCCCCCGGGTTGGTTATATAGGGCCCCCTGGGTGGGGCTGGTGTGAGCAGGTGGGCCGACCCATTATACACGGTATTGCCCCCGGTTGGTTACATAGGGCCCCCTGGGTGGGGCTGGTGTGAGCAGGTGGGCCGACCCATTATACACGGTATTGCCCCCGGTTGGTTATATAGGGCCCCTGGGTGGGGCTTGTGTGAGCAGGTGGGCCGACCCATTATACATGGTATTGCCCCTGGGTTGGTTATATAGGGCCCCTGGGGGCGGGGCTTGTGTGAGCAGGTGGGCCGACCCATTATACACGGTATTGCCCCCGGTTGGTTACATAGGGCCCCCTGGGTGGGGCTGGTGTGAGCAGGTGGGCCGACCCATTATACACGGTATTGCCCCCGGTTGGTTACATAGGGCCCCCTGGGTGGGGCTGGTGTGAGCAGGTGGGCCGACCCATTATACAAGGTATTGCCCCCGGTTGGTTACATAGGGCCCCCTGGGTGGGGCTGGTGTGAGCAGGTGGGCCGACCCATTATACACGGTATTGCCCCCGGTTGGTTACATAGGGCCCCCTGGGTGGGGCTGGTGTGAGCAGGTGGGCCGACCCATTATACATGGTATTGCCCCCGGTTGGTTACATAGGGCCCCTGGGTGGGGCTGGTGTGAGCAGGTGGGCTGACCCATTATACACGGTATTGCCCCCGGTTGGTTACATAGGGCCCCTGGGTGGGGCTGGTGTGAGCAGGTGGGCCGACCCATTATACACGGTATTGCCCCCGGTTGGTTACATAGGGCCCCCTGGGCGGGGCTGGTGTGAGCAGGTGGGCTGACCCATTATACATGGTATTGCCCCTGGGTTGGTTATATAGGGCCCCTGGGGGCAGGGCTTGTGTGAGCAGGTGGGCCGACCCATTATACATGGTATTGCCCCTGGGTTGGTTATATAGGGCCCCTGGGGGCGGGGCTTGTGTGAGCAGGTGGGCCGACCCATTATACACGGTATCGCCCCCGGTTGGTTACATAGGGCCCCCTGGGTGGGGCTGGTGTGAGCAGGTGGGCCGACCCATTATACACGGTATTGCCCCCGGTTGGTTATATAGGGCCCCCTGGGTGGGGCTGGTGTGAGCAGGTGGGCCGACCCATTATACACGGTATTGCCCCCGGTTGGTTATATAGGGCCCCCTGGGTGGGGCTGGTGTGAGCAGGTGGGCCGACCCATTATACACGGTATTGCCCCCGGTTGGTTATATAGGGCCCCCCTAATGCCCGACTGTTTTCCCTCAGGTCTCGGCTACTGTCTGACGTTCCTCCCTACTGTCACGATCCTGTCGCAGTATTTCGAGAGACGCCGCTCGCTGGTTACCGCCGTCGCATCTACGGGGGAATGCTTCGCCGTCTTTGCGTTTGCCCCAGGTAAGTTGCCTTCATTTATTCCAAGATGGCCGTCGTTGGGATCTCCCAGAATTCCTTATTGACCTCTCTCTCTATTCTGATTGCAGCCATCACTGCACTGAACGATCTGATTGGCTGGAGGTGCTGTTTACTGATGGTGGGGGCTCTGCAGCTCAACATTGTAGTGTGCGGATCCCTGCTGCGCCCAATCACCATCAAACCCCCTGATGTGGCCAAGTCGCCGGCCAAAGGTGAAGCGCTGGAAAGCGCCTACATGCTTGAGAACGAGCAGACGCTCACCTCCATCGACTCCATTGACTCCGGAGTGGAAGTATCTACCTCACCCAAGAACCTACCGACCGGCCTGAAGCCTGCCCGGAGCCCGGAACCGCCCAGAGAGAGGAAGGAGACGGCGGAACGTCCGGAACCAGAGCCACTTCTGGACTTCTCAGTATTAAGGAACCCCAGCTTTATCTGTTACGCGCTGTTTGGGCTCTTCGCCACCTTGGGGTTCTTCGCCCCGTCGCTCTACATCATCCCCCTCAGCCTGAGCCTGGGCATCGACAGGGAGCTCTCGCCCTACATGCTGTCGGCCATGGCCATCTCCGAGGTGTTTGGGCGGATCGGCGCCGGCTGGATCCTGAACAAGAAGCCCGTGCGTAAGATTTACATCGAGCTGGCGTTTGTGGCGCTGCTGTGCGTGGCGCTCCTCGCCTTCCCCTTCGCCTGGAACTTCGGGGGCCTCATGGCTTGCAGCGTCTTCTTCGGGGGCATGTTGGGCACGGTGACGGGCACGCACATCCCGCTGGTCGCCGAGGACGATATTGTGGGCATTGACAAGATGGCGTCGGGGGTCGGAGTGTACGTGTTTATCCAGAGCGTTGCTGGGCTGGCTGGGCCGCCACTGGGAGGTAATTACTAATAAGCACGAGGTTTACTTGCCCTTTATATGCGCAGCAATGGCTTCCGCTGGGCCTGCCCTCACAGCAACGGGCACCTGTAAAGGGGAAGTTTGCCTTCAAGTGAATTTATCTTATAGGCAGCAGTGGGGAATTACTCTGCCCCCCTACTGGAACCCCCAGCGGGGCATTACTGACAGATCATACAGTATCTACTGCCCCCCCTACTGGAACCCCCAGCGGGGCATTACTGACAGATCATATAGTTATCTACTGCCCCCTACTGTAACCCCCAGCGGGGCATTACTGACAGATCATACAGTTATCTACTGCCCCCCTACTGTAACCCCCAGCGGGGCATTACTGACAGATCATACAGTATCTACTGCCCCCCTACTGGAACCCCCAGCGGGGCATTACTGACAGATCATACAGTATCTACTGCCCCCCCTACTGGAACCCCCAGCGGGGCATTACTGACAGATCATACAGTATCTACTGCCCCCCTACTGTAACCCCCAGCGGGGCATTACTGACAGATCATACAGTATCTACTGCCCCCCCTACTGGAACCCCCAGCGGGGCATTACTGACAGATCATATAGTTATCTACTGCCCCCTACTGTAACCCCCAGCGGGGCATTACTGACAGATCATACAGTATCTACTGCCCCCCCTACTGGAACCCCCAGCGGGGCATTACTGACAGATCATATAGTTAACTACTGCCCCACTACTGAACCCCCAGCGGGGCATTACTGACAGATCATACAGTTATCAACTGCCCCCCTACTGTAACCCCCAGCGGGGTATTACTGAGAGATCATACAGTTATCTACTGCCCCCTACTGTAACCCCCAGCAGGGCATTACTGAGAGATCATACAGTTATCTACTGCCCCCTACTGTAACCCCCAGCAGGGCATTACTGAGAGATCATACAGTTATCTACTGCCCCCTACTGTAACCCCCAGCGGGGCATTACTGAGAGATCATACAGTTATCTACTGCCCCCCTACTCTAACCCCATAAGCCACACTGAGGGAAACTGCCCCCATTCTCCTGCCACAGGGTTACAGTTACCCCAACGGGGAAGAGACCCACAGAAGCCGCGTGTTTCGGCTTTGCAGTAAATCGAGGCCACATTATCCCCTTTCGGAGGCTCTTTGATGAGATCCCAAATCGATGCTCCGCTCTCTGTGTAACCGGATTCCAAACATTCCCAGTTGGTTCCGTCTCCGCTCCCAAGTACCAGCCCATAACAAGGGGTCCATTCTTCTGACCAGACCCAAAGCCTTAATGGACCCCCTGACACTGTGCAATTGGGCAGAATTTCCCCTCACCCCATCTGTGTAGTGCTTGGGGGCAGTTACAGTTCAGCTGCCCCCCGACAGGGCCAATGCTAAGCAACTTTTCAATTGGTCCTCATTATTTCTTTTTGAATTATTTGCCTTCTTCTTCTGCAGCTTTCAAATGGGGGTCACTGACCCCGGCAGCCAAACCCTATTGCTCTGTGAGGCTCCAGTTTTATTGTTATTGTTACTTTTTATTCCTTATCTTTCTATTCAGCCCCTCCCCTATTCATATTCCTGTCTTATTGCAACTCTACCTTAGCAAGTCCCTGGTTGCTACGGTAATTTGGACCCTAGCGACCAGATAACAGCTAAAATGTCAGACTGCAGAGCTGCTAAACAAATAGTAAAATAAATAAAAAAACACTAATAATAAAAAAAAGGAAGACCAATTGCAAATTGTCTCAGAATAGCCCTCTCTACATAGTTAACTCAAAGGTCAAGCACCGACCAATAGAAAGGCACGACGTGGCCTCTCACACACTTTCTGTCCGTTGGGCCCTTGTTGGCGAATGTGCCCGGGTATGGTGGCCCTTAGGTGCTGCTGAGCTGGGCGGAGGGTAACAGCGGGTATGGGTGGTCAGTGAAAGTGGGGCTCATTTATAAACAGTAGGCAGATTTGCACCTGGGTAGTAACCCTTGGCAACCAATCAAATATTTGCTTTCCTGCAGCTTCCTGGGAAAAGCCAGTCACTGATTGGTTGCTATGGGTTGCTGCACATATACAAATTTGCCCAGTGTTTATTTATTATACAGCTTGCCCCCACCCATAGAGTTTGCCCTGACCCCCAGAGCCCCCAATAACCAAAGCCTTTGTCCTTCTGTTTCAGGGGTGCTGGTTGACTGGACGCAGAACTACGGGTCGGCATTTTACTCCTGTGCAGCCGGGATGGCGCTTGGGGCCCTGTTCCTGGCACTGGTCAGGCCGTGCAAGAGGGGACTGGGCAAGGAGAAGCCGGCGGCCGGGCACCACCCCCTGTGCCAAGATGCCAAGGAGCTGCCGGTGGACTTTCTGGAAATGGACTTGGCCAGGGCTGAGGGTCTCAGCAAAAGCTGCCAGAGTCTAAACGAAGCCCCCTCCAATGGGATCCTATGAGCTGCCCAAACTGTCTCACTTCCACGTGGGCGGCCCCCGGGGGCCACGGAGCTGCCACTTTAAAGGGCAGAGCTGCTTTAAGGTGATACTTGAACCCCCCTCTGATTCTCTGCCTGCCCCCGACGGCTCTCTTTCTCATAGTCCCGTAGCAGAAGATGATTGGACAGTTTCCCATTGCCTTGTTCCCGCCCCCCTAACTTCCTGACCGTGGGAAAGAGAGCAGCCCAGGAGTAGGAAATCCAGGGAATTGGCTCTCTGCATCTGAATAAGTACTGGGGGGGGGGGGCTATTGGGGCTCATTCATGTAAATGGGCCCAAGTTCCATAGCTAATGGAGCTTAAAGGGAATGTAAACCCTGCGCTGCTCAACCAAACGTTACTCGGCTCTTGCTGGACTACAAATCCCAGAATAATGTAACATATAATGTAGGGTGAGGCATGCTGGGAGCTGTAGTCCAGCAACATCAGGGTTGGATTCTTAAAGCAATATTGCACAATAAAACTCCCCCCTATTAAAATGCAAGAAATCCCCCAATGAGAATCCCAGCTGATGTGAGTAAATCCGGCTCCCTGTTCTCTGTTCCTGCAATTGGAGTTGGGAGCAATAAGCACAGTTTCCCAGCACTGAACAAGTCTGTCCCTTTATCCCCATGTCTGATTCCTGTGCCATATAATGACGGGAAAAATGCCATCATTATCTCTAAGATACCAGCAAGAACGTTCTCATTGGTCAGTTCTCTTGCATTTATAATGAAGTGTAGAATTCTCATTGGTGAATTTCCTTGCATCTATAATCATGTTTTTTGCAATTTCTATAGTAAAACTAGGGGGCGCCATGGGGCAGCATCGTGGCTGGGTTTACTTCCCCTTTAAAGCAGAGGTGAAACCAAACATAAAAAGGGAAAGAAAATGAAGAAATGTGAAAGAATAGCAGAGATTGGGGGTGAAGTTGGGGTGTCTGCACCCAAAGAAATACTTGGAGAAGCATGCAGGGTATTTATTTATCTACCGAGTTCTCATGAGGTTACGCGCAGTGTTGGCTGAGCTTGAGCGCCCATATATACGGTAACGCCCTTATATACGGTAACGCCCATATATACGGCAACGCCCATATATACGGCAGCGCCCTTATATACGGCAGCGCCCATATATACGGCAGCGCCCATATATACGGTAACGCCCTTATATACGGTAACGCCCATATATACGGTAACGCCCATATATACGGTAGCGTCCATATATACGGTAACGCCCATATATACGGTAACGCCCTTATATACGGTAGCGCCCTTATATACGGTAACGCCCATATATACGGTAGCGTCCATATATACGGTAACGCCCATATATACGGTAGCGCCCATATATACGGTAACGCCCATATATACGGTAACGCCCATATATACGGTAGCGCCCATATATATATATGGTAACGCCCTTATATACGGTAACGCCCATATATACGGTAGCGCCCTTATATACGGTAGCGCCCATATATATACGGTAACGCCCTTGTATACGGTAGTGCCCATATATATATGGTAACGCCCATATATACGGTAGGGCCCATATATACGGTAGCGCCCATATATATACGGTAACGCCCTTGTATACGGTAGTGCCCATATATATACGGTAACGCCCTTATATACGGTAGCGCCCATATATATACGGTAACGCCCTTGTATACGGTAGTGCCCATATATATACGGTAACGCCCATATATACGGTAGCGCCCTTATATACGGTAGCGCCCATATATATACGGTAACGCCCTTGTATACGGTAGTGCCCATATATATACGGTAGTGCCCATATATATACGGTAGCGCCCTTATATACGGTAGCGCCCTTATATATACGGTAACGCCCTTGTATACGGTAGTGCCCATATATATACGGTAACGCCCATATATACGGTAGCGCCCTTATATACGGTAGCGCCCATATATATACGGTAACGCCCTTGTATACGGTAGTGTCCATATATACGGTAGCGCCAGCGGCTGGATCCGCACGTAACTGCACTGCTGGTTCCCCCCTTACAGCCCCCCAACACTACATGGTCCCGGCTGCGCCACGCAATCCCCGGGCCCCTCGGTGCCGCCGCGCGTCTCTGAATGACATACACTGAATGTTTATTTTTCCAGAAAAAAAAAAAGAACATTTTTTTTGTTGATGCAAAAACCAAATATTTATTGAGTGATTTTAGGTTGCGCCGCTGCTAACGACAGGTTATAGGTTGCGAATGAAATCGCATTTTACATTTCTGTAGGAATGTCGCAAATTTCCTATAGTGCCTCAGGACTCTCTGTATTGTGTTTTGTATTTAAATCCAAAAAAAGCCACTTGTACTGACGGAAATGCGTTGGGGACATCAGTTGCCTTGGAATAAATCCCAGTGATGTTACTACTCATAGTAGTTTTTTTTCTCCTTAAGGGGGCGGGGCTCTTAAAGGGATAGTTCACCTTTTAGTATGTTGAACGGCCAATTCTAAGCAACTTTTCACTTGGTCTTCATTATTTATTTTTTATAGTTTCTGAATTATTTGCCTTCCTCTTCTGACTCTTTGCAGCTTTCCAATGGGGGTCACTGACCCCGGCAGCCAAACCCTATTGCTCTGTGAGGCTCCAGTTTAGTTGTTATTGCTATATTTTATTACTTATCTTTCTATTCAGCCCCTCCCCTATTCATATAACAGCCTCTCATTCAAACTGATCCAGGGTTGCTAAGGTAATTTCAACCCTAGCAACCAGATAGCTGCTGAATCTCCAAACTAAAGAGATGCTGAACAAAAAGTGAAATAACTATAAAAGCACAAATAATAAAAATGAAGACCAACTGCAAATATGAATAGTAGAGGGGCTGAATAGAAAGATAAGGAATAAAAAGTAACAATAACAATAAAACTGGAGCCTCACAGAGCAATAGGGTTTGGCTGCCGGGGTCAGTGACCCCCAGTTGAAAGCTGCAAAGAGACAGAAGGAGAAGGGAAATAATTCAAAAACTATAACAAATAAATAATGAAAACAAATGGCAAAGTTGCAAGGAATAGGCCATTCTATAACATACTAAAAGTAACTCAAGTTGAACAACCCCTTTAAGCCCTTTCCAGCAGCCGTGCCTTGCTTTACGGCAAGGATTCTAGTTATGCACACAGAGTCACGGCTACAGACACAGGAATTGCTGCCCATTTCCCAGCCACTGTTTTCATTTGCTCAAAGAATATGAAGGTTTATGCAGCGGCTTGCCCAACGGTATAACCACGCCCACTTGCAAGACCACCAAGGCCATGCCCACCTTTTATAAACAGGGCGGTGCTAGCATAGGCCACTCCCACACAATTTCATACATGCGTTCCCCTGTTTGTGCAAATCAGCAAGTTACTCCCAGAAACAAAGGTCACAGTGACACCAACCGAGCATTAGCACTGACCCCCAGCACCTCCCAGCATAGAACATTCTGGGACATTCCCTCTGGCCCAGCATTAGCACTGACCCCCAGCACCTCCCAGCATAGAACATTCTGGGACATTCCCTCTGGCCCAGCATTAGCACTGACCCCCAGCACCTCCCAGCATAGAACATTCTGGGACATTCCCTCTGGCCCAGCATTAGCACTGACCCCCAGAACCTCCCAGCATAGAACATTCTGGGACATTCCCTCTGGCCCAGCATTAGCACTGACCCCCAGCACCTCCCAGCATAGAACATTCTGGGACATTCCCTCTGGCCCAGCATTAGCACTGACCCCCAGCACCTCCCAGCATAGAACATTCTGGGACATTCCCTCTGGCCCAGCATTAGCACTGACCCCCAGCACCTCCCAGCATAGAACATTCTGGGACATTCCCTCTGGCCCAGCATTAAAGCGCTCATAAACTCCCAGCATGCAACAGCTCAGTGGCACAAGTGATACACTGGCCCAGTGCCCCCACTACACCCCTAGTCCATCCACCCCCCCGTCTGTCTGCCCCACTACACCCCTAGTCCATCCACCCCCCCCGTCTGTCTGCCCCCACTACACCCCTAGTCCATCCACCCCCCGTCTGTCTGCCCCCACTACACCCCTAGTCCATCCACCCCCCCGTCTGTCTGCCCCACTACACCCCTAGTCCATCCACCCCCCCGTCTGTCTGCCCCCACTACACCTAGTCCATCCACCCCCCATCTGTCTGCCCCACTACACCCTAGTCCATCCACCCCCCCGTCTGTCTGCCCCCACTACCCCTAGTCCATCCACCCCCCATCTGTCTGCCCCCACTACACCCCTAGTCCATCCACCCCCCATCTGTCTGCCCACTACACCCTAGTCCATCCACCCCCCCCGTCTGTCTGCCCCCACTACACCCCTAGTCCATCCACCCCCCATCTGTCTGCCCCACTACACCCCTAGTCCATCCACCCCCCCGTCTGTCTGCCCCCACTACACCCTAGTCCATCCACCCCCCCGTCTGTCTGCCCCCACTACACCCCTAGTCCATCCACCCCCCCGTCTGTCTGCCCCCACTACACCCCTAGTCCATCCACCCCCCCGTCTGTCTGCCCCCACTACACCCCTAGTCCATCCACCCCCCCGTCTGTCTGCCCCCACTACACCCCTAGTCCATCCACCCCCCGCCTGTCTGCCCCACTACACCCCTAGTCCATCCACCCCCCCGTCTGTCTGCCCCACTACACCCCTAGTCCATCCACCCCCCCGTCTGTCTGCCCCCACTACACCCTAGTCCATCCACCCCCCGCCTGTCTGCCCACTACACCCCTAGTCCATCCACCCCCCGTCTGTCTGCCCCACTACACCCCTAGTCCATCCACCCCCCCGTCTGTCTGCCCCACTACACCCTAGTCCATCCACCCCCCCGCCTGGCCCCCTACCCCTAGTCCATCCACCCCCGCTGTCTGCCCCAACTAACCCCAGTCCATACAGCCCCCCCCCATATTGCACTTCCTGTTCAGTTTACTAGGCATTTGGGTGCATATTTACTGACATTGGGTGACTGAACTGTTACTGTGTGTGTGTGTGTGTGTGTGTGTGTGTGTGTGTGTGTGTGTGGGGGGGGGGGGGGGGGGGGGGGTATAAAGAGTCACCCCACACACACCCGTGTACCTCAGAAACACACAAGGCTCAGACACAGGCACAAACAGGGCACTGTTGGGACAAAACATGGCACCCCATGAACTACAAAAGCAATGGATTGGCATCTCTCCCCTGAGGGATTCTGGGACACCATTAGTGTTGCACTGAGGGATTCTGGGAAAGACACCATTAGTGTTGCACTGAGGGATTCTGGGAAAGACACCATTAGTGTTGCACTGAGGGATTCTGGGAAAGACACCATTAGCACTGCACTGAGGGATTCTGGGAAAGACACCATTAGTGTTGCACTGAGGGATTCTGGGAAAGACACCATTAGTGTTGCACTGAGGGATTCTGGGAAAGACACCATTAGCACTGCACTGAGGGATTCTGGGAAAGACACCATTAGTGTTGCACTGAGGGATTCTGGGAAAGACACAACTGGAACAGGCGGGGGGGAGGGGCTACTTTACAGTGCCCCGGGGGATTGTGGGAGAGTTAGGCCCTAGTACTGACGCGGCCCGCATAGGATTGTGGGAAACTGCCTACCTGTGTCTCTGACTAGACCCTTCGCTCGGTCACGGTATTCGCTCCCATTCTACTCGGGAAATGAGCCTCTGCCTCCCGAATGGCACCGGGCTGCGGTTCTAAGCGAATAACATTATGTTGAGGGAAAGCATTCCACACTGGTCTTTCCCCGACCGCCATCTTTGTTACTGGAACGTCCCTTTACTCCGCCTACTCTTCCTCACACAGTGACCCGTCCCGCAATGTCACAGCTATGGGGGGTCCCTGCTGTACCGACCTGCCCCTCTGTCCGGCTCTTCCGCCCCTCTGTCCGGCTCTTCCGCCCCTCTGTCCGGCTCTTCTGCCCCTCTCTGTGGCCCCCAGGCTATTAGTACCCCCAGCACCCTATCCCAAGCTAGCCCCCCCTGCTGGCAGCCCCCAGGCTATTAGTACCCCAGCACCCTATCCCAAGCTAGCCCCCCCTGCTGGCAGCCCCCAGGCTATTAGTACCCCAGCACCCTATCCCAAGCTAGCCCCCCCTGCTGGCAGCCCTCAGGCTATTAGTACCCCCAGCACCCTATCCCAAGCTAGCCCCCCCTGCTGGCAGCCCCCAGGCTATTAGTACCCCCAGCATCCTATCCCAAGCTAGCCCCCCCTGCTGGCAGCCCCCAGGCTATTAGTACCCCCAGCATCCTATCCCAAGCTAGCCCCCCCTGCTGGCAGCCCTCAGGCTATTAGTACCCCCAGCATCCTATCCCAAGCTAGCCCCCCCTGCTGGCAGCCCTCAGGCTATTAGTACCCCCAGCACCCTATCCCAAGCTAGCCCCCCCTGCTGGCAGCCCCCAGGCTGTTAGTACCCCCAGCACCCTATCCCAAGCTAGCCCCCCCTGCTGGCAGCCCCCAGGCTATTAGTACCCCCAGCACCCTATCCCAAGCTAGCCCCCCCTGCTGGCAGCCCCCAGGCTCTTAGTACCCCCAGCATCCTATCCCAAGCTAGCCCCCCCTGCTGGCAGCCCCCAGGCTCTTAGTACCCCCAGCATCCTATCCCAAGCTAGCCCCCCCCTGCTGGCAGCCCCCAGGCTCTTAGTACCCCCAGCATCCTATCCCAAGCTAGCCCCCCCTGCTGGCAGCCCCCAGGCTATTAGTACCCCCAGCACCCTATCCCAAGCTAGTGGTGTTACTGGGCCCCACAGCAATGTCAGTTTGGGGCCCCTAGAGTTGAACTATCAAGATATATTGAAATAGTTCTATAATCAGGGCCTTATTGGCCCCCCTGCACTTCTGGGCCCCCCTGCACTTCTGGGCCCCCCTGCACTTCTGGGCCCCCCTGCAGCCGCTGGGTCTGATTCCTCTAGTTCTGCCCCTGCTTCATGCTGAGTTTTACTGTAATGTGATAGATTTGGCCTCAAAAGCGGTGAGACCCCAAGTCCTGGCCAAGGGCACAACCGGGTCTGGACTGGGAGTCAAATTGTCCCAAACAGCCCCCCCCCCAGCCCAATAGTGACTGTGGCATCTTACAGCCCCCCCCCCCAGCCCAATAGTGACTGTGGCATCTTACAGCCCCCCCCAGCCCAATAGTGACTGTGGCATCTTACAGCCCCCCCCCCCCAGCCCAATAGTGACTGTGGCATCTTACAGCCCCCCCCCCCAGCCCAATAGTGACTGTGGCACCTTACAGCCCCCCCCAGCCCAATAGTGACTGTGGCATCTTACAGCCCCCCCCCAGCCCAATAGTGACTGTGGCATCTTACAGCCCCCCCCCCAGCCCAATAGTGACTGTGGCATCTTACAGCCCCCCCCCCCAGCCCAATAGTGACTGTGGCACCTTACAGCCCCCCCCCCCAGCCCAATAGTGACTGTGGCACCTTACAGCCCCCCCCCCCAGCCCAATAGTGACTGTGGCATCTTACAGCCCCCCCCCCAGCCCAATAGTGACTGTGGGCACCTTACAGCCCCCCCCCCCCAGCCCAATAGTGACTGTGGCATCTTACAGCCCCCCCCCCCAGCCCAATAGTGACTGTGGCATCTTACAGCCCCCCCCCCCAGCCCAATAGTGACTGTGGCACCTTACAGCCCCCCCCCCCCCAGCCCAATAGTGACTGTGGCACCTTACAGCCCCCCCCCCCCCAGCCCAATAGTGACTGTGGCATCTTACAGCCCCCCCCCAGCCCAATAGTGACTGTGGCACCTTACAGCCCCCCCCCAGCCCAATAGTGACTGTGGCATCTTACAGCCCCCCCCCAGCCCAATAGTGACTGTGGCATCTTACAGCCCCCCCCCAGCCCAATAGTGACTGTGGCATCTTACAGCCCCCCCCCCCCCCAGCCCAAATAGTGACTGTGGCACTTTACAGCCCCCCCCCCAGCCTAATAGTGACTGTGGCACCTTACAGCCCCCCCCCAGCCCAAATAGTGACTGTGGCACCTTTACAGCCCCCCCCAGCCCAATAGTTGACTGTGGCATCTTACTGCCCCCCAAGCCCAATAGTGACTGTGGCACCTTACAGCCCCCCCCAGCCCAATAGTGACTGTGGCACCTTACAGCCCCCCCCCAGCCCAATAGTGACTGTGGCACCTTACAGCCCCCCCCAGCCCAATAGTGACTGGTGGCACCTTACAGCCCCCCCCCCAGCCCAATAGTGACTGTGGCAACCTTTACAGCCCCCCCCCAGCCCAATAGTGACTGTGGCACCTTACAGCCCCCCCCCCAGCCCAATAGTGACTGTGGCACCTTACAGCCCCCCCCCAGCCCAATAGTGACTGTGGCACTTACAGCCCCCCCCCAGCCCAATAGTGACTGTGGCACCTTACAGCCCCCCCCCAGCCCAATAGTGACTGTGGCACCTTACAGCCCCCCCCCCAGCCCAATAGTGACTGTGGCACCTTACAGCCCCCCCCCCAGCCCAATAGTGGACTGTGGCACCTTACAGCCCCCCCCCCAGCCCAATAGTGACTGTGGCACCTTACAGGCCCCCCCCAGCCCAATAGTGACTGTGGCACCTTACAGCCCCCCCCCCAGCCCAATAGTGACTGTGGCACCTTACAGCCCCCCCCCCAGCCCAATAGTGACTGTGGCACCTTACAGCCCCCCCCCAGCCCAATAGTGACTGTGGCACCTTACAGCCCCCCCCCAGCCCAATAGTGACTGTGGCACCTTACAGCCCCCCCCCCCAGCCCAATAGTGACTGTGGCACCTTACAGCCCCCCCCCCCAGCCCAATAGTGACTGTGGCACCTTACAGCCCCCCCCCCCAGCCCAATAGTGACTGTGGCACCTTACAGCCCCCCCAGCATTCTGGATTGCCAGTCCAGGCCTGGCTGAGGGGTAATACTAGGGCAGATACCCTGTTAGTGTTGTTGGGTATCGGAGGCGCAGGGAGTGCCCCCCAGGCTGGGTACCCAACACATGGCACACTGGGGGACAGGCTGTGCTTGGGGATAAAGGTGACACGAGCATTGGGGGGGGGGGGTCACAACAAACAGGATGACGTCTGTCATTATATGAGATTCCGCTGCTCCCATTAACAGCAATGTGTCCCAGTGAGCTGCTCATACAGTGGGGATACTTACCCTTTACTTAATGGCACTGTAGTAAAATATCTAAATGTAACTAGTTACTGGTGATTATGGGAATTAACCCCCAAAACTACCCCAGAGCTACCGGCAGACCCCCCCTCCCCGATAGTCACATAGGGAAGTGTCTGCGGAACTTTCTAAGGGTTTAGTTCACCTTTATTCAATGAAGTAATGTTCTGTTCGTAAAGGGGCAGTTCACCTTTGAATTCACTTTTAGTATGTTACAGAATGGCTAATTCTAAGCAACTTTTCAATTGGTCTTCATTTTTTCTTTTATCTAGTTTTTGATTTATTTTCCATCTTCTTCTGACTCTTTCCAGCTTCCAAATAGGGGGTCACCGACCCCATGTATAAAAACACCTACAAACTTCTTGTTATTGTTACTTTGTCTTTCCAGGCCCCCCTCCTGTTCCTATTCCAGTCTCTCATTCAAAACCAGTGCATGGTCGCTAGGGTAATTTGGACCCTAGAAACCAGATTGCTAAAACTGCAAAGCTGCTGAATAAAAAGGTAAATAACTCAAAAAACATAATGAAAAATGAAGACCAATTGCAAATTTCTACATCGTATTAAAAGTTATTTTACAGGTGAATAACCCCTTTAACAACTTTGCCGCTTTCCATCTTTCAAAAGGGGGTCAGCGACCCCGGCGTCAGCGAAATAACTGCCCCGTCAGCCTTCAGTTTGTAACTTTTTATTCATCTTTCTCGCTGAAGCCTCTGCTGGAGATTCTATGGTCGCCGTAGATGCAAGTCCTGACCGCGGAATGGAAAGGGTTAAAACCCAGCTGGCCTATAGAGCGCAGGAGCCCGGCAATACGGAAGAACCCAGCAGACAAAACAAATTCGCCTCTGAGATTTGCTTAGGGGATTAACATTCTACCTTGCATTAAGGCCTGAATCCGCAGAGTTAGTCCCTAGCAACCGTATTGAAAACACTGCGGCGCCTGGAGACGCCTAAACAGCCCACTCGGGGTAATTTTCCTGATCTCTTTCTGTGCTGAGAGTGTGAAAATCCTGGGAGAGTCCAGCTGGGATCCCTCTGATGCTGCTGGACTACAACTCCCATCACCCCCTGCAGGATGGTGTTTAAAGACACCGCCGTGGGTCTGCGCCACCTGTCGCTTTCCAAACACACCTGTTCCTGGGGGTCTCCCACCCGCGGAATGACAGCGGGGGGGGGGGGGAGTCTCTGTTGTTCTGTTGGTTCAGCTGCTCGCTCTCGGGTCAGGCTCAGAACTAGATGAGAGTATTCCGGTGCCGGGGCTGCTGGGTAAACTGATGCCCGGGGTGCCCAGTGGGTGGTTACTGTGCCAGAGGGGGGGCTCGGCTATTGGGGCGCTCATTCACTCTCCCAGAATCCTCGGGCACTTCTGTAACCACTTCCTGTGATCCTGAAACGCCTCCGCGGGTCTGGGGAGATCCGATTGGGTCTGGCCGCTGGCGCCGCCGAGTTCTGTGTCATCTTCTCCCGCTTCAACCCAGCGCAGCAAGGCCTGTAAGAAACACACCGAGGCGGATTTACCAATAGGGTACCTACGGGCACTTGTGCCAATATGGTGAAACACATGACCATGCCAGGCTTTCCTTGGCGGCAAACACGCAGTGCATCATGGGAACACGTAATGCCAGCCCATATTGGCGCTATAGGCCCCACGTGTGTGGGCACAGCAGAGCATTTCACCTTGTATCGTTCCGCCATATTGAATTGCAGGACGCTCTGCAGCTTGCGGAGACAAACGGCGCACAGGTGGGCGGGTCTCCGGTCTGACTCCTCCAGGTGATTGGATCCTTGCATCACACACTGCAGCCATTGGCAGTGACGCAGGCCAAACATGTGCCCAATCTCGTGCGTCAGGGTCTGAAGCGGATAGAGGGGGGGGGGGACACGAGATACGTGATAGGCTGAATGAGCTTTAATGTGATTGGCTTGTTACATGTACAACCCTGCTGCCCAGAGAAGCCTGTTGATGGTTTAACTAGAAGAGTCAGACATGGTACAGTCCAGCCGAGGGAGGGGGGAAAGGCGATAGTTGCCCTTTATCTGATGGGCTTGGGGTGCAGGGTGGCACTCAGCGTGGCATGCAGGCGTATTTCCCCTTTACAGAAGCTGCAATGCCAAGGTGCCCGTCATCTCCATAGACTTTATAAGGTCTGAATGGGACCTGAAGGAGCCTATGGCAGCAGAATGCCAAAAAGCGAGACTAGCGACCACTAAATGTTATTAACTTCATTGGTTGCTATGGGTTACTAGACCGGATGCAATTTTTGCAACATGAATCGCCTTCCTCGTCGCCATTATTTCATGATGATACACGGCAGCCCCCACAATGCTGCCTAGCGGGATCTAAGGAGTTAATGAGTGTAACCCCCGAGTGTCAGCTGCTCGGCTCTGAGTCCTGTTTGGGTTTTATTGGACTTTACATCAGTGCTGTGTCCTCCCGCTGTGACCCATTTACCCACTCCCTGCCCTGCAGTCTAACATCAATATTTACAGACCAGGACTCTGTGTTCCTGAGAAACTGCCCAATGGTGTTTAACTATAGCAGCGCCACAGTGTGTGGGAAACTGGGTCATATAAAGGGTTAATATTGCTTATTGTGTGCCCAGAGCATTCCTTCTCTGTATATTTGTATTTATACATATGGGTAGGAGGTGCCATAGTGTTTCCCTTAGACAGTACAGTATGGGGGTACAGCTTATTGTGTGCCCAGAACATTCCCTCTCTGTATATTTGTATTTATACATATGGGTAGGAGGTGCCATAGTGTTTCCCTCAGACAGTACAGTATGGGGTACAGCTTATTGTGAGCCCAGAACATTCCTTCTCTGTATATTTGTATTTATACATATGGGTAGGGGGTACCATAGTGTTTCCCTTAGACAGTACAGTATGGGGGTACAGCTTATTGTGTGCCCAGAACATTCCTTCTCTGTATATTTGTATTTATACATATGGGTAGGAGGTGCCATAGTGTTTCCCTTAGACAGTACAGTATGGGGGTACAGCTTATTGTGAGCCCAGAACATTCCTTCTCTGTATATTTGTATTTATACATATGGGAGGGAGGTGCCATAGTGTTTCCCTTAGACAGTACAGTATGGGGGTACAGCTTATTGTGTGCCCAGAACATTCCCTCTCTGTATATTTGTATTTATACATAAGGGTAGGGGGTGCCATAGTGTTTCCCTTAGACAGTACAGTATGGGGGTACAGCTTATTGTGTGCCCAGAACATTCCTTCTCTGTATATTTGTATTTATACATATGGGTAGGGGGTGCCATAGTGTTTCCCTTAGACAGTACAGTATGGGGGTACAGCTTATTGTGTGCCCAGAACATTCCTTCTCTGTATATTTGTATTTATACATATGGGAGGAGGTGCCATAGTGTTTCCCTTAGACAGTACAGTATGGGGGTACAGCTTATTGTGTGCCCAGAACATTCCTTCTCTGTATATTTGTATTTATACATATGGGTAGGAGGTGCCATAGTGTTTCCCTACCTTGCAGGGTGCTGGTTATTGGGGGGGTATAATAACCATCAAACACTGAATAATCCCGGGGGGGCGGCGGCTGCTTACTCGTTAGGCGCCCCCTGTAGTCAGGGCTGTAGAAGTTCTCATCGTATCTAGCGAAACTGAAGATCCCCAGCCCTGCAGAAGGCAAAGCGGGAGTCAAAATCCCAGCAGAGCTCTCCTCCCTGCAATGCATTCTGGGTAATGCACCCCATGAAGACCCAGCGTCCCAGCGGCTGTGGGTGGCACAACATTACAACTATAAAGCTTCAGGTTTACTCAGTTCTGTGCACCTAGTGCCCTCTGCTGGCAACACCTCTGTACTGCAGGGAACTGGAAATTCTGCAGATAAATCAGCCTTTCCCCCATAGCCTTGCATTGAGCAGTATGGCAGCTCCCGCCCGAATACGAGCAGCAACACAGGGCTGGGAACTGCTTATATCTCCCCTCACAAAAACTTCAGCAGAAGCTGCACAAACCTTCTGTCAGAGACGCCGTCCCAAACACAAAGTTCCAGGAGTCCCTCGGGTACAAGTCTATCATTGTAGCACCCACAATACACAGGGCGTCTGCCGGCTTCACCCTCTTCAGGTAGCGAAGGAGGTCCCCTGAGAGGAGACATATATAACTATGCAATATACTAAGCACAATTCAGCAGGAACAGCCCCTAAGTTTGCCCATAGCCTGTACAGAGAGATACCATAAAACTATGGCACATAGGGATTCCCCTGTACTAAGCACAATTCAGCAGGAACAGCCCCCTAAGTTTGCCCATAGCCTGTACAGAGAGATACCATAAAACTATGGCACATAGGGATTCCCCTGTACTAAGCACAATTCAGCAGGAACAGCCCCCTAAGTTTGCCCATAGCCTGTACAGAGAGATACCATAAAACTATGGCACATAGGGATTCCCCTGTACTAAGCACAATTCAGCAGGAACAGCCCCCTAAGAGAGGGGTTCCCCTGTACTAAAGGGGGAGTAATTGTGGGTAATTGGGGAGTCACCTGAGTGGATTTGGAGATTCTGGGAATATTCGTTGATGCGAAATGAGCAGCCGGTGCCGATACTGGGACGGGCCCCTGGATCTGGACGGGGAGCCCAAAGAAGAAGGCCTGACAGTACCCCCTCAGCCAGCGGATATAAGTCTGGGTGCCACAGTCCGACTCCCCAAAGGGACCTGCAGCACAGAGATGGGGCTCAGGACTGGAGAGATTTGGGGGGGCTGCAGCACAGAGATGGGGCTCAGGACTGGAGAGATTTGGGGGGGCTGCAGCACAGAGATGGGGCTCAGGACTGGAGGGATTTGGGGGGGCTGCAGCACAGAGATGGGGCTCAGGACTGGAGGGATTTGGGGGGGGCTGCAGCACAGAGATGGGGCTCAGGACTGGAGGGATTTGGGGGGGCTGCAGCACAGAGATGGGGCTCAGGACTGGAGGGATTTGGGGGGCTGCAGCACAGAGATGGGGCTCAGGACTGGAGAGATTTGGGGGGGGCTGCAGCACAGAGATGGGGCTCAGGACTGGAGAGATTTGGGGGGGCTGCAGCACAGAGATGGGGCTCAGGACTGGAGAGATTTGGGGGGGGCTGCAGCACAGAGATGGGGCTCAGGACTGGAGAGATTTGGGGGGGCTGCAGCACAGAGATGGGGCTCAGGACTGGAGAGATTTGGGGGGGGCTGCAGCACAGAGATGGGGCTCAGGACTGGAGGGATTTGGGGGGGCTGCAGCACAGAGATGGGGCTCAGGACTGGAGAGATTTGGGGGGGGCTGCAGCACAGAGATGGGGCTCAGGACTGGAGGGATTTGGGGGGGCTGCAGCACAGAGATGGGGGCTCAGGACTGGAGAGATTTGGGGGGGGCTGCAGCACAGAGATGGGGCTCAGGACTGGAGAGATTTGGGGGGGGCTGCAGCACAGAGATGGGGCTCAGGACTGGAGGGATTTGGGGGGGCTGCAGCACAGAGATGGGGCTCAGGACTGGAGAGATTTGGGGGGGGCTGCAGCACAGAGATGGGGCTCAGGACTGGAGGGATTTGGGGGGGCTGCAGCACAGAGATGGGGCTCAGGACTGGAGAGATTTGGGGGGGGCTGCAGCACAGAGATGGGGCTCAGGACTGGAGGGATTTGGGGGGGCTGCAGCACAGAGATGGGGCTCAGGACTGGAGAGATTTGGGGGGGGCTGCAGCACAGAGATGGGGCTCAGGACTGGAGGGATTTGGGGGGGCTGCAGCACAGAGATGGGGCTCAGGACTGGAGAGATTTGGGGGGGGCTGCAGCACAGAGATGGGGCTCAGGACTGGAGAGATTTGGGGGGGGCTGCAGCACAGAGATGGGGCTCAGAACTGGAGAGATTTGGGGGGGCTGCAGCACAGAGATGGGGCTCAGAACTGGAGGGATTTGGGGGGGCTGCAGCACAGAGATGGGGCTCAGGACTGGAGGGATTTGGGGGGGGCTGCAGCACAGAGATGGGGCTCAGGACTGGAGGGATTTGGGGGGGCTGCAGCACAGAGATGGGGCTCAGGACTGGAGGGATTTGGGGGGGGCTGCAGCACAGAGATGGGGCTCAGAACTGGAGAGATTTGGGGGGGCTGCAGCACAGAGATGGGGCTCAGGACTGGAGAGATTTGGGGGGGCTGCAGCACAGAGATGGGGCTCAGGACTGGAGAGATTTGGGGGGGCTGCAGCACAGAGATGGGGCTCAGGACTGGAGAGATTTGGGGGGGCTGCAGCACAGAGATGGGGCTCAGGACTGGAGAGATTTGGGGGGGGCTGCAGCACAGAGATGGGGCTCAGGACTGGAGAGATTTGGGGGGGCTGCAGCACAGAGATGGGGCTCAGGACTGGAGAGATTTGGGGGGGCTGCAGCACAGAGATGGGGCTCAGGACTGGAGAGATTTGGGGGGGGCTGCAGCACAGAGATGGGGCTCAGGACTGGAGGGATTTGGGGGGGGCTGCAGCACAGAGATGGGGCTCAGGACTGGAGAGATTTGGGGGGGCTGCAGCACAGAGATGGGGCTCAGGACTGGAGGGATTTGGGGGGGCTGCAGCACAGAGATGGGGGCTCAGGACTGGAGAGATTTGGGGGGGCTGCAGCACAGAGATGGGGCTCAGGACTGGAGAGATTTGGGGGGGCTGCAGCACAGAGATGGGGCTCAGGACTGGAGAGATTTGGGGGGGCTGCAGCACAGAGATGGGGCTCAGGACTGGAGAGATTTGGGGGGGCTGCAGCACAGAGATGGGGCTCAGGACTGGAGAGATTTGGGGGTGCATGGGCCCCAGTAGCTATAGTCTGTACATAGATGGTCCGTTTGTGGGCGCTGGGGAGGCACCGGTGCCGCTGCTCATAGAATTCCCGGAAGGTCTGTGCCGGTTCCGGGTGGGACGGGATCCAGTCTGATGGGGAATAGACAGTAACTGGTTGGAAGCACTCACTCAGCAGTCTCTCCCGCCCCATATCTCTCATACTGGGCCTGCAGCACCGGGCACCCCGATATCAGAGCGTCACGTAGCGAGTCTGGGGGGGGTCTCAGTACCTGCATGGCAGCGCCCCCACCTGGCAACACAGTACAGTATGGGTGCCCAGAGAATTCTTCTATCCAGTAACTACCCCTGTGCCCCATGCTCAGGCTCCACCTGAGCTTGCCCCCCCCATGCAGATATCATGCTCTGCTAATAGCCCCCCTGGGGGTATCCCCCTTACCTGCCCCCATGCAGATATAATACACTGCTAATAGCCCCCCTGGGGGTTTCCCCTTTACCTGCCCCCCATGCAGATATCATGCTCTGCTAATAGCCCCCCTGGGGGTATCCCCTTTACCTGCCCCCATGCAGATATAATACACTGCTAATAGCCCCCCTGGGGGTATCCCCCTTACCTGCCCCCCATGCAGATATAATACACTGCTAATAGCCCCCCTGGGGGTTTCCCCTTTACCTGCCCCCATGCAGATATAATACACTGCTAATAGCCCCCCTGGGGGTATCCCCCTTTACCTGCCCCCATGCAGATATAATACACTGCTAATAGCCCCCCTGGGGGTTTCCCCTTTACCTGCCCCCATGCAGATATAATACACTGCTAATAGCCCCCCTGGGGGTTTCCCCTTTACCTGCCCCCATGCAGATATAATACACTGCTAATAGCCCCCCTGGGGGTATCCCCCTTTACCTGCCCCCATGCAGATATAATACACTGCTAATAGCCCCCTGGGGTTTCCCCTTTACCTGCCCCCATGCAGATATAATACACTGCTAATAGCCCCCTGGGGGTTTCCCCTTTACCTGCCCCCATGCAGATATAATACACTGCTAATAGCCCCCCTGGGGGTATCCCCTTTACCCTGCCCCCATGCAGATATAATACACTGCTAATAGCCCCCCTGGGGGTATCCCCCTTACCTGCCCCCCATGCAGATATAATACACTGCTAATAGCCCCCTGGGGGTATCCCCTTTACCTGCCCCCCATGCAGATATAATACACTGCTAATAGCCCCCCTGGGGTATCCCCTTTACCTGCCCCCATGCAGATATAATACACTGCTAATAGCCCCCTGGGGGTATCCCCCTTACCTGCCCCCCATGCAGATATAATACACTGCTAATAGCCCCCCTGGGGGTATCCCCTTTACCTGCCCCCCATGCAGATATAATACACTGCTAATAGCCCCCCTGGGGGTATCCCCCTTACCTGCCCCCCATGCAGATATAATACACTGCTAATAGCCCCCCTGGGGGTATCCCTTTACCTGCCCCCCATGCAGATATAATACACTGCTAATAGCCCCCCTGGGGGTATCCCCTTTACCTGCCCCCATGCAGATATAATACACTGCTAATAGCCCCCCTGGGGGTATCCCCCTTACCTGCCCCCCATGCAGATATAATACACTGCTAATAGCCCCCTGGGGGTATCCCCCTTACCTGCCCCCCATTGCAGATATAATACACTGCTAATAGCCCCCCTGGGGGTATCCCCTTTACCTGCCCCCCATGCAGATATAATACACTGCTAATAGCCCCCCTGGGGGTTTCCCCTTTACCTGCCCCCATGCAGATATAATACACTGCTAATAGCCCCCCCTGGGGGTATCCCCCTTACCTGCCCCCCATGCAGATATAATACACTGCTAATAGCCCCCCTGGGGGTATCCCCTTTACCTGCCCCCATGCAGATATATACACTGCTAATAGCCCCCCTGGGGGTATCCCCTTTACCTGCCCCCCATGCAGATATAATACACTGCTAATAGCCCCCCTGGGGGTATCCCCTTTACCTGCCCCCATGCAGATATAATACACTGCTAATAGCCCCCCTGGGGGTATCCCCTTTACCTGCCCCCCATGCAGATATAATACACTGCTAATAGCCCCCCTGGGGGTATCCCCTTTACCTGCCCCCCATGCAGATATAATACACTGCTAATAGCCCCCTGGGGGTATCCCCCTTTACCTGCCCCCCATGCAGATATAATACACTGCTAATAGCCCCCTGGGGGTATCCCCTTTACCTGCCCCCCATGCAGATATAATACACTGCTAATAGCCCCCCTGGGGGTATCCCCTTTACCTGCCCCCCATGCAGATATAATACACTGCTAATAGCCCCCCTGGGGGTATCCCCTTTACCTGCCCTCAGGTTCCTATGGGGAGGAGCCAGCCTATAAGCAGAGCCCATGGATATATATTGATATCAGGCAGCCAATGAGAGCAGCTCTGAGGCCAGTAGCGCAGGGAGCGGCGGGAAACTCCCAAGCTGAGTAGAAAGCGTAGCTGTTGCCGCCTGGTTCTGAGGCGCCGGTCGGCCCAAGGGAGCGGGTTTAGAGGAAGAAATAGCAGAACTCAAGCAACTGAGTCAGAGAAATAGTATCACCCCCTTCCCACTGGAACGGGCACAGCGGCTTCCTGGGAGTTGGAGGCTGCACGTTTGCAGACGATCCCTAAGAAACCGGGAAGTTTCTCTCCCTGTGCCTGGGGGAGGGCGCCCCCTAGTGTCCGGCTGAGCCCACAAACAGCGCAGCTCCCGCCCAGCAGCACTGAGAGCGGCCGGACCGGTTATTAACTGGCTCACAGCCCTGAGTGTGGGGAGGCGGGGCACCAGCAGCACTGAGCTATCTATAGGTATCTGGGGGAGGTACTTCCTGTGCAGGGGGGAGAGGGGCGGGGTTACACAGTCAGTCCCTCCCAGTGCAGTAGGTACAGTGGGTTCCCTGGGTATCTGGGGGAGGTACTTCCTGTGCAGGGGGAGAGGGGCGGGGTTACACAGTCAGTCCCTCCCAGTGCAGTAGGTACAGTGGGTTCCCTGGGTATCTGGGGAAGGTACTTCCTGTGCAGGGGGGAGAGGGGCGTGGTTACACAGTCAGTCCCTCCCAGTGCAGTAGGTACAGTGGGTTCCCTGGGTATCTGGGGGGGGGGTACTTCCTGTGCAGGGGGGAGAGGGGCGGGGTTACACAGTCAGTCCCTCCCAGTGCAGTAGGTACAGTGGGTTCCCTGGGTATCTGGGGGAGGTACTTCCTGTGCAGGGGGGAGAGGGGCGGGGTTACACAGTCAGTCCCTCCCAGTGCAGTAGGTACAGTGGGTTCCCTGGGTATCTGGGGGGGGTACTTCCTGTGCAGGGGGGAGAGGGGCGGGGTTACACAGTCAGTCCCTCCCAGGGCAGTAGGTACAGTGGGTTCCCTGGGTATCTGGGGGAGGTACTTCCTGTGCAGGGGGGAGAGGGGCGGGGTTACACAGTCAGTCCCTCCCAGGGCAGTAGGTACAGTGGGTTCCCTGGGTATCTGGGGGAGGTACTTCCTGTGCAGGGGGGAGAGGGGCGGGGTTACACAGTCAGTCCCTCCCAGGGCAGTAGGTACAGTGGGTTACCTGGGTATCTGGGGGAGGTACTTCCTGTGCAGGGGGGAGAGGGGCGGGGTTACACAGTCAGTCCCTCCCAGGGCAGTAGGTACAGTGGGTTCCCTGGGTATCTGGGGGAGGTACTTCCTGTGCAGGGGGGAGAGGGGCGGGGTTACAGTCAGTCCCTCCCAGTGCAGTAGGTACAGTGGGTTCCCTGGGTATCTGGGGGAGGTACTTCCTGTGCAGGGGGAGAGGGGCGGGGTTACACAGTCAGTCCCTCCCAGGGCAGTAGGTACAGTGGGTTCCCTGGGTATCTGGGGGAGGTACTTCCTGTGCAGGGGGGAGAGGGGCGGGGTTACACAGTCAGTCCCTCCCAGGGCAGTAGGTACAGTGGGTTCCCTGGGTATCTGGGGGAGGTACTTCCTGTGCAGGGGGGAGAGGGGCGGGGTTACACAGTCAGTCCCTCCCAGTGCAGTAGGTACAGTGGGTTCCCTGGGTATCTGGGGGAGGTACTTCCTGTGCAGGGGGGAGAGGGGCGGGGTTACACAGTCAGTCCCTCCCAGGGCAGTAGGTACAGTGGGTTCCCTGGGTATCTGGGGGAGGTACTTCCTGTGCAGGTGGGAGAGGGGCGGGGTTACAGTCAGTCCCTCCCAGTGCAGTAGGTACAGTGGGTTCCCTGGGTATCTGGGGGAGGTACTTCCTGTGCAGGGGGAGAGGGGCGGGGTTACACAGTCAGTCCCTCCCAGGGCAGTAGGTACAGTGGGTTCCCTGGGTATCTGGGGTAGGTACTTCCTGTGCAGGGGGGAGAGGGGTGGGGTTACACAGTCAGTCCCTCCCAGGGCAGTAGGTACAGTGGGTTCCCTGGGTATCTGGGGGAGGTACTTCCTGTGCAGGGGGGAGAGGGGCGGGGTTACACAGTCAGTCCCTCCCAGGGCAGTAGGTACAGTGGGTTTCCTGGGTATCTGGGGGAGGTACTTCCTGTGCAGGGGGAGAGGGCGGGGTTACACAGTCAGTCCCTCCCAGGGCAGTAGGTACAGTGGGTTCCCTGGGTATCTGGGGGAGGTACTTCCTGTGCAGGGGGGAGGGGGGCGGGGTTACACAGTCAGTCCCTCCCAGTGCAATAGGTACAGTGGGTTCCCTGGGTATCTGGGGGAGGTACTTCCTGTGCAGGGGGGAGAGGGGCGGGGTTACACAGTCAGTCCCTCCCAGGGCAGTAGGTACAGTGGGTTCCCTGGGTATCTGGGGAGGTACTTCCTGTGCAGGGGGGAGGGGGCGGGGTTACACAGTCAGTCCCTCCCAGGGCAGTAGGTACAGTGGGTTCCCTGGGTATCTGGGGGAGGTACTTCCTGTGCAGGGGGGAGAGGGGCGGGGTTACACAGTCAGTCCCTTCTAGGGCAGTAGGTACAGTGGGTTCCCTGGGTATCTGGGGGAGGTACTTCCTGTGCAGGGGGAGAGGGGTGGGGTTACACAGTCAGTCCCTCCCAGTGCAGTAGGTACAGTGGGTTCCCTGGGTATCTGGGGGAGGTACTTCCTGTGCAGGGGGGAGAGGGGCGGGGTTACACAGTCAGTCCCTCCCAGGGCAGTAGGTACAGTGGGTTCACTGGGTATCTGGGGGAGGTACTTCCTGTGCAGGGTGGGAGAGGGGCGGGGTTACAGTCAGTCCCTCCCAGTGCAGTAGGTACAGTGGGTTCTCTGGGTATCTGGGGGAGGTACTTCCTGTGCAGGGGAGAGGGGCGGGGTTACACAGTCAGTCCCCTCCCAGGGCAGTAGGTACAGTGGGTTCCCTGGGTATCTGGGGGAGGTACTTCCTGTGCAGGGGGGAGAGGGGCGGGGTTACACAGTCAGTCCCTCCCAGTGCAGTAGGTACAGTGGGTTCCCTGGGTATCTGGGGAGGTACTTCCTGTGCAGGGGGGAGGGGGCGGGGTTACACAGTCAGTCCCTCCCAGGGCAGTAGGTACAGTGGGTTCCCTGGGTATCTGGGGGAGGTACTTCCTGTGCAGGGGGAGAGGGGCGGGGTTACACAGTCAGTCCCTCCCAGGGCAGTAGGTACAGTGGGTTCCCTGGGTATCTGGGGGAGGTACTTCCTGTGCAGGGGGGAGAGGGGCGGGGTTACACAGTCAGTCCCTCCCAGGGCAGTAGGTACAGTGGGTTCCCTGGGTATCTGGGGGAGGTACTTCCTGTGCAGGGGGGAGAGGGCGGGGTTACAGTCAGTCCCTCCCAGGGCAGTAGGTACAGTGGGTTCCCTGGGTATCTGGGGGAGGTACTTCCTGTGCAGGGGGGAGAGGGGCGGGGTTACAGTCAGTCCCCTCCCAGGGCAGTGGGGTACAGTGGGTTCCCTGGGTATCTGGGGGAGGTACTTCCTGTGCAGGGGGGAGAGGGGCGGGGTTACACAGTCAGTCCCTCCCAGGGCGGTAGGTACAGTGGGTTCCCTGGATATCTGGGGGAGGTACTTCCTGTGCAGGGGGGAGAGGGGGCGGGGTTACACAGTCAGTCCCTCCCAGGGCAGTAGGTACAGTGGGTTCCCTGGGTATCTGGGGGAGGTACTTCCTGTGCAGGGGGGAGAGGGGCGGGGTTACACAGTCAGTCCCTTCTAGGGCAGTAGGTACAGTGGGTTCCCTGGGTATCTGGGGGAGGTACTTCCTGTGCAGGGGGAGAGGGGTGGGGGTTACACAGTCAGTCCCTCCCAGTGCAGTAGGTACAGTGGGTTCCCTGGGTATCTGGGGGAGGTACTTCCTGTGCAGGGGGGAGAGGGGCGGGGTTACACAGTCAGTCCCTCCCAGGGCAGTAGGTACAGTGGGTTCCCTGGGTATCTGGGGGAGGTACTTCCTGTGCAGGAGGAGAGGGGCGGGGTTACACAGTCAGTCCCTCCCAGTGCAGTAGGTACAGTGGGTTCCCTGGGTATCTGGGGGAGGTACTTCCTGTGCAGGGGGGAGAGGGGCGGGGTTACAGTCAGTCCCTCCCAGGGCAGTAGGTACAGGGGGGGGTTCCCTGGGTATCTGGGGGAGGTACTTCCTGTGCAGGGGGGAGAGGGGCGGGGTTACAGTCAGTCCCTCCCAGGGCAGTAGGTACAGGGGGGGGGGTTCCCTGGGTATCTGGGGAGGTACTTCCTGTGCAGGGGGGGAGGGGCGGGGTTACACAATCAGTCCCTCCCAGGGCAGTAGGTACAGGGGGGGTTCCCTGGGTATCTGGGGGAGGTACTTCCTGTGCAGGGGGGAGAGGGGCAGGGTTACACAGTCAGTCCCTCCCAGTGCAGTAGGTACAGTGGGTTCCCTGGGGTATCTGGGGGAGGTACTTCCTGTGCAGGGGGGAGAGGGGCGGGGTTACACAGTCAGTCCCTCCCAGTGCAGTAGGTACAGTGGGTTCCCTGGGTATCTGGGGGAGGTACTTCCTGTGCAGGGGGGAGGGGGCGGGGTTACAGTCAGTCCCTCCCAGGGCAGTAGGTACAGTGGGTTCCCTGGGTATCTGGGGGAGGTACTTCCTGTGCAGGGGGGAGAGGGGCGGGGTTACACAGTCAGTCCCTCCTAGGGCAGTGGGTACAAGTGGGTTCCCTGGGTAACTGGGGGAGGTACTTCCTGTGCAGGGGGGAGAGGGGCGGGGTTACACAGTCAGTCCCTCCCAGGGCGGTAGGTACAGTGGGTTCCCTGGGTATCTGGGGGAGGTACTTCCTGTGCAGGGGGAGAGGGGGCGGGTTACACAGTCAGTCCCTTCCAGGGCAGTAGGTACAGTGGGTTCCCTGGGTATCTGGGGGAGGTACTTCCTGTGCAGGGGGAGAGGGGCGGGGTTACACAGTCAGTCCCTCCCAGTGCAGTAGGTACAGTGGGTTCCCTGGGTATCTGGGGGAGGTACTTCCTGTGCAGGGGGGGGGAGAGGGGCGGGGTTACACAGTCAGTCCCTCCCAGGCAGTAGGTACAGTGGGTTCCCTGGGTATCTGGGGGAGGTACTTCCTGTGCAGGAGGAGAGGGGCGGGGTTACACAGTCAGTCCCTCCCAGTGCAGTAGGTACAGTGGGTTCCCTGGGTATCTGGGGGAGGTACTTCCTGTGCAGGGGGGAGAGGGGCGGGGTTACAGTCAGTCCCTCCCAGGGCAGTAGGTACAGGGGGGGGGTTCCCTGGGTATCTGGGGGAGGTACTTCCTGTGCAGGGGGGAGAGGGGCGGGGTTACAGTCAGTCCCTCCCAGGGCAGTAGGTACAGGGGGGGGGTTCCCTGGGTATCTGGGGGAGGTACTTCCTGTGCAGGGGGAGAGGGGCGGGGTTACACAGTCAGTCCCTCCAGGGCAGTAGGTACAGGGGGGGTTCCCTGGGTATCTGGGGGAGGTACTTCCTGTGCAGGGGGGAGAGGGGCGGGGTTACACAGTCAGTCCTCCCAGTGCAGTAGGTACAGTGGGTTCCCTGGGTATCTGGGGAGGTACTTCCTGTGCAGGGGGGAGAGGGGCGGGGTTACACAGTCAGTCCCTCCCAGTGCAGTAGGTACAGTGGGTTCCCTGGGTATCCCTGGGGAGGTACTTCCTGTGCAGGGGGAGAGGGGCGGAGTTACAGTCAGTCCCTCCCAGGGCAGTAGGTACAGTGGGTTCCCTGGGTATCTGGGGGAGGTACTTCCTGTGCAGGGGGGAGAGGGGCGGGGTTACACAGTCAGTCCCTCCCAGTGCAGTAGGTACAGTGGGTTCCCTGGGTATCCCTGGGGAGGTACTTCCTGTGCAGGGGGAGAGGGGCGGAGTTACAGTCAGTCCCTCCCAGGGCGGTAGGTACAGTGGGTTCCCTGGATATCTGGGGGAGGTACTTCCTGTGCAGGGGGGAGAGGGGCGGGGTTACACAGTCAGTCCCTCCCAGGGCAGTAGGTACAGTGGGTTCCCTGGGTATCTGGGGGAGGTACTTCCTGTGCAGGGGGGAGAGGGGCGGGGTTACACAGTCAGTTCCAGGGAATAAAGAGAAAATGCAGACAAAGAGGAGACATTAAATGTGTTTATTTTGGGTCAGTAATTGGGGATCTTTACAAGAGAAGTATGTGGGGGGGGGGGGGGGGGGGGGGGGGTGTATGTACAGAATGTACAGGGGGTAGAACACATTATTAGTAAGATACCCAGGCGGCCGCCGCGCCAGATCTCTAGATCCATCCTTAGAATAACTTATTGCTTATAGGGAATCCTGGAAACGAACACAAATGTACAACGAAGGGAAGCGATTGGCTATTGGGCTACAAGTGACCAGTTTTATACAGAGAGGATACAAGCGGATCTGTTAGAGATTCCTATGGGAGCTGTTACAAAATATATATATTCAGGGGTAAAAGGGCCGCGGACTGAGGCTACGGAATAGGCGTGGCCTAATATCGGCGGCAAGATGGCGCCCGGGGGTCTCACCACTAAGCAACTGGCTTCTTCTATCAGTGGTTTGTACCAATGAGCCCTTGGAGGTGGGGTAATACCATCTCACACAGAGGGATGCCAGGGAAAACTTACCCTTTATTGGGCTCCTAGAGCCTGAAGTCTGACCCTTGGGGCACTGGGGTCCTACATGGTACCTGCCTGGGGGATTAAGGAGCCCACGTGGGGGCCCCCCAGGGCAGGGAGAAGGCACAGGGTTCTGTTGGAATTGGGCTATTGAGGCACAAGTTGCCCCTGCCCCCTTATGTCTATAGGCGGCAGCCATGACAGCCCATTGGGCCCACTCCTGGCACCGGTACCAGATGAGCCCTTCAGTGAGATGCACAGTGATCTTTCCCCCAATGGGGTATTTGGCATTACAGAGGCACAGGGGCATTTATAGCAAGGGGGTCCCCCCAGAAGGCACAGTAAGGTGGGTACCCAGTGTACAGGGGCAAATAGCATTAATGTATATACACTAACCATGGCTGTACAGTGGATTGCCCCTAGCCGGGGTATTAGGCACAGCTCCATGTTATTGCATAGAGAGGGGCATACAGTGCCAGGCAGAGGGGCAGAATGGAGCCAATGGCGGGACATCTCATAGTGCCAGTCTCTCGGGCGGATGTGGTACCACTGGAATGGGCCTGGGGCAATGCCAACGTACTGGCACCTCCGTGCCCCCCGCACTCCCTGTGGGGTCAGGCACTTACGGGAGGGGCCGGCTCACAGACTCCGGCACAAAAATACATAAATCTATAGAAAAATAGCAAATCATCTGCTGTGAGCGGCTTTGGCACTACCTTTAACCCTTTAGGTCGCAGGACTCAGTGACTTATTTTTGTAAGATTTCACATTTGTCTAAAAATATACTATATACAGTGAGAAAAAAAACAATAGATTTCCAACTTGTGGGCGGGGCTTCCCATAGAAATGTAATAGCCCCTCCCCCCCTAGAATCTGCCCTATGGGAAGCGCCACCGATTGGCTACACGAGCCCGGTCTGGGTCAAATAGAGCGCATTGGAGTGGAGTTGTGGCCTCCCAGTACAGGAGTACAGGAGTGCAGGAGTCGGAACACTAAGGATCCTAAAGGCACAGACAGGAAGTAGCAAGTAACCATGGGAACCACAACTGGGTTACAGTTGCTTATTATATCTGAGAGCAGAACGGCCCAATCACTGCGCCTCTTACAATCACATTGGGCTGAGAGTTCCCGTTGCTCTGCCAGAGGACTCCAGGAGCGGCAGGCACAACGCACAAAGAAACGCTAATTCTAATAGGATTTTTTCCCTGAATCAGTAAAACAATTTTACTTTCTACATTGCTGTTAAGCTTCGCTAACAACCAAAAGCCCCCCGTCTCGGGGCAGCCCCCAAGCCTAGCGGGGTCACAAGTAAAGCATGAAAATGTCTCCATTTATTGTATGAGGCCTTAGTGGACTGGGGCAGTAAGCTGCCATATTGCTGGAGCAAGCCGGTGCCAGGGGGGCTGTGCCAGGGTACGCAGGCAATATGGCAGGAAGCTATGCCCGTATAGTGCCCTGCCTGGACGGTTTGGGATCCCACGTGAGGTTGGCACAGAAGGGAAAAAGATTGAGAATCAGTTTGTGTAGCCTTAGGGGGAATAAGAAGGAGACCCCGCTCATTACTTGCCCACTAGTCCTTAGGCTACAAGTTGAAATGAGGTGGCAATGGGCACAGCTGGGGGTGAAGGGGCTTATCTGCCAATGCACCATTAACTGACCAATGGCAGTGCCCATTTCCCATACAGAGCAATACCCCCACAGATGTTGGGCAGGATCATGGGGCCCCCATACACGTACCAATAACCATGCCAAACATTGGCACCATGATGGGTACATGTCCGGCCAGCCCATACACCAACGCATACACCCCTTCCATTCCAACTAATAAAATCATAAAACCAAGGCCTCGGTGCCGCAGCCTAAATCAAGGTGGCAAATTTTCAAGGGGAATTACACCCCAGAGACTGCGGGGGCGCTGTTAGTGGCCCAATCCCAGGGCACCGAGAACCAGCTTTGTATTCTAAAACATAAGAAGCTTCAAATAAAAATGCCAAATAAAAAAAGCTTCCTCCTGTGCGCACCGCAGGCAGTGTCCCTAATGCAACATGGCTACCTACCCACCCACCTACCCACCAACGTACCTGCCCACCCACCTAACTGCCTACCCGCCCCACCTACCTGCCTACTCACCCATCCAACCTACCTGCCTGCCTACTTACTTACCCACCCTCCCCACCTTCCTGCCTACTTACTTACCCACCCGCCCCACCTACCTGCCTACTTACCCACCCGCCCCACCTACCTGCCTACTTACCCACCCGCCCCACCTACCTGCCTACTCACCCACCCGCCCCACCTACCTGCCTACTCACCCACCCGCCCCACCTACCTGCCTACTCACCCACCCGCCCCACCTACCTGCCTACTTACTCACCCGCCCCACCTACCTGCCTGCCTACTCACCCACCCGCCCCACCTACCTGCCTGCCTACTTACCCACCCACCTGCCCGCCTACCCACCCATCTATCTGCCCACCCACCTGCCTGCCCGGCACTGGATTGGCTTCCGATTAGGAGGAACAATTCAATTACCTTAAAACAAAGAATTCTAACTCTGCAGAAGGAAGTGAATTAAAAGTGCACAACTAAAACACGAAGGCGTCACCCCGTCTGTTGGCGCCATTTACGCAAAGAAAAGGCAAAATCTCAAAATTATGTTAAAAAAAACCCCCACATTGAGTCGCACTGACTGACTGACCGACTGTGAATACTCGTGAAAAATTGTAAAAACGAACATTTCTAACGTAACTCCGCCCCTTTTAAAGAGTCAACCTTTTTTTAAAAACAATTTTTTTGTGCTTATCTCTGGGCAAAGGCACAGCACTAACAGCAGTTATAGGAAGCTCAATGGCAACTCCCGGCATCTTAACCCTTCAGCTGCCAGCGGGGGAGGGGGCTGGTAGCTGCGCATCCCTGCGGCTGAAGCATCAGACCCACAAGTTGGCAACTGAGAAGAAATCAAATCATCCGTATGGAAGTGAGCGCATTTCCTGCGACGTTGAGGCCGGTGGGAGCCGTGCAGGACGGCCGCAATGGCGTGAATCTGTCGCTCAGAGCGAGGCTTCTCTTCGGCAATACTATGTAGAAGGGGAGCGTTCAGCCAGGCGTCCAATAGAAGCTGAGGGCACTCGCCCCGCAAATTAAAAAAAAAAAATAAAACGCAATTTGCCTCTCATGATGTAAACTTAAAAAAAAGGGGAAACAAAGCCTATAAAATGGCAAATAAAAACCCGGATAAAAGTCGTTACTGCAGCATCAACTGTTTGAGGTTGTCGTGGAGAATGGTATCTTTCACGTCGCGGAAAACCAGGCGAATGTTCTCCGTGTTTATGGCGGTGGTGAAGTGGTGGTAGAGCGGCTTCTGCTGCTGATCCCGCCGCTTGTTCCGGAAGCAATTTACCAGGAACTTCTGCACATCCTCCAGGCAGTGGGGGTCGCCCTCGAAATCGGCAAAGTAGTCCTTGATGCTGACTATCCGCACCTTCTCCTCCAGCAAGTCCGTCTTGTTGAGGAACAGGATGATGGAGACGTTGCTGAACACGCGGTTGTTCACGATGGTCTCGAAGATGTTGAGCGACTCGGTCAGGCGGTTGGTCTGTCGGTCCTCCATCAGCACTTGGTCGTATTCGCTCGACGACACCAGGAACAGGATGGAGGTGACGCTGTCGAAACACTCGAACCAGCGCTTGCGCTCCGACCGCTGCCCGCCCACGTCCACCATCTTGAAGGGGACGTTCTTGATCTCGAAGTCGTACTCGTGGATGCCTTTGGTGGGCCGCCGGGCTAGCAGGATGTCTTGCTGGCTTGGGAGATAGTCCTGGGGCAAAGCAAAGACACAGTTACTGAGAGAGCGCCGCTGCCCGTACCCCCTCCAAGGCCGCTGCCCGTACCCCCTCCAAGGCCGCTGCCCGTACCCCCTCCAAGGCCGCTGCCCGTACCCCCTCCAAGGCCGCTGCCCGTACCCCCTCCAAGGCCGCTGCCCGTACCCCCTCCAAGGCCGCTGCCCGTACCCCCTCCAAGGCCGCTGCCCGTACCCCCTCCAAGGCCGCTGCCCGTACCCCCTCCAAGGCCGCTGCCCGTAACCCCTCCAAGGCCGCTGCCCATACCCCCTCCAAGGCCGCTGCCCGTACCCCCTCCAAGGCCGCTGCCCGTACCCCCTCCAAGGCCGCTGCCCGTACCCCCTCCAAGGCCGCTGCCTGTACCCCCTGAGCCCCCATTAGAACCCCTGGAACCCATATTGGGCTATGGGGAGGCTGCAAGGACAGGATGGGAAAAACCCGCAACACATAGGAACCCATTCAAGGGGTTAACTTTTAGTATGATGTAAAGAGTAATATTCTGAGATAATTTGCAATTGGTCTTTATTTTTTATTATTTGTAGGTTTTTAATTATTTCTGTTTTTATTCAGCAGCTCTCTAGTTTGGGGATTCAGCAGAAAGTGTTGGGCGGCCAATAGGAGGCGGCTATACGGCAAACAAGTGTAATCTGGGAATTGGCCAATTACAGGGCAGAACCTGATGCGCTGGGCCCTGACAATGTACCATCTGGCTGTTAAAGGGCCAGCTACGCCCATGCCCTATGTATTAAGGGGTTAACTTTTAGTATGATGTAGAGAGGGATATTCTGAGATAATTTGCAATTGGTCTTCATTTTGTATTATTTGTTGGTTTTTAATTATTTCCGTTTTTGTTCAGCAGCTCTCTAGTTTGGAGATTTAGCAGCTATCTGGTTGCTAGGATATAATTACCTTAGCAACCAGGGAGTGGTTTGACTGAGGGACAGGTATATGAATAGGGGAGGGGCTGAATAGAAAGATAAGTAATAAAAAGTAACAACAACAATAAAACTGGAGCCTCACAGAGCAATAGGTTTTGGCTGCCGGGGTCAGTGACCCCCATTTGAAAGCTGCAAGGTACAGCCCATATAGCGAGGTACCGACGGAACCAATCAGAACTCACCTTGTCGCCCAACTTGTCCAGATTGTCCAAGAAATACTTCACTGACTCCCCCTACACAGAAAGAAAAGTGAAATAAGTTATAAACAATTTTAACTTTCCCCACAGATGGGACCTTCCCTTTTCCCTGAACCCCAATAACAGCCCCCTGGGGGGTCACACACAAGAAAAGCCAAATGGTGCCCAGCCATGCCAAATATACAATAAGGCCAATGAATAACAAGAAAGCACTGAGCCACTGGGGGGGGGGGGGGGGCAGGGATATCCCTACAGTGCCAGAATCAGTACCGGCACCAACCTCCCCCAACAAGTCTCTACTGAGATGCAGCTGGGTCAGAACCACTAAGGAGCCCACCTGTAGTCTAGCTGGGAATGGCCATGTTCCCTCTGTTACAGTCACTGCCCCAGGAGACTCCTTCTCTGGATATTTGTATTTATACACAGGGCTGGCAATTAGAATGTTTCAGGAGTCAGAACAAGCAGTGCAGGGAGCAGAATGGGACGGACCCTGCCTTTAACAGCAGTAACGCTAAACCCCACAAGAGACAGCCGGCACCTACCCCTGGGGCACCCCGTAACCCCCACACAAGGGAACCCCCCGCCGGCGGTGGGACAGCATTCCCCTGCCCTACTACCCCTGCTCCCCTAGCCATATGTTCAGTAAGGGGACCCCCTGTGTAACTGCTGTACCATCTCTGCCTGAGCATTCCCCTGCCCTACTACCCCTGCTCCCCTGGCCATATGTTCAGTAAGGGGACCCCCTGTGTAACTTCTGTACCATCTCCTGAGCATTCCCTGCCCTACTACCCCTGCTCCCCTAGCCATATGTTCAGTAAGGGGACCCCCTGTGTAACTGCTGTACCATCTCTGCCTGAGCATTCCCTGCCCTACTACCCCTGCTCCCCTGGCCATATGTTCAGTAAGGGGACCCCCTGTGTAACTGCTGTACCATCTCTGCCTGAGCATTCCCTGCCCTACTACCCCTGCTCCCCTGGCCATATGGGAGAGACAGTCGTGCTGCCGGTGAGAGACACGTAGCGAGACAGTTTCCTGTGGGGAGGTGGGTTGCAGAAGAGAAATAAAGGGAAACCAGTCACATGTACGTGCGTCACTCCTGAGCGAATGTAGCAGCACGGACGCACCGCCGCTTCCTCTCACTCACAGTCAGACTGTGGGCAGGAAGCCCAGCGACAACTAACCCCCCCATCAGCCCAGGCTGCTACAGAACTACAGCTCCCAGCATGCCCCATCAATCAGCCCATAATGTACAGCCTGTGAAATCTGTACACCTGCCCAGGGGAAAACATTTTCCTTGCACCACTGCTTCCTGTCACAGCTGGATCCCAAACAACTGACATTTTGCTCCAATAAATAATTATATTTTGGTCGTTTTTTTTGTATTTTGCATTAGGGGTGTGTGTGTGCCTATGTCTCCAGTTATATACTGTATATATATATATATATTATTTATTTCCTGTTATTATATAACATTTCTAACACATTTACAAAGCGCTTTAGAGATTATTCATCATTACCTGCCCCAGTGAGCTTACAATCTAAGGTCCTTATCCCATTCCCATCATCCCCTGCCCCAGTGAGCTTACAATCTAATGTCCCTATCACATTCCCATCAGTCCCTGCCCCAGTGAGCTTACAATCTAATGTCCCTATCCCATTTCCATCAGTCCCTGCCCCAGTGAGCTTACAATCTAAGGTCCCTATCCCATTCCCATCAGTCCCTGCCCCAGTGAGCTTACAATCTAAGGTCCCTATCCCATTCCCATCAGTCTCTGCCCCAGTGAGCTTACAATCTAAGGTCTCTATCCCATTCCCATCAGTCCCTGCCCCAGTGAGCTTACAATCTAAGGTCCCTATCCCATTCCAATCAGCCTCTGCCCCAGTGAGCTTACAATCTAAGGTCCCTATCCCATTCCCATCAGCCCCTGCCCCAGTGAGCTTACAATCTAAGGTCCCTATCCCATTCCCATCAGTCCCTGCCCCAGTGAGCTTACAATCTAAGGCCCATTCCCATCAGTCCCTGGTGTAAGTGCCCCGCACAGCTGACGCACACAGAGGGACAGGCTTCAGTGAGGAGGCGCGGGGTACAGAAACGCTGAGTGCTGAAAAGGAAATGGAAAACCACAAGGGAACACACACCCTCAGTACTAGCAGCTTTACATGCACTACTTCACTTGCACCCTCACTGGGGCCCCATCGGGGGGGGGGGGGGGGCTATTTATCTGCCCATCTGCATTTGCCCTGGGATACAGGAACGAGGAAACCTCAACCAAAGGCTTTAATGCAACAGCGCCCTCTTGTGCCTCCATGAACCGCAATAAGGAAAACAGGCCGCCAGCTACTGGTCATGTGACCAACAAGCAGGTAATATTGGCGGTAGTGACTAGTGCCCATACACACGACCGCATTTGGGGCAATAGTACATGAAGCAGGGGATTCTGGGTAGATATTGCGAGTTTAGTTCCACAGCAAGTGACTCTGGGTAACTTTGCCCTCTCACAGCAAACACTGCAAAGGATTTTGGGGGAAGTTAGCGGCAGGGTCGCAGGGAATGAAAGCGTTAAACTTTTGGTTCTTTATGGGCTGGGCAAATTGCAAAATGTTCCCGTAACTGAAGGGGGTGCTACGAAGAAACTCGCCAGAGTAATGCCCCGATCAGGGTAATTGTTTAGTCACGGGCATGGGATGAGCAAGTACAAAGGTTTCGTTCCGATGCAGATTAGCGCCTCTGATAGGCCGGCTACGAAACGCTGCTTATTTGCTTTTAGCCCCGCCCAGTTCTGCTGGGAAACAGCAGATAAAACCAATCCCGACCCAACCGGCAACAACCCACCTTGGCAGCCGCGGGACTTTGACCCCCCACACAGTAAGCGAGGGATGCTGTAAGTGTTGGGCGGCCAACAGGAGGCGGCTATACGGCAAACACGTGTAATCAGGGAATTGGCCAATTACAGGGCAGAACCGGACAATGTACCATCTGGCAAAGGCTGTTAAAGGGCCAGCTACGCCCATGCCCTATGTATTAAAGGGTTAACTCTGTATGATGTAGAGAGTAATATTCTGAGACAATTTGCAATTGGTCTTCATTTTTTTATTATTCGTAGTTTTTTAGTTATTTCATTTTCATTTCAGCATCTCCCCAGTTTGGAGTTTCAGCAATTATTTGGTTGCTAGGATCCAAATTACCTTATCAACCAGGGAGCGGTTTGAATGCAAGACCAATATATGAATAGGGGAGGGGCTGAACAGAAAAATAATATAAAGTAACAATAACAATAAAACTGGACCCTCACAGAGCAACAGGGGTCAGTGACCCCCATGAAAAATAAATTATGAAGACCAACTGAAAAGTTGCTAAGAATAGGGCACTCTATTACATACTAAAAGTTAACGTAAAGGTGAACAAGCTCTTTAAGGAGCCAAATGGTAGCATGTTCCCTATGTAGTAGTTTGTACCCCCACGTGGGGCAACCCCAGTTGTACAACACGGCAGGGGGTAACTTACCAACTGGAATTCTCGGCGCCGGTCGTAAGCCGTCTGTATGCCGGTGTCGGCCCACAGGGACCGGATGGATAGCAGGTGAGACACGAAGACTTGCGTTTCCACCATGCCCTGGGCCACCATGGCCGACCGCGTGTCAAATGCCATCATCACTTCTCCGTGCTTCTGATTGGCCGGGTCGCCCCATGGAATGTGCAGTTTCTCCCGCGCGTCCACCAGTACTCGGATCCCTGGGGGGAACAAATCATTATCAGCCAATCAGAATGCCAGAATATATGCAGTGAAATACTGCTAATAATCAGGAACTGCGTTTGGGGGATACCAGCACCCCGAGCTGTATGGGGCCACATGGGGCTGGCATTGAGGTATTTGGGATCTATATTCCATGGCACAGTGATGGGGGCACCCTGCAACATCGCCCAGGGCACCTAGGGGATCAACTAGATTATTACCCACCTATGGGCGAGGCCTAGGGAGATTTAACTTTCCCTTTAACAGGAGATAGGAAATGGGAGGAGTCAGTCCCATGTTTACACCAGGGAATTATTCACGGCAGTTTCATGGTTAAGCCCCCCTGGCAACTGGTTCTATTATGGGCTGTCCAGAACTTCAGTTGCTCCAAATGCTTCCAAGCCTTAAACTGAGTGCTGTGAGCAAAGGACTTCGGCGAGACTTCTCAGAACCTGCTGAACTACAACTCCCAGCTGGTGTCCGTTAGAGGATTCTGGGAAATGTAGTTCGGCAACAAGAGAACAGCAGGTTGGAGATACACGACTGGCCGCTGTGGGTTTTTAATTAGAACTGGCTCGGTACCGAGCAACAGCTGTGTATAACGATCTCGGGCCGAGACCCAATACAGGCAAGAATATTAGTGTTGGGGGGCACCTATAGGGGCAGTGCTTGGTATTAGTGTTGGGGGGGCAAGGGACACACCTATAGAGGCAGTGCTTGGGTATTAGTGTTGGGGGGGGGGGGCAAGGGACACACCTATAGGGGCAGTGCTTGGGTATTAGTGTTGGGGGGGCAAGGGACACACCTATAGGGGCAGTGCTTGGGTATTAGTGTTGGGGGGGCAAGGGACACACCTATAGAGGCAGTGCTTGGGTATTAGTGTTGGGGGGGGGGGCAAGGGACACACCTATAGGGGCAGTGCTTGGGTATTAGTGTTGGGGGGGCAAGGGACACACCTATAGGGGCAGTGCTTGGGTATTAGTGTTGGGGGGGGCAAGGGACACACCTATAGGGGCAGTGCTTGGGTATTAGTGTTGGGGGGCAAGGGACTCGCCTATAGGGGCAGTGCTTGGGTATTAGTGTTGGGGGGCAAGGGACTCGCCTATAGGGGCAGTGCTTGGGTATCAGTGTTGGGGGGAAAGGCAGTATATAATAGGTGTAGAATCTTACCAAAGGGGCATTAATGTGGGCAGAAAGCTGGCACTATGACAGCACTGTGCCAGCCAGCAGGGCAAGTGGGGAGAAGCCGGGGCCCAGAGCACCCTGGGGAATTCCTGAGCGGCTTGCCTGGAGACTACAAGTCCGTACAGACCATTGCGGCACATAGCAGAGATACCAGATGAGACAGACGCCTGCAGCCGAGACTGCCGAGAGTTGAGCAAACTGCTGCTAGAGTGGGGCGTGGCCAGCCGACGAGAGGGCAAACACAATGAGCCTGGGGGGGGGGGGGCACGGAATGAGGAACAGCCACAAAGAGGAAGCTGCAGTTCCACAACACAGACTGCTCTGTCATGTCCTGCCAGGGCTGGCAGCTGGCACACAGGGCAACATGCATCACTGTGCCAGCACGAGAACCCACCCAGGAAATGCACCCTGGGGGACCATGCATCTCTGTGATAGGTGCCAAGCAGTTGGGCGCAGGGCACCGACACTGGCAGGAATAATACCCACCGGGATTACAATTATGGCAATACAGGCCTAGCGGGGCGGGCAGTGTGGTACAAACCAGCCAAGCGGCCAGACCAGGCTCAGCTACGTGGGACAAGCGTAAGGGTGCCCTGAGGGTACAAAAAGGCAAAGTTATGTAAGAGCCTTAGTGCCCAGGCAACACCACGTGCCATGTCTGCCCACTAATGCCATTATGTGCCGATGGCACCCCCACGTTCCCATGCTAACTGACCAAACAGAGCAGGGTGCCAGGGAGAGGAACCAGAAATGAGGCTAATGAACCAGTCCATTCTCTTGGGCTATTTAGGAGGCATATTGGGAAGCTTTGCCCAATGAGCAGATCCCGTGCCCCTTGCTGTGCAAAGTGGCCCCCACAGAATAGCACCCCCCCCCGCGACACCGGCCCACTGGGGGGACTTTATATGGGGCAAACAGTGGGGCAGAATTGGCACCCACCGCTCTGGGGTGCACTGACAAGTACCGTGCCAGCCTACAGGCACACAGCGGAAGTGTGCAGCTGCCACACAGGTGGGGTACCAGCCTGGCATTGGCCTAGGAATGAATGCCCCCCCTTATCAGCACAGCAGGAAGAGCCGCCCCCTCCCTCGGCACAACAACACTATCAGTTCAGCTGTTTGAACTATGGACCGGACCCTGGGTATGCAGTTCCTCTCCCCGGGGTGCAGCGTCACATACTCTCTCCCCCGCGCCCCTTGGCATTGTATCACTGGGCATGAGTGTCTCCTGTACTGATGGGCCCACATGGTTCTGCCAGAACTGCAGCCCAAACCCCTTCCCACTGCTCATACCATAACAAACAAACCTCCCATACAAATATTCCGAAGTCACAGAGCTAGAGCACAACCAATCAGCATACAGCTCTTACTGGTCATGTCTATGAGAGCTAACATACGATTGGCTGCTTTGGGGGTACTAGCCCTGCAGGTTCAGTTACATTATCCCCTTGTACTATACTGGGTGCACCTTGTGGGTCACAAGCGCACAATAGGCCACACGCGCCCCGGCGCTCTCTGTACATAACACACGCACACACCTGCCATTGTACTCGCGGCACACTTCTGTTGCCAGGCAACAGCCAATAGAAACTCACATATTTACTATTCACAGCCCAAACCCACAGGCTGCAGCAGGGCCGCGCACCAACCTTCCCAAACTCACCTGTGTATTATATAGTACATAGGCACATTGTATTTACTAAAGCCACGGCCTTTTGTGGTCTATTTGTACCTTTCCCTCCCTCTTCTGAGAACCGGTGGTTCCTTCCGCTGGCCTCAACCATCAGGTGCAGATACATACTTCCTGCCCCCCCACCCATGCAGGACCCGGCCTCCCTCGCCCTCCCACCCCCGGGCAGGACACGGCCACCCTCGCCCTCCCACCCCCGGGCAGGACACGGCCACCCTCGCCCTCCCACCCCCGGGCAGGACCCGGCCTCCCTCGCCCTCCCACCCCCGGGCAGGACACGGCCACCCTCGCCCTCCCACCCCCGGGCAGGACACGGCCACCCTCGCCCTCCCACCCCCGGGCAGGACACGGCCACCCTCGCCCTCCCACCCCCGGGCAGGACACGGCCACCCTCGCCCTCCCACCCCCGGGCAGGACCCAGCACCCCTCATTCTCCAAAACCCCCTTGGCAGGACCAAGCACCCCTTACTCTCCCACCCCCGGGCAGAACCAAGCACCCTCACTCTCCCACCCCCAGGCAGGACCAAGCACCCCTCACTCTCCCACCCCCCGGGCAGGACCAAGCACCCCTCACTCTCCCACCCCCCGGGCAGCACCCCTCACTCTCCCACCCCCGGGCAGCACCCTCACTCTCCCACCCCCGGGCAGCACCCCTCACTCTCCCACCCCCGGCAGCACCCCTCACTCTCCCACCCCGGGCAGCACCCCTCACTCTCCCACCCCTGGGCAGCACCCTCACTCTCCCACCCCCGGGCAGCACCCCTCACTCTCCCACCCCCGGGCAGCACCCAGCACCCCTCACTCTCCCACCCCCGGGCAGCACCCAGCACCCCTCACTCTCCCACCCCCCGGGCAGCACCAAGCACCCTTCACTCTCAAACCCCAGGGCAGGACCAAGCACCCCTCACTCTCCCACCCCCGGGCAGGACCAAGCACCCCTCACTCTTCCACTCCCCGGGCAGGACCCAGCACCCCTCACTCGCCCACCCCCCGGGCAGGACCCAGCACCCCTCATTCTCCCACCCCCCGGGCAGGACCCAGCACCCCTCATTCTCCCACCCCCCGGGCAGGACCCAGCACCCCTCATTCTCCCACCCCCCGGGCAAGACCCAGCACCCCTCATTCTCCCACCCCCCGGGCAGGACCCCAGCACCCTCATTCTCCCACCCCCCGGGCAGGACCCAGCACCCCTCATTCTCCCACCCCCGGGCAGGACTCAGCACCCCTCATTCTCCCACCCCCCGGGCAGGACCCAGCACCCCTCATTCTCCCACCCCCGGGCAGGACCCAGCACCCCTCATTCTCCCACCCCCCGGGCAGGACCCAGCACCCCTCATTCTCCCACCCCCCGGGCAGGACCAAGCACCCCTCATTTTCCCACCCCTGGGCAGGACCAAGCACCCCTCATTCTCCCACCCCCCGGGCAGGACCCAGCACCCCTCATTCTCCCACCCCGCGGGCAGGACCAAGCACCCCTCATTTTCCCCACCCCTGGGCAGGACCCAGCACCCCTCATTCTCCCACCCCCCGGGCAGGACCAAGCACCCCTCATTTTCCCACCCCTGGGCAGGACCAAGCACCCCTCATTCTCAAACCCCTGGGCACGACCTTCCTACACTCAACGTACCACCTCACCCTCATCCCCGCGCCATCACCCTTGCCCTCCCTCACAATCACACCACCCCCGGGCAGGGCCTAGCTACGCCCTCGCAACCCCCTTGTCCTTACACCATCACCCCACTTGCCCTGCCACCCCATCGCCCCCCTCCCTTGCACCCCCAGGCCATAGCCACCCTCACCCTATCACCCCCTATCAGAAGGCTGTTCCTGCTGAGCACATACAGTGAGATCCCGTACAATCCCTTTAGTTTGCCTTTAATCTGCACGCGCTGCTAATAGTGAGCTGCTTATTAGAACTCCCAGAACCGCCCCCCACTTTACCCCGCGCCGGCGTCTCCTCGTTATTGCTGCTGGCACAAGGGAGTGGCAACTTTAAAGGGAATTGTTCCATCTCCCATAAACTTCCCAGGCTCGGAACAGAGATCCACCGCGCAGCAGCACAGAATGGCAGTGCCAGCACCATGGCTGGCAGAGGGATTCTGGGAGTTGTAGTGCAACACCGCAACTGGTTGGACCTGCCATACTGTGTAACAGTGCCCACTGTGTGCCAGCACCTGGCATTCTTGTTGTTGGGCTCTAATTAAAACCACTGTTGTAGTTCAGTAACATCAGCTTCTCACACTGTGCTGAGGGGACACACCCAGTGCAGCACCGCAGCGCCCAACGCTAATGCCCCGGCCAGCGAGGCTCAAAACAGGAATGGGCAAGTGATGCAATCATAGCGGCTCAATGCGCGTGGGGGCTCTGGGTTTCCTGGTGGTTCTGACACACGTATGTGAGTGCAAGCTCTGTGGGTGGGAAGTCTCCAGCTATTATGTAACTGAAAGCAGCAGCGGCATATTTATTTATTTATATACACAGCGCGGGGCGCCTATTTCTATACGCCAGTAATGTTGTAATGCTTAGACTACAACTCCCAGCATCCCCTCAGTATCAGAACCAAGGTAAGAAGAAATGCTCCTCTGTATCATATAGCAGCTGCACACAAATGGGAATGTGTATAGTAAGGTCAGCGACACTGCTACCCACGCTGCGGGGCAGATAGAGCCTCGGGCCTCATTGACATAACAGGGTGTGCCCTATTTGTACCCGATGGCACCCCCTTCAACCCCCGGGCTAGTATATTAAGCAACAGGTGCACGGATATAGAAACCCCTACTGGGGGGGTACATTCATTTCTAGCCGCAGATGTCTGGCAGAACAAGGCTGGCACCCAGTATGGGTAGGTGGGCACGCTATGGAAAGTACTTATATTAATCAGCATGGAAGGTGCAGTGGGATGAAAAGTAACCGCGGGAAGCGCACATTCTAGCCCCCAGGAACTCTAGGGTCTAGTGCCTGCAACTGAGTGCTAGCTCTGCGGGACACTTTAGAACATACAGCAAAGCTGAGCACCCCAGTTGGAGGATGACCCTCCCATTGAAAAGCGTATAGGTTCATTGGCCAACAAGGGTTAAAAGGTGGGCAGACTACCCGTAATGGCACGTGCAGGCCCAGCTGGCTAGGGGCTCATTCTACTTCCAATCAAGGGCCGTTTCCCTCCTTTGGCCCATGGCACACAGAGAAGTGCCCGTATATGCGGCCAAGCCGGGCCGGCCAATCACACTACACAGCCCTTATTATTACATATTGGCCAATTAGACCGCACACAGACTGGAGGGGGCCGGAGCCGACAGCTTTATCAATCCAATCAGAACAGACGATAAATCTTAGTTACCGCAGGCAACAAAACATCCCATGATTCCATCCCAAGTCCCCAGTAGGGACACATACACGGCACTCCGGCTTTCCCAAAAATTCCCAGCATTGCCATTGGGCGACTCGTTTGTTTCCCCGCCGGCAAATTGCATTTCAGTTGGTGGGAAGGAATCATGGGACATTTGGCTGCCTGAGTGGGCAGCCACAGATGCTCTGCCCGGCACTACCCAGGGCCCAATGCACCCCACTAATGTCACAGACACCCCGCTCCCCCTGCAGGGAGGGCATATTACACGGCTCCTTCCTGGGGTTCCCTATGATAGCAATGCTACATTGCCCATATAC